>NW_024470549.1:92500-424702 GCF_017639515.1 Carcharodon carcharias
ACAGGGCCCTCAACCATGTCCCTTCCATTTCTCACAGTTCTGCTCTCACCCCGTCCCCTTCTTCCCTTCCAAGGTAGGGTTTCCCTTGTCCTCACCTTTAACTCCACCAGCCTCCATATCCAACGGGTCATCCTCCACCAATTCTGCCACTCCCAGCCTGACACCAGCACCAAACACATCCTCCCCCTCCCCTCCCCATTCACCATTCCAAAGGGGCTGTTCCCTCTACAATACCCTCCCACTCCCCAGTCACCCTCAACACCCTCTCACCTTCCCCCACCATAGGTCATTGACTTGAATCATTAACTCTGTTTCTTTCTCCACAGATGCTGCCTAATCTGCTGAGTTTTTCCAGCATTTTCTGTTTTTATTTCAATAGTCTGTAACCTCTTTCCACATTCTCAACATTATTACTCTTTTTTTAAAACTTTTACAGCGTCTTCCAAACTTTCCTGGGTATTTTATAGAATTACAGAATGGTTACAGCATAGAAGGAGGCCATTAGGCCTCTTATTTCTGTGCTGGGCCTCTGAAGGGGTTCACTCAGTGCCTCTCCCCTGCCTTCTCCCCATAACCCTGCACATTCTTCTTTTTCAGATAATCATCCAATTCCCTCTAGGAAGCTTTAGTTGAATCTGCACACTCTCAGGTAGTCCACTCCAGACCCTAACCACTCACTGCGCAAAAAACTTTCTCCTCATGTCTCCATTGCTTCTTTGGCCAATTACCTTCATCTGTGCCCTTTAGTTCCTGATCCTCCTCCCAATGGGAACAGTTTCTCCCTTTCTACTCTGTCCAGACCCTCATGATTTTGAATACCTCTATCAAATCTCCTCTCAGCCTTCTCCAAGGAAAACAGTCCCAATTTCTCCAATCTATCTTCATAACTGAAGTCCCTCATCCCTGGAACCATTGTCGTGAATCTTTTCTGCACTCTCTAATGCTCAGGACTAGACACAATACTCCAGTTCAGGCTGAAGCAGGGTTTTGGACAGATTCATCATTACTTCCTGACATTTGTACTCAATGCCCCTCTTCATAAGGCCCAGGATCCTGTTTATTTTATTCACACCCTCTCAATCTGTCCTGCCTCCTTCAATCATATCCACCCAGATCCCTCTGCTCCTGCACCCCCTTTACAATTGAACCCTTCCTTTTATGTTGCCTGTCCACATTCTTCCTACCAAAGTGAATCACATCACACTTCTCTGTGTTAAATTTCACTCACCATTTGTTTGCCTATTGCACGATCCTACCCATGTTCTTTTGAAGTTCTACCCTATCCTCCTCAGTTCACAACGCTTCCAAGTTTTGTGTCCTCTGCAAATTTTGAAATTGTGCCCTGAACACCAAGGTCTGGGAGGTTAGTATGTTGTAATGGACTAGGAATCCCGAAACCAGGACTAATAATCCAGAGAACATGAAACCCAGTGTGGCAATTTGGGATTATTTAAAACGCTTTTTCACAGGATGTGGGCTTCGCTGGCTGGGCCAGTATTTATCACCCATCCCTAGTTGCCCTTGAGAAGGTGGTGGTGAGCTGCCTTCTTGAACCCCTGCAGTCCATGTGGTGTAAGTACACCCACAGTGCTGTTAGAGAGGGAGTTCCAGGATTTTGACCCAGCGACAGTGAAGGAATGGTGATATATTTCCAAGTCAAGATGGTGAGTGACTTGGAGGTGAACTTCCAGGTGGTGGTTCTCGTTGTTCTTCGAGGTGGTAGAGTTCATGGGTTTGGAAGGTGCTGTCAAAGGAGCCTTGGTGAGTTCCTGCAGTGCATCTTGTAGATGGTACACACTGCTGCTACTGTGTGTCATTGATTGGAGGGAGTGAATGTTTGTGGATGGGGTCCCAATCAAGCGAGCTGCTTTGTCCTGGATGGTGTCAAGCTTCCTGAGTGTTGTGGGAGCTGCACACATCCAGGCAAGTGGGGAGTATTCCATCACACTCCTGACTTGTGCCTGGTAGAGGGTGGACAGGCTTTGGGGAGTCAGGAGGTGAGTTACACACCGCAGGATTCCTAGCCTCTGACCTCAACTTGTGGTCACAATATTTATATGGCTAGTCCAGTTCAGTTTCTGGTCAATGGTAACCCCCAGGATATTGGTAATAGGGGATTCAGTGATGGTAATGCCATTGAACATCATGGGGCGATGGTTAGATTCTCTCTTGTTGGAGATGGTCATTGCCTGGTACTTGTGTGGTGTGAATGTTACTTGCCACTTCTCAGCCCAAAGCTGGATATTGTCCAGGTATTGCTGCATTTGGACATGGACTGCTTCAGTATCTGAGGAGTCGTGAATGGTGCTGAACATTGTGCAATCATCAGCGAACATCCCCACTTCTGACCTTATGATGGAAGGAAGGTCATTGATGAAGCAGCTGAAGATGGTTGGGCCGAGGACACTACCCTGAGGAACTCCTGCAGTGATGTCCTGGAGCTGAGATGATTGACCTCCGACAGCCACAACCATCTTCCTCTGTGCTGGGTATGACTCCAACCAGCGGAGAGTTTTCCCCCGATTCCCATTGACACAGGGGCAGTCACTCTCACCTCACCTTGCTCTTTTACCCATGTCTGGACTGAGGCTGTACTGAGGTCAGGAGCCTAGTAGCCCTGGTGGAACCCAAACTGAGTGTCAGTGAGCAGGTTATTTCTAAGCAAGTGTATCCTGGGTGCATGGATCTGATTGGTTGTGGGACTGCTTAGCTTTGTCTGTTTCATGCTGCTCCTGTTTGGCATGTTGTCTTGTGTTGTAGTTTCACCAGCTTGGCATCTTGTTTTGAGATGTGCCTGGCTTAGCTACAGCTCCTTTCCACATATAATGCATCGAATAACAGCTCATAGCTCTGAGTCCCCCACAACTGTGACACCTGACATCTACTCCAAAGTGCATGAAGCAGGAACAAGAGACACAAGGAGGAGTCCTGACTGGTTTCACCCCCTCTCTGCTGCTCAATAGTAACTGAGGCAACTCATAGTGACAAACAACTCCTTAGCTAACACTTACACACTTGACACTGACTGCAGATCGAAGCTGGGATCTTCATTTCTGCTCTTTGATTCATTCTTGGGTTGTAGGTGTCACTGGCAAGACAGTTCATCCCTATGCACCCAACCTTATGCTGCTGGGTCATTTCAGAGAGCAGTTAGAATCAGCCAGACTGAGTCAAGACAGTGAAATTCCTTTCTTAAAGGGCATTAGTGAATCAGGGCAATTCTCCTCAGATTCTGGTTCCGCCAAGAAACTCCCTTGTTTATGAGCTGCTTTTCGCTTCCTTGATATGGGAACTGCATAAATAGTCTAAATCTTTTGCTGAGGTAATGTAGCAGGGCCTCCAGCACTAGGTGGCGATGGTGGGGGAGAGGACTGAGCAGGGGAACTGGTCAACCCCTGTGGGCCCCTCCCTGTGGTGTTACTAACCAGGAATGGCTGCCAATTACCGACAGAACCGGAGGCTTTTTTAAAAATTGGAAGGACATTGGATTATTTGGACAGTTTCTTGGCAGCTGACCCGGGTTTTCTTTAAAAGATTGTAAATTCACTTTGGACTGTGAGCAAGTTGCCTTTTCCAAGAAGTCACATGACTTCAGCTAAATGACTAGCAAGGCACCTGAGGAGATGAGTGCTTTTAGTTTACTGGAGCTTTAATTGCTGGGGGGAAATAAAACTACTGTTTCAGAGGCTGCCCTGGTGATTTTACTGGAAACCACTTGACTGAGAGGAGTTTCTGTTTTGAACTTGCGTTTTGGAGTCAGTTTTGGGAATAAACCAAAAAGGAAGATTGTAAACTCACTTTCACCCTCCCTTGTCTGAACTTCAGTGTAGTTATCAGTATCCAGCTATCTAACTCATCTGTATTTGGAAGCCTAAAAAACTGGGACGAGAGAGAGATCCCAAGGACATCAATTACACTTTGTTCTCCTCCTCCACACCAAAGCTCCTTTGGAAAGAACTTCCAGGAAGCTGTTGTGATCAGCAATCTATCTTTGCACGCAGGAACACCAGACTGACAGCATCAAGACCCTTTGAACTTTATTCTTTTTCATAAAGCTTTCCTATTGGCCAGAAGATGTTTTGTTCCCTTAAACGCCAACCTCTGCAGAGCCACTATTTGTTTTCAACTTTGTGTGTGTGTGTGTGTTGGGATTTAAAGGGGAATATAGTTACACTTCTGGATTCAAATTGTTTGTTAACCAGTTTTTGCAGCTTGCTTTTTAAGAAAAATAACTTTTGTTTCACAATAAATCAATCATTCTGAGTCTATTGAAAGAAGCCCAATTAATTTCTCTTTTATTCTGGGTCTCACAATAGCAAAAGTAAACAATTGGCCATTTTGGTGAGTGAATTAAACATTTACATTCATGGTGTGACATGTGCAGTAGTGGGGCTAGAGAAACAGAGCACTCCCCCTGTCCCGGTTGTAACACAGTAAAATATAGACCTCATGGCTCTATCACAAGCTTAGAGATGTGTCATCCATTGTTTAAGTTTTCTCACCTCCAATCCTGACTTTATTAAGTAAACACAGGCCAACTGTTGAAATGTAATTACCCAGGTTTGGTTAACAGTTTCTCAAGCAAGTGTTTCCATTTATGAACATTTAAAATTCAACTTCCAAGCTAAAGGTTATATCTCCAAAACACGTGAATCCTGAAGTTAGACATTTTCGCAACGATACCTTGGAACTGAATTTAGGAATGTGTCTGAATCCTTGAGAAAGACGGACTTGTTTTTATTTACCATTTCATTACCTCTCTCAGAAATGTCTAGAATTGCTTTGCAGGCAAGGAATTGCCTCCAAGTGCAGTCACTATACAACCACAAACACGGCAGCTAATGAGCACACAGCAAGGTCCCGCAAATAAAAATAGAATGACATGTTTACCAGCCTCTCTTTATCCAGTGGTGTTGGTTGAGGGGTGAATGTTGGCCCAGACACTGGGAAATTTCACCAAATCGCTGGGTGAAAATCCTGGAACTCCCTCCCTAACAGCACTGTGGGTGTACCTACACCACATGGACTGCAGTGGTTCAAGAAGGCAGCTCACCACCACCTTCTCAAGGGGCAATTAGGGATGGGCAAGAAATGCTGGCCCAGCCAGTGACACCCACATCCCATGAATGAATAAAAAAAGTCAAAGTGTTAGATCATTTGTGAATAATCTAATCTTTAATTGTGGAGAAGATGAGAATGCTGTGAGATTCTGCAATTTGCCGTAAGTATTGAAGGGACTGCAAGATAGTGAGAAATTTCAGAATTTGACATACTGCCTGTAAGAGTGATCGCTGTCCACAGCATTCCCAATGAGGGCTGAGAGACCACAGCAATAGGTATACGGACTCTCTGCAATAGTGTAAGGCAGGAATCAGTAGTCTCTTTGACTCCCTCTACCCAGCCTTGTTTGGATTGATTGTAGTTATCACTAAAGCTGAGTAGAATATTAGCACAGTGGCTCAAATAAGCTGACAAAGCACAATCCGGGGGTGATTTGGATTTATAAATTGCAATGCTGGAGGATTGATCAGCTTGTTGTATTTCACCAGTGTTCACACTGCTACCACCTGGTGATGTTTCCACTCGCTTCAGTTGCCAATGGGTTTAGTTAAAAAACACATTTTACAAACACGTCGTAGTGTCTTCCAGCCTTTGCATATCTGAAGACATGTCTATGGGTATTGGCCTATCTCCATTTTTATGCATTTTAATATTGTCATTTGTACATGATGATTAATGCACCAGATTACATAGAATTTACAGCACAGAAACAGGCCACTCAGCCCAGCCAGTCTATGCAAGTGTCCCGCACAAGCCTCCTCCCACCCCTCTTCATCTCACCCCATCAACGTATCCTTCGATTCCTTTCTCCCTTATCTGCTTATCTAGCTTCCCCTTGAATGTCTCAACAATAAATTGTGGTTATTTGATATTTAAGCCTCTGCTTGTGAAGACACAGCTTCACACTCAGCTGAGTTGACAATGTGACACATGTATTTGAAAGCTGCTCTTCATTATAGTGCCTGTTTAATGTGTTATTGTCAAGTGATATAAGTCATTGCCATTGTCAGTCATCGCCCAGTATTCTGTGTGCATTAGCGATCAGGCACAAGGACACAGGAAGGAATTGAAGAACTCCCTTCAAGAGATATATTAGAATGGGTTCAGAAATGAGCTAATTACCACCTCTCAGACGGACAAGAGAAGATGTGGCTATTCTTAAAGGAGAGAAGACTAAGGGACAATTTGACAGGTATGTTTCAAATCAGGAAGGGTTTAGATCGAGTACGTGGGAAACATTGTTTCCAGTGGCTGAAGGATCAGGAGGCACAGATTTAACATGATTGGTGAAAGAATCGGAGATGATGTGAGGAAAAGCCTTTTTTTTCCAGCACAGAGTGTGGTTAGGATTAGGAATGTACCTGCCTGACGCGATGCGAGACAGAGATTCAATAATAGCTTCCAAAAGGGGATTGGATAAATTATTGAGAGAGAAGGAATTTGCAGGGATATGGAGAAAGGAGCAGGAGAGCAGGTTTGGACTTTTGCACTTCCAAAAAAAGCCAACACAGACTGGATGGGCCGAATCGCCTCCTTCTGTGCTGTTCTATAATTCCTTCTGGTGGTTTGGTTTATTTGGTTCACTGTGACACACTCCAGGCACTTTCTGAATGTGAAACGTAACAGGGTTAGTCTTTCCACTTTGGGTGTAATTGAGAATCCAGGCACTAACAGGATATTACAGAAGTTTTTTGATCTTTTGATCAAGCCTGCTCATCTAATTTGCATATTGCCATTAGCAGCACAATCAAGCAGCGCTTCAGTAAGTTATCCCTCATTTGTTTTCTGTGCCCTCGATGCTATTTAAGAACGCCAGCCTGGTGCAGTTTTAATAATGAGCAACTCTATTTTCAGTTTAAAATCTGCAGGACCATTTGCTGGTTACACTGGGGTACATTGTCAGGGGTGGGATGTGGACAGCACTGGCTAAGCCAGCACTGATTATATTTGAAGGCTGCTCTCCATTATAGTGCCTGTTTAATGTGTTATTGTCAAGTGATATAAGTCATTGCCTTGTCAGTCATCGCCCAGTATTCTGTGTGCATTAGCGATCAGGCACAAGGCACAAGGACACAGGAAGGAATTGAGGAAGTCCCTTCAAGAGATATATTAGAATGGGTCCAGAAGTGAGTCCTTGTTCAGAGGCCATTTAAGAGTCAACCACATTGCTGCGGGTCTGGAGCCACGTGTAGGTGAGACCCCAGACCGGGTAAGGAGAGCAGATGTCCTTCCCTAAAAGGGCATTACAACAGATTACAGATTTTTATTGAATTCAGATTTGAACCTGGGCGCGCAGACCATTACCCTGGCTCTCTGGATTACTCGTCCAGTAACAATACCACTACACCACCACCTCCCCCATAGTAATTGAAGTAATTTTTTCATAATAAGTGAAATATTTTTAAATACTTAATAGCTTTTAAAACGTGTCTCTGTGAGCCTGAAGCATTCGTTTAATTTAAAGAGTCTCATCCAAAGGCTGACAATGGGGGCAGTTAGTGGAAAATTGCTTGGGGATTAATTTAGCCTTGGGGGGGGTGGTTGAGCACTTTTGTGGTTGGGGCCAGCTACCAGCGCAATGTTTTCTAAACCAGCCCAAAGGATCTCAGAAACTCCAACTGTGTGACAGATTGAACACGTCCCACACCCAGTGTCTGCAAAGAGAGAAAAGCAAAATCCTGCCGACGCTGGAAATCTGAAACAAACACAAAAATCGCTGGAAAAACTCAGCAGCTCAGACAGCATCTGCAGAGAGAGAGACAGAGAGAACGTTTCCAGTCCATGTGACTCTTCTTCAGAATTAAAGAGAAGTAGAAATCTGGTGAAATTTATCCTGTTTAAGGGGGTGGGACAGGTAGAGCTCGATAGAGGGTCAGTGATAGGTGGAGGCAAAGGAGAGATTGCCAAAGATATCATAGATAAAAGGTGGAAGGGGTGTTGATGGTGTTGATAGTGGCTAAAGGAGGTGCTAATGGTGACATTAAGAGTAGAAATCAGGATGAGCAAGTGACAGGCGGCCCTAGTGGGGGTGGGGTGGGGGGAGGGGACAGTGTGGGGAGAAAATATCGAAATGGGCTAAAAGATGGGGGTAGAACAATGAACGGAAATAAATTAAAAAATAATAGTAATAAAAATAGGTGGGAAAAAATATATATATAAATTTAAAAATATTTGAAAAAAGGGGCTCAAAAAGGGGGTGGGGATGGAGGAGAGAGTTCATGATCTGAAGTTGTTGAACTCAATATTCAGTCCGGAAGGCTGTAAAGTGCCTAGTCGGAAGATGAGGTGCTGTTCCTCCAGTTTGCGTTGAGCTTCACTGGAACAATGCAGCAGGCCAAGGACGGACATGTGGGCATGGGAGCAGGGTGGAGTGTTAAAATGGCAAGCGACAGGGAGATCTGGGTCATGCTTGCAGACAGACCGAAGGTGTTCTGCAAAGCTGTCACCCAGTTTGCGTTTGGTCTCTCCAGTGTAGAGGAAACCGCATTGGGAGCAACAAATGCAGTAGACTAAGTTGAGGGAAGTGCAAGAAGTATTTGGGCCCTTGGACAGTGAGGAGAGGGGAAGTGAAGGGGCAGGTGTTGCACCTTCTGCGGTTGCATGGGAAGGTGCCGTGGGAGGGGGTTGAGGTGTAGGGGGTGATGGAGGAGTGGACTAGGGTGTCCCGGAGGGAACGATCCCTGTGGGAGGGGACCTTCTAGAGGGCAGCCTTCCAGACTGAATATTGAGTTCAACAACTTCAGACCATGAACTCTCTCCTCCATCCCCACCCCCTTTTTAAGTTCCATTTTTCAAATATTTTTTAATTTTTATATATATTTTTTCCCACCTATTATTATTATTTTTAAATTTATTTCCATTCATTGTTCTACCCCCACCTTTTAGCCCATTTCGATCTTTTTTCCCCACACTGTCCATTCCCCTCCCCCCACCCCACCCCCACTAGGGCCGCCTGTCACTTGCTCATCCTGATTTCTACTCTTAATGTCACCATTAACACCTCCTATAGCCACGATCACCACCATCAACACCCCTTCCACCTTTTGTTCATGAATCTTTGGTAATCTCTCCCTTGCCTCCACCTATCACTGACCCTCTATCCAGTTCCACCTCTCCTACCCCCTTAAACAGGATAAATTTTACAACATTTTTACTTCTCTTTAGTTCTGAAGAAGAGTCACACAGACTGGAAATGTTATCTCTGTCTCTCTCTCTCCACAGACGCTGTCAGACCCTCTGAGGTCATTTCCAGCAATTTTCTTTTTTTGTTTCAGATTTCCAGCATCCGCAGGATTTTGCCTTTATCACCCCTGAATGACCTGGTTCAAATTTGAACATTTGGCCCCCTTGTTCCTGAGTCTTCCCCCGAGCAGAGAAAATAGTTTCTCTCTGTCAACCCTATCGAATCTTTTCCTGACCTTAAACACCTCGATTAGAGCAGCCGCTAATCTGCTATAGCCAAGGGAGTACAAACCGAGCCAACGCAACCTGTCTTCGTAAGTTAACCCTTGGAGTCCCAGTGTCATTGACCACTCCCATCGGCACCTCCCTCCTCCACTCCACCCCTGTCACTGAGCTCCTCCTGTTTGTGAATATATATGTGAACTATAATCAAGAACAAAAAACTATTTAAGTTACAGCCACCCACAGGGGGAAAGCATTGATGTGGAAAGTTAATAGCTAAAGCTTGAGATTGGAATTATCGCGAGAGCGTCTCATCTCGTTCGTATAAATCATTTCACATTTGCAGTCTTGAAGTAACGCAGTTGGTTGAAGAGAAGGATGTGATGTTAGAGTTAATAGTTTCTTTGAAAGCCTGTGATTCTATTAACACTAACAAACAGTAAAGGTACCGGAGTTAACAACCCATGTTCCATTAATTCAACAGGACACTCGAGAAATATTTCAGCATGGGGTTACAACAATAACTTGCATTTATATAGTACCTTCAATACATTAGAACATCCCAAGGTGCTTCACGGGGTTCTAACCAAACAAAACCTGACACCGAGCCACAAAGGATGTTAGGGCCGGAGGCCAAGAGCCTGGACAAAGACGGGGGATTTAAGGGGCTTCTTAAAGGACAGGACAGAGATGGATGGGTCTAGGGAGAGAGCTCTGGAGGGTAAGGGCCAGGCTGAGGGAACAGTGGAGCAATTGAAATGGGGGGGGGATCAGAAGATCAGATTTGGGGGAGTGCAGAGATCTTTGGAGAGCTGTAGGACTGGAGGAGGTTACAGAGATTTGGGGGGGTGGGGGTCAAGGGACGCTCAGCAAATATGAGACACATGAGAACAAAGGAGATTTGTTACTGAAATTACAACCATTGGAGAGATTGTATTACTGGATTCAATTCAGAGGCAACAAGTATTCTCCCCGCGTTCCCCTCCCCCTCCCCCCAGCTCCCCCAACTCGCCCCCCCTCCCCCAACTCTCCCCCCCCTCCCCCAACTCTCCCCGCGTTCCCCTCCCCCTCCCCCTCCCCCAACTCTCCCCGCGTTCCCCTCCCCCTCCCCCCAGCTCCCCCAACTCGCCCCCCCTCCCCCAACTCTCCCCCCCCTCCCCCAACTCTCCCCGCGTTCCCCACCGCACCCCCCCCGCCGCGTTCCCCCTCCCCCCAACCCCCGGCTCTCCCCGCGTTCCCCTCCCCCTCCTCCTCCCCCTCCCCCTCCCCCAACTCTCCCCGTGTTCCCCTCCCCCTCCCCCCAGCTCCCCCAACTCGCCCCCCCTCCCCCAACTCTCCCCGCCTCCCCCAACTCTCCCCGCGTTCCCCACCGCACCCCCCCCGCCGCGTTCCCCCTCCCCCCAACCCCCGGCTCTCCCCGCGTTCCCCTCCCCCTCCCCCAACTCTCCCCGCCTCCCCCAACTCTCCCCGCGTTCCCCTCCCCCTCCCCCCAGCTCCCCCAACTCGCCCCCCCTCCCCCAACTCTCCCCGCCTCCCCCAACTCTCCCCGCCTCCCCCAACTCTCCCCGCGTTCCCCTCCCCCTCCCCCCAGCTCTCCCAACTCGCCCCCCCTCCCCCAACTCTCCCCGCCTCCCCCAACTCTCCCCGCCTCCCCCAACTCTCCCCGCGTTCCCCTCCCCCTCCCCCCAGCTCCCCCAACTCTCCCCGCGTTCCCCTCCCCCTCCCCCTCCCCCTCCCCCAACTCGCCCCCCCTCCCCCAACTCTCCCCGCGTTCCCCTCCCCCTCCCCCTCCCCCTCCCCCAACTCTCCCCCCCTCCCCCAACTCTCCCCGCGTTCCCCCCCTCCCCCCCCTCCCCCAACTCTCCCCGCGTTCCCCACCGCACCCCCCCCGCCGCGTTCCCCCTCCCCCCAACCCCCGGCTCTCCCCGCGTTCCCCTCCCCCTCCCCCTCCCCCTCCCCCTCCCCCAACTCTCCCCGCGTTCCCCTCCCCCTCCCCCTCCCCCAACTCGCCCCCCCTCCCCCAACTCTCCCCGCATTCCCCTCCCCCTCCCCCCAGCTCCCCCAACTCTCCCCCCCCTCCCCCAACTCTCCCCCGCGTTCCCCTCCCCCTCCCCCCATCCCCTCCCCCCCTCCCCCACACCCCCCTCCCCCCACCCCCCACACCCCCCTCCCCCCCCTCCCCCCCCCCCCCCCACCCCCCTCCCCCACACCCCCCTCCCCCCACCCCCCACACCCCCCTCCCCCCCTCCCCCCCCCCCCCACCCCCCTCCCCCACACCCCCCACCCCCCACCCCCCACGACCCCCAACCCCCTCCCCCCACACCCCACACCCCAACCCCCACCCCCCACACCCCCCACCCCCCCACCCCCCACGACCCCCAACCCCCTCCCCCCACACCCCACACCCCAACCCCCACACCCCACACCCCACACCCCACCCCCCACACCCCACACCCCACCCCCCCACCCCCCACACCCCACACCCCACCCCCCCACCCCCCCACCCCCCCACACCCCCCACACCCCCCCACCCCCCACACCCCACACCCCACCCCCCACGACGCCCACCCCCCACACCCCACCCCCCACACCCCACACCCCACACCCCACCCCCCACCCCCCACACCCCACCCCCCACCCCCCACACCCCACCCCACACCCCCCACACCCCACACCCCACCCCCCACACCCCACACCGCCCCCCCCCCCCCCCCCACCGGCCTATTTAGTGAGGGAGGGTGAGGGAGGGTGAGTGTGAGGGTGGGGCTGTGTGAGTGAGTGATGGACAGGCTGGGTGAGGGAGGGTGAGGGAGGGTGAGGGAGGGTGAGGGAGGGTGAGTGTGAGGGTGAGGGAGGATGAGGGAGGGTGAGGGAGGGTGAGGGAGGGTGAGGGAGGGTGAGAGGGTGAGGGAGGGTGAGGGAGGGTGAGGGAGGGTGAGAGGGTGAGGGAGGGTGAGGGAGGGTGAGAGGGTGAGGGAGGGTGAGGGAGGGTGAGAGGGTGAGGGAGGGTGAGGGAGGGTGAGAGGGTGAGGGAGGGTGAGGGAGGGTGAGGGAGGGTGAGTGTGAGGGTGAGGGAGGGTGAGAGGGTGAGGGAGGGTGAGGGAGGGTGAGTGTGAGGGTGAGGGAGGGTGAGTGTGAGGGTGAGGGAGGGTGAGAGGGTGAGGGAGGGTGAGGGAGGGTGAGTGTGAGGGTGAGGGAGGGTGAGAGGGTGAGGGAGGGTGAGTGTGAGGGTGGGGCTGTGTGAGTGAGTGATGGACAGGCTGGGTGAGGGAGGGTGAGGGAGGGTGAGGGAGGGTGAGGGAGGGTGAGAGGGTGAGGGAGGGTGAGGGAGGGTGAGTGAGGGTGAGGGAGGGTGAGGGAGGGTGAGGGAGGGTGAGGGAGGGTGAGAGGGTGAGGGAGGGTGAGGGAGGGTGAGGGAGGGTGAGGGAGGGTGAGTGTGAGGGTGAGGGAGGGTGAGGGAGGGTGAGGGAGGGTGAGAGGGTGAGGGAGGGTGAGGGAGGGTGAGAGGGTGAGGGAGGGTGAGGGAGGGTGAGAGGGTGAGGAGGGTGAGTGTGAGGGTGAGGGAGGGTGAGAGGGTGAGGGAGGGTGAGGGAGGGTGAGAGGGTGAGGGAGGGTGAGAGGGTGTGGGCGGGTGAGGGAGGGTGAGGGAGGGTGAGAGGGTGAGGGAGGGTGAGGGAGGGTGAGAGGGTGAAGGAGGGTGAGGGAGGGTGAGAGGGTGAGGGAGAGTGAGGGAGGGTGAGGGAGGGTGAGAGGGTGAGGGAGGGTGAAAGGGTGAGGGAGGGTGAGGGAGGGTGAGAGGGTGAGGGAGGGTGAGGGAGGGTGAGAGGGTGAGGGAGGGTGAGGGAGGGTGAGAGGGTGAGGGAGGGTGAGGGAGGGTGAGAGGGTGAGGGAGGGTGAGGGAGGGTGAGGGAGGGTGAGGGAGGGTGAGAGGGTGAGGGAGGGTGAGGGAGGGTGAGGGAGGGTGAGAGGGTGAGGGAGGGTGAGGGAGGGTGAGAGGGTGAGGGAGGGTGAGGGAGGGTGAGGGAGGGTGAGAGGGTGAGGGAGGGTGAGGGAGGGTGAGAGGGTGAGAGGGTGAGGGAGGGTGAGGGAGGGTGAGAGGGTGAGGGAGGGTGAGGGAGGGTGAGAGGGTGAGGGAGGGTGAGGGAGGGTGAGAGGGTGAGGGAGGGTGAGGGAGGGTGAGAGGGTGAGGGAGGGTGAGGGAGGGTGAGGGAGGGTGAGGGAGGGTGAGAGGGTGAGGGAGGGTGAGGGAGGGTGAGGGAGGGTGAGGGAGGGTGAGAGGGTGAGGGAGGGTGAGGGAGGGTGAGAGGGTGAGGGAGGGTGAGAGGGTGAGGGAGGGTGAGGGAGGGTGAGGGAGGGTGAGAGGGTGAGGGAGGGTGAGGGAGGGTGAGAGGGTGAGTGTGGATGAATGAGGTTGTGTGGTTTATAAACGGGCAATGTCCCTGAATCCTGCAGTAGCTGCTCTGCCTGTTATAGCAACATCCACTCTGTCTTGTCAAAACTTGAGCATTGAACATCCATCCACGTGGCTTAGTGACACCATTTTTACTGTAAATATCGAATCCAGATACCTGTGTGTCTGTGTGTGCGTGTGTGTGTCTGTCTGTGTGTGTGTGTGTCTGTGTGTCTGTGTGTGTCTGTCTGTGTGTGTGTGTGTCTGTGTGTCTGTGTGTGTCTGTCTCTGTGTGTGTGTGTCTGTGTGTCTGTGTGTGTCTGTCTCTGTGCGTGTGTGTCTGTGTGTCTGTGTATGTCTGTCTGTGTGTGTGTGTGTGTCTGTGTGTCTGTGTGTGTCTGTCTGTGTGTGTGTGTGTCTGTGTGTCTGTGTGTGTCTGTCTATGTGTGTGTGTGTCTGTGTGTCTGTGTGTGTCTGTCTCTGTGTGTGTGTGTCTGTGTGTCTGTGTGTGTCTGTCTGTGTGTGTGTGTGTCTGTGTGTCTGTGTGTGTCTGTGTGTCTGTGTGTGTCTGTCTGTGTGTGTGTGTGTCTGTGTGTCTGTGTGTGTCTGTCTGTGTGTGTGTGTGTGTATGTCTGTGTCTGTGTGTGTGTGTGTATATGAGAGGGGAGAGAGGGGTGAGTGTGTGTGAGAGAATGAGGGGGGTGAGCTAGAGGGGAGACTGTGTGTCTGCCTCACTCCCAGTCTCAAAGTTCTCACTCCCCCTCACTCCCACACACCAACAGGCAATCTCACAGTGAGTGAGTGAGCACCCTGAGACTCAGAGTGAGCCAGACACACTCACACTCATCCTTATACACTCTCACACTCATCCTTATACACTCTCACACTCATCCTTATACACTGTAATGCTCATCCTTCTTTATTGCTCATTTTGTAAATGACCAATTTATTGTTGTAGTTGTGACATTTTGTTGCTCAGCAAGTTGTTACTTTTCATACATCAGCTTCTTTTGAAATTCATGGTTTTTTGATCTTTTCATGGGATGTGGGTGTCACTGGCTGGACCAGCATTTATTGCCCATCTCTAATTGCCCCTTGAGAAGGTGGTGGTGAGCTGCCTTCTTGAACCGCTGCAGTCCATGTGGTGTAGGTACACCCACAGTGCTGTTAGGGAGGGAGTTCCAGGATTATGACCCAGCGACAGTGAAGGAACGGCGATGTATTTCCAAGTCAGGATGGTGAGTGGCTTGGAGGTGAAATTCCAGGTGGTGGTGTTCCCATCTATCTGCTGCCCTTGTCCTTCTCGATGGTAGTGGTCGTGGGTTTGGAAGGTGCTAACGAAGGATCCTTGGTGAATTCCTGCAGTGCATCTTGTAGATGGTACACACACTGCTGCTACTGTGCATCGGTGGTGGAGGGAGTGAATGTTTCTGGATGTGGTGCCAATCAAGTGGGCTGCTTTGTCCTGGATGGTGTCGAGATTCTTGAGTGTTGTGGGAGCTGCACTCATCCAGGCAAGTGGGCAGTATTCCATCACACTCCTGACTTGTGCATTGTAGATGGTGGACAGGATTTGGGGAGTCAGTAAGTGAGATACTTGCTGCAGGATTCCTAGTCTCTGACCTGTTCTTGTAGCCACAGTATTTATATGGCTAGTCCAGTTCAGTTTCTGGTCAATGGTAACCCCCAGGTTGTTGGTAATAGGGAATTCAATTGAACATCAAGTGGCGATGGTTAGATTCTCTCTTGTTGGAGATGGTCATTGTCTGACACTTGTGAGGCGCGAATGTTATTGCCACTTATCAGCCCAAACCTGGATATTGTCCAGGTCTTGCTGCATTTGGACATGGACTGCTTCAGTATCTGAGGAGTTGTGAATGGTGCTGAACATTGTGCAATCATCAGCGAACATCCCCACTTCTGACCTTATGATGGAAGGAAGGTCATTGATGAAGCAGCTGAAGATGGTTGGGTCTAGGACACTACCCTGAGGAACTCCTGCAGTGATGTTCTGGAGCTGAGATGATTGACCTCCAACAACCACAACCATCTTCCTTTGTGCTGGGTATCACTCCAACTGGTGGAGAGTTTTCCCCCTGATTCCCATTGACTCCAGTTTTGCTAGGGCTCCTTGATGCCACACTCGGTCAAATGCTGCCTTGATGTCAAGGGCAGTTACTCTCACCTCACCTCTGGAGTTCAGCTCTCTTGTCCATGTTTGAACAGAGGCTGTACTGAGGTCAGGAGCTGAGTGGCCCTGGCGGAACCCAAACTGAGCGTCAGTGAGCAGGTTATTGCTAAGCAAGTGCTGCTTGAAAGATTTTGCAGATTAATTTATTATTAATTAATTATTGTTAGACAATACATGGATTATATTTTTTTAGAATTCAGCTGAGTACCTTCAAATGACCATCACTTTACTGATGATCAAGAGTAGACTGATGGGGCGGTAATTGGCTGGGTTGGATTTCTCCTGCTTTTTTTGTACAGGACATACCTGGGCAACTTTCCACATAGCCGGGTAGATGCCAGTGTTGTAGCTGTACTGGAACAGCTTGTCTGGGGACGCGGCAAGTTCTGGAGAACAAGTCTTCAGTACTATTGCTGGAATATTGTCAGGGCCCATAGCCTTTGCAGTATCCAGTGCCTTCAGCAGTTTCTTGATATCACATGGAGTGAATCGAATTGGCTGAAGACTGGCATCTGTGATGCTGGGGACCTCCGGAGGAGGCCGAGATGGATCATCCACTCGGCACTTTTGGCTGAAGATTGTAGCAAATGCTTCAGCCTTATCTTTCGCACTGATGTGCTGGGCTCCCCCATCATTGAGGATGGGGATATTGGTGGAGCCTCCTCCAGTTTAATGTGACTAACCTTCCCTTTCTGAATTTTGTTCACTCCCCCCCTCCCCCAAGTCCCCCCCCCCATCCCCCCTTCTCTCCGCCCCCCCAGCCGAGTGTGAGAAAAATTGAAATGTGCCACCTCCCCTTGTCTCCCCCTCCCACCGCCAGGCAGAAGACTGGACAAGCCTAGACTAAACAGTGAGATGGAATCGTCGGTACGTGTGAGAGATGCACCGAATCGAAGCTCATTATGTATTATGGCGTAAATAAAGTTGCCTTTGGAAAATCCTGACCCATTTCCACCTATGTCACTTCCCAATTCCCCACGATTAGGCCACAAGTTATCCAAAGAGATGTCCAAACACTTGGAACCCAAACCGCGAACCAAACCCAGAAGCTGTAACTGTGGAACTTCAACCCACAACTTTCTAACAGAGAGGTGAGAGGGCTGCCCACTGAGTCAGGGCTGGCTGTGTCTCACCCCCATCCCATTCCCAGCACTGCCTCTCACTGGAACACCGGGATCATACAGCATCCTTCCCGGGATTTCCGTTCCACTCGGACAGACACACACCGGTTAATGGGCCACCCCAGCCCAAGGTTCAGTGTTTCTCATTTTTGCAAACAATTCCACAACGAGAAGCAAATGCTTTCCAAATAGTTTCAGCCAAGAATAGTCATCTGCAGGCACCAAACTGAGTTTCTTTTTAAATATAATCCACCTATTGTCTAACCAAATTAATCTGCAAAATCTTTAATTAAATGGATAAAAAATTGTGAAAAGCAAATATATTCATCTTCCCTCTGCATTGACAGGAAATGTGATTACTCGACTAACTCGCTGCTTTGAATCAGTTTTATCTCCGAAACCGGGTGACATTATTTTATTAAATTCAGAGAAAAGAAGGAACTTTCACTTACAATATTATCTTATCACAGCTTCCAGAAACATCCTTAAACAGCTCACATCCCAACTGAAGCACCGTTCACGCACACCGTCTGGTGCTTTGTACGGAAGCATGGCAGCCATTTTGTACACAGTGCGATCCAAAATGGCCATCGCCTGAATCTGGTTTGGTTTAAGAAATGAATGTTGTCTGGGGCACTGGGAGAATTCATTAAATGATGCTCATTTTTAACATTCACCTGAACTTGTAATTTGGGCCTCAATTTAACATCTCATCTGAAAATATGCACCTCCAACAGTGCGGCACTCCCTCAGTACTGACCCTCCGACAGTGCAGCACTCCCTCAGTACTGACCCTCTGACAGTGCGGCACTCCCTCGGTACTGACCCTCTGACAGTGCAGCACATCCTCAGTACTGAACCTCTGACAGTGCAGCACTCCCTCAGTACTGACCCTCTGACAGTGCAGCACTCCCTCAGTACTGACCCTCTGACAGTGCGGCACTCCCTCAGTACTGACCCTCTGACAGTGCAGCACTCCCTCAGCACTGACCCTCTGATAGTGCGGCACTCCCTCAGCACTGACCCTCCGATAGTGCGGCACTCCCTCAGCACTGACCCTCTGACAGTGCAGCACTCCCTCAGTACTGACCCTCTGACAGTGCAGCACTCCCTCAGTACTGACCCTCCGACAGTGCAGCACTCCCTCAGTACTGACCCTCTGACAGTGCAGCACTCCCTCAGTACTGACCCTCTGACAGTGCAGCACTCCCTCAGTACTGACCCTCTGACAGTGCAGCACTCCCTCAATACTGACCCTCTGACAGTGCAGCACTCCCTCAATACTGACCCTCCGACAGTGCGGCACTCCCTCAGTACTGACCCTCCGACAGTGCGGCACTCACTCAGTACTGACCCTCCGACAGTGCGGCACTCCCTCAGTACTGACCCTCCGACAGTGCAGCACTCCCTCAGTACTGACCCTCTGACAGTGCAGCACTCCCTCAGTACTGACCCTCTGACAGTGCAGCACTCCCTCAGTACTGACCCTCTGACAGTGCAGCACTCCCTCAGTACTGACCCTCTGACAGTGCAGCACTCCCTCAGTACTGACCCTCTGACAGTGCAGCACTCCCTCAATACTGACCCTCCGACAGTGCGGCACTCCCTCAGTACTGACCCTCCGACAGTGCAGCACTCCCTCAGTACTGACCCTCTGACAGTGCGGCACTCCCTCAGTACTGACCCTCTGACAGTGCAGCAATCCCTCAGTACTGACCCTCTGACAGTGCGGCACTCCCTCAGTACTGACCCTCTGACAGTGCAGCACTCCCTCAGTACTGACCCTCTGACAGTGCAGCACTCCCTCAGTACTGACCCTCTGACAGTGCAGCACTCCCTCAGTACTGACCCTCTGACAGTGCTGCACTCCCTCAGTACTGACCCTCTGACAGTGCTGCACTCCCTCAGTACTGACCCTCTGACAGTGCTGCACTCCCTCAGTACTGACCCTCTGACAGTGCAGCACTCCCTCAGTACTGACCCTCTGACAGTGCAGCACTCCCTCAGTACTGACCCTCTGACAGTGCAGCACTCCCTCAGTACTGACCCTCTGACAGTGCAGCACTCCCTCAGTACTGAACCTCTGACAGTGCAGCACTCCCTCAGTACTGACCCTCTGACAGTGCAGCACTCCCTCAGTACTGACCCTCCGACAGTGCAGCACTCCCTCAGCACTGACCCTCTGACAGTGCAGCACTCCCTCAGCACTGACCCTCTGACAGTGCAGCACTCCCTCAGTACTGACCCTCCGACAGTGCAGCACTCCCTCAGTACTGACCCTCTGATAGTGCGGCACTCCCTCAGCACTGACCCTCTGACAGTGCAGCACTCCCTCAGTACTGACCCTCTGACAGTGCAGTGCTCCCTCAGTACTGACCCTCTGACAGTGCAGCACTCCCTCAGTACTGACCCTCTGACAGTGCAGCACTCCCTCAGTACTGACCCTCTGACAGTGCAGCACTCCCTCAGTACTGACCCTCTGACAGTGCTGCACTCCCTCAGTACTGACCCTCTGACAGTGCTGCACTCCCTCAGTACTGACCCTCTGACAGTGCTGCACTCCCTCAGTACTGACCCTCTGACAGTGCAGCACTCCCTCAGTACTGACCCTCTGACAGTGCAGCACTCCCTCAGTACTGACCCTCTGACAGTGCAGCACTCCCTCAGTACTGACCCTCTGACAGTGCAGCACTCCCTCAGTACTGAACCTCTGACAGTGCAGCACTCCCTCAGTACTGACCCTCTGACAGTGCAGCACTCCCTCAGTACTGACCCTCCGACAGTGCAGCACTCCCTCAGCACTGACCCTCTGACAGTGCAGCACTCCCTCAGCACTGACCCTCTGACAGTGCAGCACTCCCTCAGTACTGACCCTCTGACAGTGCAGCACTCCCTCAGTACTGACCCTCTGACAGTGCAGCACTCCCTCAGTACTGACCCTCTGACAGTGCAGCACTCCCTCAGTACTGACCCTCTGATAGTGCAGCGCTCCCTCAGTGCTGACCCTCTGACAGTGCAGCACTCCCTCAGTACTGACCCTCTGACAGTGTGGCACTCCCTCAATACTGACCCTCTGACAGTGCTGCACTCCCTCAGTACTGACCCTCTGACAGTGCAGCACTCCCTCAGTACTGACCCTCTGACAGTGGGGCACTCCCTCAGTGCTGACCTTCTGACAGTGCAGCACTCCCTCAGTACTGACCCTCTGACGTGCAGCACTCCCTCAGTACTGACACTCTGACAGTGTGGCACTCCCTCAATACTGACCCTCCAGCAGTGCACCGCTCCCTCGGTAGGTGACCCTCGAATGAGTATAGGTCCATTCTACTCAATCTCCCCTCATTGAGCTACCTTCTCATGCCAGGAATCCTAGTGAAGACTTGTTTCTGTGAGGCAAGTCTACTTTTCTGCCATAAAGGAGACAAACACTGTACAATGTGGCCTCACTAAAGCCCTATCCAACTGTGTAAGACCTCCCCCCCTCCCGACACTCCCACCCACCCCCCCCTTCCCCACAACAGAGACCAACTGCGTATTCATGTTGGACCTTGGGAATTACCCCACTGGGTTCTCCAAATGCTCACTTTTGGGCAGATAGTGACAGAAACCAGCGATACCGTCATTTTGTGCCGGGAATGTTGAATTCCTGACATTCACGGCGCGATCTCTTTTGTCTTTTCTCAGGAGAATGAGTTGAAGGGAATTCTTCATGAGAAGTGTCACTGGAGTATTCAACCACCTGTCCTTTCTCGGATTCTCCACTATGACCAGGTATTGTGCTGCTCGGGTCAATACAATTCATCAACTGGCCTGTGGGATAGCGCCACAGCACCCAGCATCGTGCGGAGCGCCTTGCCAAGGGTCGTCCGTCAAGCGGAGCGGGGCCTGAGGAGGGACAATCATTCCACCAGAGTTTGATGGCTTCTCCTCTTTACGATGAGATGTTGAGTGTAAGAGAGGTGGGATTGGTCTTTTAAAGAGGGGCCGAATGGCCTCTGTCCGTGCTGGGTCATTCTACGCCCGCCTGGAAACCTGACAGCCTTTCAGCTCTGAAAGGGTTAATGGTCGGCAATTGTCTGCGCTTTTCACAGGAGGTGCCTGTTGATGATTTGGCTTCTCGCTGTGGTTCTGAAAGGATTGTCACTGAACAATGACCGAATCCCCATCGAGAACATTGACCAATTTAGACAGGAGGCACTGTGGGGTTTGAAGCTCTTTGGTTCTAATCCAGATCAGAAATATTATAAAGTGCAAAACCACCCAACTATTACTTATTTACTTTTGGTGTTTTATTCACACTTGATAACATTCAGATAATAGAGACCATTCAGCCCCCCTAACTCAGCCCTCGACTGTAATCTCCATCCCCCCAGCTCAGTAAGTGTCTCCCAGCCTCCACTCCCCTACCCAGAGCGCCCCTGGGGGTGGCGGGGGGGTGTTTATGTGACCATTCTGCCATTAATCCTCAACTGGTTTTTCATTTACTCTAGGAAGAGTGTTCAGGGTGAAGTGTAGCTCTGTGGGAGAGGGGTAGGCAGAGGTTAACATCGATCCCAGTGTTGATGCTCGGTATCTATACTCACTGAGACAAAGTGTAATAAAATGGATTGTGAGGAAGGTTAAAAGCAGCAATCCCACCTTAGGATTTTTTAAATTCTTTCATGGGATTGGGTGCCACTGGGAAAACATTTATTGCCGGTCTGTCTGACTTACTCACCCATTTCAGAGAGCAGTTAAGAGTCAACCACTTTACTGTGGCTCTGGGGTAAAGAGGTATTAAATAAATACTTGCATTCATCTTCACCAAGGGAGAAGATGCTGCGCAGGTCGTGGTGAAAGAGGAAGTAGTTCAGCCACTTGCAAGGTTTAAAATTGGTAAGAGGAGGTATTGGATAAACTGCCTGGACTTAAAGTTGATAAAGTCACCAGGAACAAATAAGGCCTATCCAAGGAAGCTGAGAGCAGGAATTGTGGAGATGCTGGCTGTCATTTTCACTTAGACTCAGGGCTGGTACTGAGGTCTGGCCAATTGCAAACGTTACACCCTTGTTACAAAAGGTAGTCAGACTGGGGAAGGACAGCAGGTTCCCTTCCTAAAGGATGTTCGTGAACCAGATGGGTTTTTACAACGATTGATGATAGTTTCATGGTCACCACTAAGAGCTTTCAATTTACATTTTGAAAAAATATATTAACGGAATTTAAACCCCACTGGCTGCCATGGTGGGGTTTGAATCCTCAGACGACTGGCCTGGGATTCAGGATCACCAGACGAGTGACATTATCACTGAGACACCATCTCCCCTCCTGCTAATGTTCCTGATGCACTTATGCTACATCCTTATGGGCTTATTTGACCCTAAGCTATATCCTCCCCATTACTCAGGCTGATTATTTTCACCTCCATAGTATCATCCGACTCTGCCCCTGCATCACTTCACCTCCCGCTGAACCCTCGTTCCTGCCTTTGATCCCCCCAGTCTCGACCATTCCAGTGCTGCTCGCCCTCAGTCTATCCCTCGACAACTTAAACTCATGGACAATTCTGCTGCCTGCGGCAAGTCCTTTTCACTCATCGTGCACTTGCTGACCTCATCAGCTCCGTCTGGCAATGCCTCGATTTTAAAATTCTCATCCCTGTTTTCAAATTCCCCCCACCCATGACCTTGCCACCACCCCGCCCCCAACTCCC
Source organism: Carcharodon carcharias (assembly GCF_017639515.1). Taxonomy (NCBI): domain Eukaryota; kingdom Metazoa; phylum Chordata; class Chondrichthyes; order Lamniformes; family Lamnidae; genus Carcharodon; species Carcharodon carcharias. The sequence goes on from NW_024470549.1 coordinate 115,360, forward strand.
TGCACCCCCAACACCCCCCCAACACTCCCACCTCTGTAACCTCCCCCATCCCCACAACACTCGGAGATATCGCCGCTCCTCCGATTCTGGCCTCTCGAGCATCCTCGATTTTAATGGCTCCACCATTGGTAATTGGGCCTTCAGCTGCCTGGGTTCCAAGCTCTGGAATATCCTCCCCGAATCCCTCAGCCTGTCCACCTCCTTCAGGATGCTCAGTTAAAACCCACCTCTCAGACCAAGCGTTCGGTCACCTATCCGAATATCTCCCCGTGTGGTTTGTGTTAAAGCTCCGGTGGACAAACTTCTGGGATGTTTTACTGTGTTAAGAAGGTTACAGAAATGCAAATTGCTGATGATGGGATGTTCTTTGTCTCTTCAGGTGAAACCAGAGTATGATCACCTTAAGCAAACTCTTCATTTTGTGACACAAGAGCGAGATTTGGCAGTACAGGAGAAGGATCTGCTCCGAGACAAACTGGAGAACTTAGAGCAGGTTCTGAAGGTGAGGGTACAGGCCGGACGCTGCCCACTGTCCGCTTATCGGGTCTGGAGCTGTTAATGGGGAAACTGAACTAAAGAGCCTCAGCAAAAAGTGAAATTCGACTTTGGCAGGACAACAGTTACCATAGACTGTAAGACATAGGAGCAGAAATTAGGCCATTCGGCCCATCGAGTCTGCTCCACCATTCAATCATGGCTGATAAGTTTCTCAACCCCATTCTCCCACCTTCTCCCCGTAACCTTTGATCCCCTTACCAATCAAGAACCTGTCTATCTCGGTCTTAAATACACTCAATAACCTGGTCTCCACAGCCTTCTGTGGCAATGAATTCCATAGATTTACCACTCTCTGGCTAAAGAAGTTTCTCCTCAGGGGATTGGCTTCATGTTTCTAAACCCCTCCCAGTTTCTAAACCCCTCCCAGTTTCTAAACCCCTCCCAGTTTCTAAACCCCTCCCAGTTTCTAAACTCCTCCCAGTTTCCAATTCCATTGAAGTCAGTTGTGTGAGGGTGTAATGAGTGGGGGGGGGGGTGTAATGAGATTGTATATTAGGTAGGGGGGGGTGTGATGGCTGGGGGGTGTAAAGGGAATGTGTAATGGATGGGGGGGGTTAGTGGGTGGGAGTATAATGGGAAGGTGTAATATGTGGGCGGTGTAATGGGCGGGGGCTTGTTATGGCAGGGGGTGTAATGGGAATGTGTAATGAATGGGGGAGGTGTAATGGGAATGTGTAATTGGCAAGGAGTGTAGTTGGAATGTGTAATGAGTGGGGGTATAATGGGAATGCGTATTGGGTGAGGCGGGTGTGATGGGAATGTGGAAGGGGTGGGGGTTGTAATGGGAAAATGTAATGGGGTGGGGAGTGTAATGGAGTGGGGGTGTACTGCAGTGGGGCAGTGTAATGGGGTGGGGCAATGTAATGGGGTGGGGGAGTGTAATGGGGTGGGGGAGTGTAATGGGGCAGGGGATTGTAATGGGGTGGAGGGTGTAATGGGGTGGGGGGTGTAATGGAGTGGGGTGTACTGGTGCGGGGGAGTATAATGGGGTGGGGGAGTGTAACGGGATGGGGGAGTGTACTGGAGCAGGGGGGAGTGTAATGAGACAGGGGAGTGTAATGGGGCAGGGGTGTAATGGGGCAGGGGAGTGTAATGGTTTGGGGTAGTGTAATGGTTTGGGGTAGTGTAATGGGGCGGGAGGTGTAATGGGGCGGGAGGTGTAATGGGGCGGGAGGTGTAATGGGTTGGGGTAGTGAAATGGGGCGGGAGGTGTAATGGGTTGGGGTAGTGAAATGGGGCGGGAGGTGTAATGGGGCGGGAGGTGTAATGGGGCGGGAGGTGTAATGGGGCGGGAGGTGTAATGGGTTGGGGTAGTGAAATGGGGCGGGAGGTGTAATGGGGCGGGAGGTGTAATGGGGCGGGAGGTGTAATGGGTTGGGGTAGTGAAATGGGGCGGGAGGTGTAATGGGTTGGGGTAGTGAAATGGGGCGGGAGGTGTAATGGGTTGGGGTAGTGAAATGGGGCGGGAGGTGTAATGGGGCGGGAGGTGTAATGGGGCGGGAGGTGTAATGGGTTGGGGTAGTGAAATGGGGCGGGAGGTGTAATGGGTTGGGGTAGTGAAATGGGGCGGGAGGTGTAATGGGTTGGGGTAGTGAAATGGGGCGGGAGGTGTAATGGGGCGGGAGGTGTAATGGGGCGGGAGGTGTAATGGGGCGGGAGGTGTAATGGGTTGGGGTAGTGAAATGGGGCGGGAGGTGTAATGGGTTGGGGTAGTGAAATGGGGCGGGAGGTGTAATGGGTTGGGGTAGTGAAATGGGGCGGGAGGTGTAATGGGGCGGGAGGTGTAATGGGGCGGGAGGTGTAATGGGGCGGGAGGTGTAATGGGTTGGGGTAGTGAAATGGGGCGGGAGGTGTAATGGGTTGGGGTAGTGAAATGGGGCGGGAGGTGTAATGGGGCGGGAGGTGTAATGGGGCGGGAGGTGTAATGGGGTGGGAGGTGTAATGGGTTGGGGTAGTGAAATGGGGCGGGAGGTGTAATGGGGCGGGAGGTGTAATGGGGCGGGAGGTGTAATGGGGCGGGAGGTGTAATGGGGCGGGAGGTGTAATGGGTTGGGGTAGTGAAATGGGGCGGGAGGTGTAATGGGTTGGGGTAGTGAAATGGGGCGGGAGGTGTAATGGGTTGGGGTAGTGAAATGGGGCGGGAGGTGTAATGGGTTGGGGTAGTGAAATGGGGCGGGGGAGTATAATGGGGCGGATTTTACAGCCTCCCTGCCAGGGGTGTTTCTGGTGGGGGAGTGGGTCATATATGTCAGGGGGGGCCAGTCTACCCTCCCCCCACAGCCCAGTCCCCATAATACAGGGGGTGGGGGGGGGGTGGATAAAGTGCCCAGCAGGTCACCCACCCTTTGGCCTATTGAGGTTCTTAACTGTCCAGTCAAGTGGCAATTAAGGGGCTCAATCCTCCTCTTGGGCAGTGGTGGGCAAAGGCCAGAGGGCAAAGGCCATGAAAAGCTGCTGTTTTTGAAAAGGAAGAAAGGGGCATATCAATCGGGGGTGCCCTGTACACACCAGGGGGCATCCTCCCTCCCCCCCTCCAACCCCTCCAACGTTGTTCCTCTTGGCCTGGTCTCCAAAACCTGGCCCCCTTTCCCCCGCTCCCCGGAAATCCCAGGACTTCCCTCACTCCAGACACCATCGATCACCCTCCAAGGGGCTCCTGACAGCCCCAGCAACAGCCCCCCCCCACATTACTGAGCTCTGACCATGCTGAGATGGCTCGAGGGGTGGGACGTCCTGTCCACTGAGAGGCCGCACCCTGACCCTCGACCTGTTGGTGCCGCTCCCAGCTCGTTATCGCCCCCCCCTCTCAAACATCTGCCCATTCGGGGCTGACCTTTCTACCCAGGAGGAGTGAGCAGTAACCCCCCCACCCCCCCACAACAACATCACCCCCTGCACGTCCCACCACTGCTTCAGCAAAGTCCGGCCCTATATCGCAGTGAGCAGCGTTGCTGTGTGACTGAGGGAGAGCGGTGACTGTCACTGTTACTGTCAAAATGATTCTTCACCTTCACAAGCTCCTGACCATCTCTGAGATTCTGGTGGAGATGGCTCCTGCAAAGCACCTTGCGACAGTTTAACGCTGTCAAGGAGAGTTCTCGTCGCTGATTCTGTGTTGCCAAGGTGAAGTGTTGGATTATTTTTTTGCTCCTTTCTGTCCCTCCCCTCTTTCCTGAGCTAAAAGCTCTCTCCAGTGTTTCTGCATAAACTCACCGCTGACTCGGGGAACCAGTCTCCAGTATCTTCACTGTTTTGTCTCTCGTTCTCACCTCAGTTTCTCGGTTATTTAGAGTTGGACTCAGTACCTTAAGGTACCAGGATTCTGGTCTGTTTGACCCTGATTTCCCCCGATTGGCCCTGACTGTTTATTATTGTATTATTGGACAGTCTCTTTATTTAAAGGGCTGTTGTTAATATGAACCCTGTCAGGCGACAGCTTTTGAATGAACAGGCGATGGAGGTGGACTCTGACAGAGAGACGACACTTCCAGAGCAGTGAACGAGGGAGGGGAAACGAAATTTGGGCTGTATGTGAGGGTGTTCCACAGGCTGTTTCCCAACTCAGGTCTCTGGAAGAGTTAATCGGATAGCGAGAATGTGGACGCAGTACTGGACCTTCGGGGAGTCACGCTTAACTCTGTGATGTCAGAGACCTTCGTAATTCAATCACAACTTAGACATTTGTTATCCTGCCGGTCAGATAAATACCGTTTCCATGGTTACAGCCAAGGACTTTCTGCCAAGCGCATAAACCACGTCACATGACACTAAATCTTATCATTCTTTGGTCTTTCTATCATTTTCCTGTTAGTTTTCTGGACGTGTTTACATGTGATTTGACATTTGCCGTTAATATTTAATAATTGGTGGATATTGGATCAGCGGGGTTCTCTCCGAGCTGTTATAAAGTATTAGTTCATCAGTGTGGTCTTTACATTGAAATGATCACAAAACATCAAATCCGTCAACAGAGCAAAACTAAAACAGCAGCTGCAGAATATTCCGAAGGTGAAGGTGAGAAAAACCCAGATCAGGGGACAGACCAAACACACCAATACCACCACCCACTGTGTCACACCCACACACACACACACTGTGTCACACCCAAACCCACACACACTGCGTCACACCCACACACACACACACCCACAGTGTCACACCCACACCCACTGCGTCACACCCAAACCCACACACACTGCGTCACACACACACCCACACACACTGTGTCACACTCACACACACTGCAACACACTCACACACACAGTATCACACCCACACACACTGCGTCACACCCACACACACTGCATCACACTCACACACACAGTATCACACTCACACACACTGCATCACACTCACACACACAGTATCACACCCACACACACTGCGTCACACCCACACACACTGCGTCACACCTACACACACTGTGACACAGCCACACACACTGTGTCAGACCCACACACACTGCGTCACACCCACACACACAGTATGACACCCACACACACTGCGTCACACCCACACACACTGTGTCACACCCACACACACTGTGTCAGACCCACACACACTGCGTCACACCCACACACACAGTATCACACCCACACACACTGCGCCACACCCACACACACTGCGTCACACCCACACACACAGTATCACACCCACACACACTGTGTCAGACCGACACACACTGTGTCACACCCACACACACTGCATCACACCCACACACACTGTGTCACACCCACGCTGCATCACACCCACACACACAGTATCACACCCACACACACTGTGTCACACCCACACACACTGTGTCAGACCCACACACACTGCATCACACCCACACACACAGTATCACACCCACACACACTGCGCCACACCCACACACACTGCGTCACACCCACACACACAGTATCACACCCACACACACTGTCAGACCTACACACACTGTGTCACACCCACACACACTGCATCACACCCACACACACTGTGTCACACCCACAAACACTGCATCACACCCACACACACAGTATCACACCCACACACACTGTGTCACACCCACAGACACTGCGTCACACCCACACACACTGCATCACACCCACACACACTGTGTCACACCCACACACGCTGAATCGCACCCACACACACAGTATCACACCCACACACACTGTGTCACACCCACACACACTGCGTCACACCCACACACACTGCATCACACCCACACACCCACACACACTGTGTCACACCCACACACACAGTATCACACCCACACACACAGTATCACACCCACACACACTGCATCACACCCACACACACTGTGTCACACACACACACACCCACATACACTGTGTCACACCCACACACACTGCGTCACACCCACACACACTGTGACACACCCACACACACTGTGTCAGACCCACACACACTGCGTCACACCCACACACACAGTATCACACCCACACACACTGCGTCACACCCACACACACTGTGTCACACCCACACACACTGTGGCAGACCCACACACACTGCGTCACACCCACGCACACTGCATCACACTCACACACACAGTATCACACTCACACACACTGCATCACACTCACACAAACAGTATCACACCCACACACACTGCATCACACTCACACACACTGTGTCACACTCACACACACTGCATCACACTCACACACACAGTATCACACCCACACACACTGCGTCACACCTACACACACTGTGACACAGCCACACACACTGTGTCAGACCCACACACACTGCGTCACACCCACACACACAATATGACACCCACACACACTGCGTCACATCCACACACACTGTGTCAAACCCACACACACTGTGTCAGACCCACACACACGGCGTCACACCCACACACACAGTATCACACCCACACACACTGCGCCACACCCACACACACTGCGTCACACCCACACACACAGTATCACAGCCACACACACTGTGTCAGACCTACACACACTGTGTCACACCCACACACACTGCATCACACCCACACACACTGTGTCACAGCCACACACGCTGCATCACACCCACACACACAGTATCACACCCAAACACACTGTGTCACACCCACAGGCACTGCGTCACACCCACAAACACTGCATCACACCCACACACCCACACACACTGTGTCACACCGACACACGCTGCATCACACCCACACACACAGTATCACACCCACACACACTGTGTCACACCCACAGACACTGCGTCACACCCACACACACTGCATCACACCCACACACCCACACACACTGTGTCACACCCACACACACAGTATCACACCCACACACACAGTATCACACCCACACACACGGTGTCACACTCACACATACAGTATAACACCCACACACAGTATCACACCCACACACACTGCGTCAGACCCACACACACTGCGTCACACCCACACACACAGTATCACACCCACACACACTGTGTCACACCCACACACACTGTGTCACACCCACACACACAGTATCACACCCACACACACTACATCACACCCACACACCCACACACACTGTGTCACATCCACACACACTGCATCACACTCACACATACAGTATCACACCCACACACACTGCGTCACACCCACACACACTGTGTCACACATACACCCACACACACTGTGTCACACCCACACACACTGCGTCACACCCACACACACTGCATCACACACACAAACCCACACACACTGCATCACACACACACACCCACACACACTGTGTCACACCCACACACACTGCGTCACACCCACACACACTGCGTCACACCCACACACACTGCATCACACCCACACACACTGCGTCACACCCACACACACTGCATCACCCACACACACACTCCGTCACACACACACGGCATCACACCCACACACTCCGTCACACCCACACACACTGCATCACACCCACACACACTGCGTCACACCCACACACACTGTGCCACACCTACACACACTGCGTCACACCCACACACATGGTGTCACAACCACACACACTGCGTCACACCCACACACACAGTATCACACCCACACACAATAACATACCCACACACACTGCGTCACACCCACACACACTGCATCACACCCACACACACTGCGTCATACCCACACACACTGCGTCACACCCACACACACTGCATCACACCCACACACACTGCGTCACACCCACACACTGTGTCAAACCCTCACACACTGCGTGACACCCACACACACCGCATCACACCCACACACACTGTGTCACACCCACACACACAGTATCACACCCACACACACAGTATCACACCCACACACACTGTGTCAGACCTACACACACTGTGTCACACCCACACACGCTGCATCACACCCACACACACAGTATCACACCCACACACACTGTGTCACACCCACAGACACTGCATCACACCCACACACACTGCATCACACCCACACACCCACACACACTGTGTCACACCCACACACACAGTATCACACCCACACACACAGTATCACACCCACACACACGGTGTCACACTCACACATACAGTATAACACCCACACACAGTATCACACCCACACACACTGCGTCACACCCACACACACTGCGTCACACCCACACACACTGTGACACACCCACGCACACTGTGTCAGACCCACACACACTGCGTCACACCCACATACACAGTATCACACCCACATACACTGTGTCACACCCACACACACTGTGTCAGACCCACACACACTGTGGCACACCCACACACACTGCATCACACCCACACACACTGCGTCATACCCACACACACTGTGTCACACCCACACACACTGCATCACACCCACACACACTGTGTCACACCCACACACACTGCGTCACACCCACACACACAGTATCACACCCACACACACTGTGTCACACCCACACACACAGTATCACACCCACACACAATAACACACCCACACACACTGCGTCACACCCACACACACTGCATCACACCCACACACACTGCGTCATACCCACACACACTGCGTCACACCCACACACACTGCATCACACCCACACACACAGTATCACACTCACACACTGTGTCAAACCCTCACACACTGCGTGACACCCACACACACTGCATCACACCCACACACACTGTGTCACACCCACACACACAGTATCACACCCACACACACAGTATCACACCCACACACACGGTGTCACACTCACACATACAGTATAACACCCACACACAGTATCACACCCACACACACTGCGTCACACCCACACACACTGCGTCACACACACACACACCCACACACACTGTGTCACACCCACACACACAGTATCACACCCACACACAATAACACACCCACACACACTGCGTCACACCCACACACACTGCATCACACCCACACACACTGCCTCATACCCACACACACTGCGTCACACCCACACACACTGCATCACACCCACACACACAGTATCACACCCACACACACTGTGTCAGACCTACACACACTGTGGCACACCCACACACACTGCATCACACCCACACACACTGTGTCACACCCACACACACTGCATCACACCCACACACACAGTATCACACCCACACACACTGTGCCACACCCACACACACTACGTCACACCCACACACACTGCATCACACCCACACACCCACAAACACTGTGTCACACCCACACACACAGTATCACACCCACACACACAGTATCACACCCACACACACGGTGTCACACTCACACATACAGTATAACACCCACACACACTGCGTCACACACACACACACACTGCATCACACCTACACATGCACACACACTAGGTCACACCCACACAACCTACATCACACCCACACACACTGCGTCACACCCACACACACTGCATCACACCCACACACACTCCGTCACACCCACACTGCGTCACACCCACACACACTCCGTCACACCCACACACACTGTGCCACACCTACACACACTGCGTCACACCCACACACACTGTGTCACACCCACACACACTGTGTCAGACCCACACACACTGCGTCACACCCACACACACAGTATCACACCCACACACACTGTGTCACACCCACACACACTGTGTCACACCCACACACACAGTATCACACCCACACACACTACATCACACCCACACACCCACACACACTGTCACATCCACACAGACTGCATCACACTCACACATACAGTATCACACCCACACACACTGCGTCACACCCACACACACTGTGTCACACACACACCCACACACACTGTGTCACACCCACACACACTGCGTCACACACACACACACTGCGTCACACCCACACACACTGCATCACACACACACACACACACACACTGCATCACACACACACACCCACACACACTGTGTCACACCCACACACACTGCGTCACACCCACACACACTGCGTCACACCCACACACACTGCATCACACCCACACACACTGCATCACACCCACACACACTCCGTCACACACACACTGCATCACACCCACACACTCCGTCACACCCACACACACTGCATCACACCCACACACACTGCGTCACACCCACACACACTGTGCCACACCTACACACACTGCGTCACACCCACACACATGGTGTCACAACCACACACACTGCGTCACACCCACACACACAATATCACACCCACACACAATAACACACACACACACACACTGCGTCACACCCACACACACTGCATCACACCCACACACACTGCGTCATACCCACACACACTGCGTCACACCCACACACACTGCATCACACCCACACACACAGTATCACACCCACACACTGTGTCAAACCCTCACACACTGCGTGACACCCACACACACTGCATCACACCCACACACCAACACACACTGTGTCACACCCACACACACAGTATCACACCCACACACACAGTATCACACCCACACACACGGTGTCACACTCACACATACAGTATAACACCCACACACAGTATCACACCCACACACACTGCGTCACACCCACACACACTGCGTCACACACACACACACACCCACACACACTGTGTCACACCCACACACACAGTATCACACCCACACACAATAACACACCCACACACACTGCGTCACACCCACACACACTGCATCACACCCACACACACTGCGTCATACCCACACACACTGCGTCACACCCACACACACTGCATCACACCCACACACACAGTATCACACTCACACACTGTGTCAAACCCTCACACACTGCGTGACACCCACACACACTGCATCACACCCACACACCCACACACACTGTGTCACACCCACACACACAGTATCACACCCACACACACAGTATCACACCCACACACACTGTGTCAGACCTACACACACTGTGGCACAACCACACACACTGCATCACACCCACACACACTGTGTCACACCCACACACACTGCATCACACCCACACACACAGTATCACACCCACACACACTGTGTCACACCCACACACACTACGTCACAGCCACACACACTGCATCACACCCACACACCCACAAACACTGTGTCACACCCACACACACAGTATCACACCCACACACACAGTATCACACCCACACACACGGTGTCACACTCACACATACAGTATCACACCCACACACACTGCGTCACACACACACACACACTGCATCACACCTACACATGCACACACACTAGGTCACACCCACACAACCTGCATCACACCCACACACACTGCGTCACACCCACACACACTGCATCACACCCACACACACTCCGTCACACCCACACTGCGTCACACCCACACACACTCCGTAACACCCACACACACTGTGCCACGCCTACACACACTGCGTCACACCCACACACACTGTGTCACACCCACGCACACTGTGTCAGACCCACACACACTGCGTCACACCCACACACACAGTATCACACCCACACACACTGTGTCACACCCACACACACTGCGTCACACCCACACACACTGCATCACACACACACACCCACACACACTGCATCACACACACACACCCAAACACACTGTGTCACACCCACACAAACTGCGTCACACCCACACACACTGCGTCACACCCACACACACTCCGTCACACACACACTGCATCACACCCACACACTCCGTCACACCCACACACACTGCATCACACCCACACACACTGCGTCACACCCACACACACTGTGCCACACCTACACACACTGCGTCACACCCACACACATGGTGTCACAACCACACACGCACACACACTAGGTCACACCCACACAACCTGCATCACACCCACACACACTACATCACACCCACACACACTGCATCACACCCACACACACTGCTTCACACTCACACACACTGTCACACCCACACACACTGCATCGCGCCCAAACACAATATGTCACACCCACATACACTGCATCACACCCACATACTGCATCACACCCACACACACTGCATCGCACCCATACACACTGTGTCACACCCGCACACACTGCGTCACACCCACACACACTGCGTCACACACACACATTGCATCACACCCACACACACTGCGTCACACCCACACACACTGCGTCACACACACACACACACTGCATCACACCCACACACGCACACACACTAGGTCACACCCACACAACCTGCATCACACCCACACAAACTGCGTCACACCCACACACACTGCATCACACCCACACACACTCCTCACACCCACACTGCGTCACACCCACACACAATCCGTCACACCTACACACACTGTGCCATGCCTACACACACTGCGTCACACCCACACACACTGTGTCACACCCACACACACTGTGTCAGACCCACACACACTGCGTCACACCCACACACACTGCGTCACACCCACACACACTGCATCACACACACACACCCACACACACTGCATCACACACACACACCCAAACACACTGTGTCACACCCACACACACTGCGTCACACCCACACACACTGCGTCACACCCACACACACTCCGTCACACACACACTGCATCACACCCACACACTCCGTCACACCCACACACACTGCATCACACCCACACACACTGCGTCACACCCACACACACTGTGCCACACCTACACACACTGCGTCACACCCACACACATGGTGTCACAACCACACACGCACACACACTAGGTCACACCCACACAACCTGCATCACACCCACACACACTGCATCACACCCACACACACTGCATCACACCCACACACACTGCTTCACACTCACACACACTGTCACACCCACACACACTGCATCGCGCCCAAACACAATATGTCACACCCACATACACTGCATCACACCCACATACTGCATCACACCCACACACACTGCGTCGCACCCATACACACTGTGTCACACCCGCACACACTGCGTCACACCCACACACACTGCGTCACACACACACATTGCATCACACCCACACACACTGCGTCACACCCACACACACTGCGTCACACACACACACACACTGCATCACACCCACACACGCACACACACTAGGTCACACCCACACAACCTGCATCACATCCACACAAACTGCGTCACACCCACACACACTGCATCACACCCACACACACTCCTCACACCCACACTGCGTCACACCCACACACAATCCGTCACACCTACACACACTGTGCCATGCCTACACACACTGCGTCACACCCACACACACTGTGTCACACCCACACACACTGTGTCAGACCCACACACACTGCGTCACACCCACACACACAGTATCACACCCACACACACTGTGTCACACCCACAAACACTGTGTCACACCCACACACACAGTATCACACCCACACACACTACATCACACCCACACACCCACACACACTGTGTCACATCCACACACACTGCATCACACTCACACATACAGTATCACACCCACACACACTGCGTCACACCCACACACACTGTGTCACACACACACCCACACACACTGTGTCACACCCACACACACTGCATCACACCCACACACACTGCATCACACCCACACACCCACACACACTGTGTCACACCCACACACACAGTATCACACCCACACACACAGTATCACACCCACACACACGGTGTCACACTCACACATACAGTATAACACCCACACACAGTATCACACCCACACACACTGCGTCACACCCACACACACTGCGTCACACACACACACACCCACACACACTGCGTCACACCCACACACACTGCGTCACACCCACACACACTGTGTCAGACCCACACACACTGCGTCACACTCACACACACAGTTTCACACCCACACACACTGCGTCACACCCACACACACTGTGTCAGACCCACACACACTGCGTCACACCCACACACACTGCATCACACCCACACACACTGCGTCATACCCACACACACTGTGTCACACCCACACACACTGCATCACACCCACACACCCACACACACTGCGTCACACCCACACACAATACATTTACCCACACACACTGCATCACACCCACGTACCCACACACACTGCATCACACCCACACACACTGCATCACACCCACACACACTGCATCACACCCACACACACTCCGTCACACCCACACTGCGTCACACCCACACACACTCCGTCACACCCACACACACTGTGCCACGCCTACACACACTGCGTCACACCCACACACACTGTGTCACACCCACACACACTGTGTCAGACCCACACACACTGCGTCACACCCACACACACAGTATCACACCCACACACACTGTGTCACACCCACACACACTGTGTCACACCCACACACACAGTATCACACCCACACACACTACATCACACCCACACACTCACACACACTGTGTCACATCCACACACACTGCATCACACTCACACATACAGTATCACACCCACACACACTGCGTCACACCCACACACACTGTGTCACACCCACACACACAGTATCACACCCACACACACTACATCACACCCACACACCCACACACACTGTGTCACATCCACACACACTGCATCACACCCACACACACTGTGTCACACACACACCCACACACACTGTGTCACACCCACACACACTGCATCACACCCACACACACTGCATCACACACACACACCCACACACACTGTGTCACACCCACACACACTGCGTCACACCCACACACACTGCATCACACACACAAACCCACACACACTGCATCACACACACACACCCACACACACTGTGTCACACCCACACACACTGCGTCACACCCACACACACTGCATCACACCCACACACACTGCGTCACACCCACACACACTGCATCACACACACACACTCCGTCACACACACACGGCATCACACCCACACACTCCGTCACACCCACACACACTGCATCACACCCACACACACTGCGTCACACCCACACACACTGTGCCACACCTACACACACTGCGTCACACCCACACACATGGTGTCACAACCACACACACTGAGTCACACCCACACACACAGTATCACACCCACACACAATAACATACCCACACACACTGCGTCACACCTACACACACTGCATCACACCCACACACACTGCGTCATACCCGCACACACTGCGTCACACCCACACACACTGCATCACACCCACACACACTGCGTCACACCCACACACTGTGTCAAACCCTCACACACTGCGTGACACCCACGCACACTGCATCACACCCACACACCCACACACACTGTGTCACACCCACACACACAGTATCACACCGACACACACAATATCACATCCCACACATTGTGTCACACCCACACAAATGCGTCAAACCCACACATAATGTGTCACACCCACATTCCCACACACACTACATCACATCCACGGACCCACACACACTGCGTCACACCCACACACACTGTGTCAGACCTACACACACTGTGTCACACCCACACACACTGCATCACACCCACACACACTGTGTCACACCCACACACGCTGCATCACACCCACACACACAGTATCACACCCACACACACTGTGTCACACCCACAGACACTGCATCACACCCACACACACTGCATCACACCCACACACCCACACACACTGTATCACACCCACACACACAGTATCACACCCACACACACGGTGTCACACTCACACATACTGTATAACACCCACACACAGTATCACACCCACACACACTGCGTCACACCCACACACACTGCGTCACACACACACACACCCACACACACTGTGTCACACCCACACACACTGCGTCACACCCACACACACTGCGTCACACCCACACACACTGTGACACACCCACGCACACTGTGTCAGACCCACACACACTGCGTCACACCCACACACACAGTATCACACCCACATACACTGCGTCACACCCACACACACTGTGTCACACCCACACACACTGTGTCAGACCCACACACACTGCGTCACACCCACACACACTACATCACACCCACACACACTGCGTCATACCCACACACACTGTGTCACACCCACACACACTGCATCACACCCACACACACTGTGTCACACCCACACACACTGAGTCACACCCACACACCTACACACACTGCATCACACCCACACACCCAGTATCACACCAAAACACAGTATCACATCCACACACACCGCGTCACACTCACACATACAGTATCAAACCCACACACACAGTATCACACCCACACACACTGCGTCACACCCACGCACACTGCATCACACCCACACACACTCCGTCACACCCACACACACTGCGTCACACCCACACACACTGCGTCACACCCACACACACTGCATCACACACACACACCCACACACACTGCATCACACACACACACCCACACACACTGTGTCACACCCACACACACTGCGTCACACCCACACACACTGCGTCACACCCACACACACTCCGTCACACACACACTGCATCACACCCACACACTCCGTCACACCCACACACACTGCATCACACCCACACACACTGCGTCACACCCACACACACTGTGCCACACCTACACACACTGCGTCACACCCACACACATGGTGTCACAACCACACACGCACACACACTAGGTCACACCCACACAACCTGCATCACACCCACACACACTGCATCACACCCACACACACTGCATCACACCCACACACACTGCTTCACACTCACACACACTGTCACACCCACACACACTGCATCGCGCCCAAACACAATATGTCACACCCACATACACTGCATCACACCCACATACTGCATCACACCCACACACACTGCGTCGCACCCATACACACTGTCACACCCGCACACACTGCGTCACACCCACACACACTGCGTCACACACACACATTGCATCACACCCACACACACTGCGTCACACCCACACACACTGCGTCACACACACACACACACTGCATCACACCCACACACGCACACACACTAGGTCACACCCACACAACCTGCATCACATCCACACAAACTGCGTCACACCCACACACACTGCATCACACCCACACACACTCCTCACACCCACACTGCGTCACACCCACACACAATCCGTCACACCTACACACACTGTGCCATGCCTACACACACTGCGTCACACCCACACACACTGTGTCACACCCACACACACTGTGTCAGACCCACACACACTGCGTCACACCCACACACACAGTATCACACCCACACACACTGTGTCACACCCACAAACACTGTGTCACACCCACACACACAGTATCACACCCACACACACTACATCACACCCACACACCCACACACACTGTGTCACATCCACACACACTGCATCACACTCACACATACAGTATCACACCCACACACACTGCGTCACACCCACACACACTGTGTCACACACACACCCACACACACTGTGTCACACCCACACACACTGCATCACACCCACACACACTGCATCACACCCACACACCCACACACACTGTGTCACACCCACACACACAGTATCACACCCACACACACAGTATCACACCCACACACACGGTGTCACACTCACACATACAGTATAACACCCACACACAGTATCACACCCACACACACTGCGTCACACCCACACACACTGCGTCACACACACACACACCCACACACACTGCGTCACACCCACACACACTGCGTCACACCCACACACACTGCGTCACACCCACACACACTGTGTCAGACCCACACACACTGCGTCACACTCACACACACAGTTTCACACCCACACACACTGCGTCACACCCACACACACTGTGTCAGACCCACACACACTGCGTCACACCCACACACACTGCATCACACCCACACACACTGCGTCATACCCACACACACTGTGTCACACCCACACACACTGCATCACACCCACACACCCACACACACTGCGTCACACCCACACACAATACATTTACCCACACACACTGCATCACACCCACGTACCCACACACACTGCATCACACCCACACACACTGCATCACACCCACACACACTGCATCACACCCACACACACTCCGTCACACCCACACTGCGTCACACCCACACACACTCCGTCACACCCACACACACTGTGCCACGCCTACACACACTGCGTCACACCCACACACACTGTGTCACACCCACACACACTGTGTCAGACCCACACACACTGCGTCACACCCACACACACAGTATCACACCCACACACACTGTGTCACACCCACACACACTGTGTCACACCCACACACACAGTATCACACCCACACACACTACATCACACCCACACACTCACACACACTGTGTCACATCCACACACACTGCATCACACTCACACATACAGTATCACACCCACACACACTGCGTCACACCCACACACACTGTGTCACACCCACACACACAGTATCACACCCACACACACTACATCACACCCACACACCCACACACACTGTGTCACATCCACACACACTGCATCACACCCACACACACTGTGTCACACACACACCCACACACACTGTGTCACACCCACACACACTGCATCACACCCACACACACTGCATCACACACACACACCCACACACACTGTGTCACACCCACACACACTGCGTCACACCCACACACACTGCATCACACACACAAACCCACACACACTGCATCACACACACACACCCACACACACTGTGTCACACCCACACACACTGCGTCACACCCACACACACTGCATCACACCCACACACACTGCGTCACACCCACACACACTGCATCACACACACACACACTCCGTCACACACACACGGCATCACACCCACACACTCCGTCACACCCACACACACTGCATCACACCCACACACACTGCGTCACACCCACACACACTGTGCCACACCTACACACACTGCGTCACACCCACACACATGGTGTCACAACCACACACACTGAGTCACACCCACACACACAGTATCACACCCACACACAATAACATACCCACACACACTGCGTCACACCTACACACACTGCATCACACCCACACACACTGCGTCATACCCGCACACACTGCGTCACACCCACACACACTGCATCACACCCACACACACTGCGTCACACCCACACACTGTGTCAAACCCTCACACACTGCGTGACACCCACGCACACTGCATCACACCCACACACCCACACACACTGTGTCACACCCACACACACAGTATCACACCGACACACACAATATCACATCCCACACATTGTGTCACACCCACACAAATGCGTCAAACCCACACATAATGTGTCACACCCACATTCCCACACACACTACATCACATCCACGGACCCACACACACTGCGTCACACCCACACACACTGTGTCAGACCTACACACACTGTGTCACACCCACACACACTGCATCACACCCACACACACTGTGTCACACCCACACACGCTGCATCACACCCACACACACAGTATCACACCCACACACACTGTGTCACACCCACAGACACTGCATCACACCCACACACACTGCATCACACCCACACACCCACACACACTGTATCACACCCACACACACAGTATCACACCCACACACACGGTGTCACACTCACACATACTGTATAACACCCACACACAGTATCACACCCACACACACTGCGTCACACCCACACACACTGCGTCACACACACACACACCCACACACACTGTGTCACACCCACACACACTGCGTCACACCCACACACACTGCGTCACACCCACACACACTGTGACACACCCACGCACACTGTGTCAGACCCACACACACTGCGTCACACCCACACACACAGTATCACACCCACATACACTGCGTCACACCCACACACACTGTGTCACACCCACACACACTGTGTCAGACCCACACACACTGCGTCACACCCACACACACTACATCACACCCACACACACTGCGTCATACCCACACACACTGTGTCACACCCACACACACTGCATCACACCCACACACACTGTGTCACACCCACACACACTGAGTCACACCCACACACCTACACACACTGCATCACACCCACACACCCAGTATCACACCAAAACACAGTATCACATCCACACACACCGCGTCACACTCACACATACAGTATCAAACCCACACACACAGTATCACACCCACACACACTGCGTCACACCCACGCACACTGCATCACACCCACACACACTCCGTCACACCCACAATGCGTCACACCCACACACACTCCGTCACACCCACACACACTGTGCCACGCCTACACACACTGCGTCACACCCACACACACTGTGTCACACCCACACACACAGTATCACACCCACACACACTGTGTCACACCCACACACACTGTGTCACACCCACACACACAGTATCACACCCACACACACTACATCACACCCACACACCCACACACACTGTGTCACATCCACACACACTGCATCACACTCACACATACAGTATCACACCCACACACACTGCGTCACACCCACACACACTGTGTCACACACACACCCACACACACTGTGTCACACCCACACACACTGCATCACACCCACACACACTGCATCACACACACACACCCACACACACTGTGTCACACCCACACACACTGAGTCACACCCACACACACTGCATCACACACACAAACCCACACACACTGCATCAAACACACACACCCACACACACTGCGTCACACCCACACACTGCGTCACACCCACACACACTGCATCACACCCACACACACTGCGTCACACCCACACACACTGCATCACACACACACACACTCCGTCACACACACACGGCATCACACCCACACACTCCGTCACACCCACACACACTGCATCACACCCACACACACTGCGTCACACCCACACACACTGTGCCACACCTACACACACTGCGTCACACCCACACACATGGTGTCACAACCACACACACTGCGTCACACCCACACACACAGTATCACACCCACACACAATAACATACCCACACACACTGCGTCACACCTACACACACTGCATCACACCCACACACACTGCGTCATACCCACACACACTGCGTCACACCCACACACACTGCATCACACCCACACACACTGCGTCACACCCACACACTGTGTCAAACCCTCACACACTGCATGACACCCACACACACTGCATCACACCCACACACCCACACACACTGTGTCACACCCACACACACAGTATCACACCCACACACACAGTATCACACCCCACACATTGTGTCACACCCACACTAATTGCGTCAAACCCACACATAATGTGTCACACCCACATTCCCACACACACTGCATCACACCCACACACACTGTGTCACACCCACACACGCTGCATCACACCCACACACACAGTATCACACCCACACACACTGTGTCACACCCACAGACACTGCATCACACCCACACACACTGCATCACACCCACACACCCACACACACTGTGTCACACCCACACACACAGTATCACACCCACACACACAGTATCACACCCACACACACGGTGTCACACTCACACATACAGTATAACACCCACACACAGTATCACACCCACACACACTGCGTCACACCCACACACACTGCGTCACACACACACACACCCACACACACTGTGTCACACCCACACACACTGCGTCACACCCACACACACTGTGTCAGACCCACACACACTGCGTCATACCCACACACACAGTATCACACCCACATGCACTGCGTCACACCCACACACACTGTGTCACACCCACACACTCTGTGTCAGACCCACACACAATGCGTCACACCCACACACACTGCATCACACCCACACACACTGCGTCATACCCACACACACTGTGTCACACCCACACACACTGCATCACACCCACACACACTGTCACACCCACACACACTGCGTCACACCCACACACACAGTATCACACCCACACACACTGTGTCACACCCACACACACTACGTCACACCCACACACACTGCATCACACCCACACACCTACACACACTGCATCACACCCACACACCCAGTATCACACCAAAACACAGTATCACATCCACACACACCGCGTCACACTCACACATACAGTATCAAACCCACACACACAGTATCACACCCACACACACTGCGTCACACCCACACACACTGCGTCACACACACACACTGCATCACACCCACACAAACTGCGTCACACGCACACACACTGCGTCACACACACACACACACACTGCATCACACCCACACACACTGCGTCATACCCACACACACTGTGTCACACCCACACACACTGCATCACACCCACACACACTGTCACACCCACACACACTGCGTCACACCCACACA
This sequence comes from Carcharodon carcharias, assembly GCF_017639515.1. Lineage (NCBI taxonomy): Eukaryota > Metazoa > Chordata > Chondrichthyes > Lamniformes > Lamnidae > Carcharodon > Carcharodon carcharias. The sequence goes on from NW_024470549.1 coordinate 137,747, forward strand.
CACTGCGTCACACACACACACACCCACACACACTGTGTCACACCCACACACACTGCGTCACACCCACACACACTGCGTCACACCCACACACACAGTATCAGACCCACATACACTGCGTCACACCCACACACACTGTGTCACACCCACACACACTGTGTCAGACCCACACACACTGCGTCACACCCACACACACTGCATCACACCCACACACACTGCGTCATAGCCACACACACTGTGTCACACCCACACACACTGCATCACACCCACACACACTGTCACACCCACACACACTGCGTCACACCCACACACACAGTATCACACCCACATACACTGTGTCACACCCACACACACTACGTCACACCCACACACACTGCATCACACCCACACACCTACACACACTGCATCACACCCACACACCCAGTATCACACCAAAACACAGTATCACATCCACACACACCGCGTCACACTCACACATACAGTATCAAACCCACACACACAGTATCACACCCACACACACTGCGTCACACCCACACACACTGCGTCACACACACACACTGCATCACACCCACACACACTGCGTCACACGCACACACACTGCGTCACACACACACACACACACTGCATCACACCCACACACGCACACACACTATGTCACACACACACAACCTGCATCACACCCACACACACTGCGTCACACCCACACACACTGCATCACACCCACACACACTCCGTCACACCCACACTGCGTCACACCCACACACACTCCGTCACACCCACACACACTGTGCCACACCTACACACACTGCGTCACACCCACACACACTGTGTCACACCCACACACACTGTGTCAGACCCACACACACTGCGTCACACCCACACACACAGTATCACACCCACACACACTGTGTCACACCCACACACACTGTGTCACACCCACACACACAGTATCACACCCACACACACTACATCACACCCACACACCCACACACACTGTCACATCCACACACACTGCATCACACTCACACATACAGTATCACACCCACACACACTGCATCACACACACACACCCACACACACTGTGTCACACCCACACACACTGCGTCACACCCACACACACTGCATCACACACACACACCCACACACACTGCATCACACACACACACACCCACACACACTGTGTCACAACCACACACACTGCGTCACACCCACACACACTGCGTCACACCCACACACACTGCATCACACCCACACACACTGCGTCAGACCCACACACACTGCATCACACCCACACACACTCCGTCACACACACACTGTGTCACACCCACACACTCCGTCACACCCACACACACTGCATCACACCCACACACACTGCGTCACACCCACACACACTGTGCCACACCTACACACACTGCGTCACACCCACACACATTGTGTCACAACCACACACACTGTGTCACACCCACAAACACAGTATCACACCCACACACAATAACACACCCACACACACTGCGTCACACCCACACACACTGCATCACACCCACACACACTGCGTCATACCCACACACACTGCGTCACACCCACACACACTGTCACATCCCCACACACTGCATCACACTCACACATACAGTATCACACCCACACACACTGCGTCACACCCACACACACTGTGTCACACACACACCCACACACACTGTGTCACACCCACACACACTGCGTCACAACCACACACACTGCATCACAGACACACCCACACAGCAACTGTGTCACACCCACACAAACTGCGTCACACCCACACACACTGCATCACACACACACACCCACACACACTGCATCACACACACACACCCACACACACTGTGTCACACCCACACACACTGCGTCACACCCACACACACTGCGTCAGACCCACACACACTGCGTCACACCCACACACACTGTGCCACACCTACACACACTGCGTCACACCCACACACATTGTGTCACAACCACACACACTGCGTCACACCCACACACACAGTATCACACCCACACACAATAACACACCCACACACACTGCATCACACCCACACACACTGCATCACACCCACACACACTGCGTCATACCCACACACACTGCATCACACCCACACACACTGCATCACACCCACACACACAGTATCACACCCACACCCTGTGTCAAACCCTCACACACTGCGTGACACCCACACACACTGCATCACACCCACACACCCACACACACTGTGTCACACCCACACACACAGTATCACACCCACACACACAGTATCACACCCACACACACGGTGTCACACTCACACATACATTATAACTCCCACACACAGTATCACACCCACACACACTGCATCACACCCACACACACTGCGTCACACACACACACACCCACACACACTGCGTCACACCCACACACACTGCGTCACAACCACACACACTGTGTCAGACCCACACACACTGCGTCACACCCACACACACAGTATCACACCCACACACACTGCGTCACACCCACACACACTGTGTCACATCCACACACACTGCGTCAGACCCACACACACTGCGTCACACCCACACACACTGCGTCATACCCACACACACTGTGTCACACCCACACACACTGCATCACACCCACACACACTGTGTCACACCCACACACACTGCGTCACACCCACACACACAGTATCACACCCACACACACTGTGTCACACCCACACACACTACGTCACACCCACACACACTGCATCACACCCACACACCTACACACACTGCATCACACCCACACACACAGTATCACCCCAAAACACAGTATCACATCCACACACACCGCGTCACACTCACACATACAGTATCAAACCCACACACACAGTATCACACCCATACACACTGCGTCACACCCACACTCACTGCGTCACACACACACACTGCATCACACCCACACATACTGCGTCACACCCACACGCACTGCGTCACACACACACACACACTGCATCACACCCACACACGCACACACACTACTTCACACCCACACAACCTGCATCACACCCACACACACTCTGTCACACCCACACACACTGTGCCACACCTACACGCACTGCGTCACACCCACACACACTGTGTCACACCCACACACACTGTGTCAGACCCACACACACTGCGTCACACCCACACACACAGTATCACACCCACACACACTGTGTCACACCCACACACACTGTGTCACACCCACACACACAGTATCACACCCACACACACTACATCACACCCACACACCCACACACACTGTCACATCCACACACACTGCATCACACTCACACATACAGTATCACACCCACACACACTGTGTCACACCCACACACACTGTGTCACACACACACCCACACACACAGTGTCACACCTACACACACTGCGTCACACCCACACACACTGCATCACACCCACACACACTGCGTCACACCCACACACACTGCATCACACCCACACACACTCCGTCACACACACACTGCATCACACCCACACACTCCGTCACACCCACACACACTGCATCACACCCACACACACTGCGTCACACCCACACACACTGTGCCACACCTACACACACTGCGTCACACCCACACACATTGTGTCACAAGCGCACACACTGCGTCACACCCACACACACAGTATCACACCCACACACAATAACACACCCACACACACTGCGTCACACCCACACACACTGCATCACACCCACACACACTGCGTCACACCCACACACACTGCGTCACACCCACACACACTGCGTCACACCCACACACACTGTGTCATACCCACACACACTGCGTCACACCCACACACACTGCATCACACCCACACACACTGCGTCACACCCACACACACTGCATCACACCCACACACACTGTTTCACACCCACACACACAGTATCACACCCACACACACAGTATCACACCCACACACACGGTGTCATACTCACACATACAGTATAACACCCACACACAGTATCACACCCACACACACTGCGTCACACCCACACACACTGCGTCACACACACACCCACACACACTGTGTCACACCCACACACACTGCGTCACACCCACACACAATGCGTCACACACACACACTGTGTCAGACCCACACACACTGCGTCACACCCACACACACAGTATCACACCCACACACACTGCGTCACACCCACACACACTGTGTCACACCCACACATATTGTGTCAGACCCACACACACTGCGTCACACCCACACACACTGCATCACACCCACACACACTGCGTCATACCCACACACACTGTGTCACTCCCACACACACTGCATCACACCCACACACACTGTGTCACACCCACACACACTGCGTCACACCCACACACACAGTATCACACCCACACACACTGTGTCACACCCACACACACTACGTCACACCCACACACACTGCATCACACCCACACACCTACGCACACTGCATCACACCCACACACACAGTATCACACCGAAACACAGTATCACATCCACACACACCGCGTCACACTTACACATACAGTATCAAACCCACACACACAGTATCACACCCACACACACTGCGTCTCACACACACACACTGCATCACACCCACACACACTGCGTCACACCCACACACACTGCGTCACACACACACACACTCTGCATCACACCCACACACGCACACACACTAGGTCACACCCACACAAACTGCATCACACCCACACACACTGCGTCACACCCACACACACTGCATCACACCCACACACACTCCGTCACACCCACACACACTGTGCCACACCCACACACACAGTATCACACCCACACACACTGTGTCACACCCACACACACTACATCACACCCACACACACTGCATCACACCCACACACCTACACACACTGCATCACACCCACACACACAGTATCACACCAAAACACAGTATCACATCCACACACACCGCGTCACACTCACACATACAGTATCAAACCCACACACACAGTATCACACGCACACACACTGCGTCACACCCACACTCACTGCATCACACCCACACACACTGCGTCATACCCACACACACTGTGTCACACCCACACACACTGCATCACACCCACACACACTGTGTCACACCCACACACACTGCGTCACACCCACACACACAGTATCACACCCACACACACTGTGTCACACCCACACACACTACATCACACCCACACACACTGCATCACACCCACACACCTACACACACTGCATCACACCCACACACACAGTATCACACCAAAACACAGTATCACATCCACACACACCGCGTCACACTCACACATACAGTATCAAACCCACACACACAGTATCACACCCACACACACTGCGTCACACCCACACTCACTGCGTCACACACACACACTGCATCACACCCACACACACTGCGTCACACCCACACTCACTGCGTCACACACACACACTGCATCACACCCACACACACTGTGTCAAACCCACACACACTGTGTCAGACCTACACACACTGCGTCACACCCACACACACTGCATCACACCCACACACACTGCATCATACCCACACACACTGTGTCACACCCACACACACTGCATCACACCCACACACACTGTGTCACACCCACACACACTGCATCACACCCACACACACTGCATCATACCCACACACACTGTGTCACACCCACACACACTGCATCACACCCACACACACTGCATCACACCCACACACACTGCGTCACACCCACACACACAGTATCACCCCCACACACACTGTGTCACACCCACACACACTACGTCACACCCACACACATTGCATCACACCCACACACCTACGCACACTGCATCACACCCACACACACAGTATCACACCGAAACACAGTATCACATCCACACACACCGCGTCACACTTACACATACAGTATCAAACCCACACACACAGTCTCACACCCACACACACTGCGTCACACCCACACACACTGCGTCTCACACACACACACTGCATCACACCCACACACACTGTGTCACACCCACACACACTGCGTCACACACACACACACACTGCATCACACCCACACACGCACACACACTAGGTCACACCCACACAACCTGCATCACACCCACACACACTGCGTCACACCCACACACACTGCATCACACCCACATACACTCCGTCACACCCACACACACTGTGCCACACCTACACACACTGCGTCACACCCACACACACAGTGTCACACACACTGCGTCACACCCACACACACAGTATCACACCCACACACACTGTGTCACACCCACACACACTGTGTCACACCCACACACACAGTATCACACCCACACACACTACATCACACCCACACACCCACACACACTGTCACATCCACACACACTGCATCACACTCACACATACAGTATCACACCCACACACACTGCGTCACACCCACACACACTGTGTCACACACACACCCACACACACTGTGTCACACCCACACACACTGCGTCACACCCACACACACTGCATCACACACACACACACACACTGTGTCACACCCACACACACTGCGTCACACCCACACACACTGCATCACACACACACACCCACACACACTGTGTCACACACACTGTGTCACACACACTGTGTCACACCCACACACACTGCGTCACACCCACACAACCTGCATCATACACACACACACTGCGTCACACCGACACACACTGCATCACACCCACACACCCACACACACTCCATCACACCCACACACCCACACACACTGCATCACACCCACACACACTGCGTCACATCCACACACACTCACACAATGCATCGCACCCACACACCCACACACACTGCATCACACCCACACACCCACACACACTGCGTCACACCCACACACAATGCATCACACCCACACACACTGCATCACACCCACATACCCACACACACTGCATCACACCCACACACACTGCATCACACCCACACACACTGCGTCTCACACACACACACTGCATCACACCCACACACACTGTGTCACACCCACACACACTGCGTCACACACACACACACACTGCATCACACCCACACACGCACACACACTAGGTCACACCCACACAACCTGCATCACACCCACACACACTGCGTCACACCCACACACACTGCATCACACCCACATACACTCCGTCACACCCACACACACTGTGCCACACCTACACACACTGCGTCACACCCACACACACAGTGTCACACACACTGCGTCACACCCACACACACAGTGTCACACACACTGCGTCACACCCACACACACAGTATCACACCCACACACACTGTGTCACACCCACACACACTGTGTCACACCCACACACACAGTATCACACCCACACACACTACATCACACCCACACACCCACACACACTGTCACATCCACACACACTGCATCACACTCACACATACAGTATCACACCCACACACACTGCGTCACACCCACACACACTGTGTCACACACACACCCACACACACTGTGTCACACCCACACACACTGCGTCACACCCACACACACTGCATCACACACACACACACACACTGTGTCACACCCACACACACTGCGTCACACCCACACACACTGCATCACACACACACACCCACACACACTGTGTCACACACACTGTGTCACACACACTGTGTCACACCCACACACACTGCGTCACACCCACACAACCTGCATCATACACACACACACTGCGTCACACCGACACACACTGCATCACACCCACACACCCACACACACTCCATCACACCCACACACCCACACACACTGCATCACACCCACACACACTGCGTCACATCCACACACACTCACACAATGCATCGCACCCACACACCCACACACACTGCATCACACCCACACACCCACACACACTGCGTCACACCCACACACAATGCATCACACCCACACACACTGCATCACACCCACATACCCACACACACTGCATCACACCCACACACACTGCATCACACCCACACACACTGCGTCTCACACACACACACTGCATCACACCCACACACACTGTGTCACACCCACACACACTGCGTCACACACACACACACACTGCATCACACCCACACACGCACACACACTAGGTCACACCCACACAACCTGCATCACACCCACACACACTGCGTCACACCCACACACACTGCATCACACCCACATACACTCCGTCACACCCACACACACTGTGCCACACCTACACACACTGCGTCACACCCACACACACAGTGTCACACACACTGCGTCACACCCACACACACAGTGTCACACACACTGCGTCACACCCACACACACAGTATCACACCCACACACACTGTGTCACACCCACACACACTGTGTCACACCCACACACACAGTATCACACCCACACACACTACATCACACCCACACACCCACACACACTGTCACATCCACACACACTGCATCACACTCACACATACAGTATCACACCCACACACACTGCGTCACACCCACACACACTGTGTCACACACACACCCACACACACTGTGTCACACCCACACACACTGCGTCACACCCACACACACTGCATCACACACACACACACACACTGTGTCACACCCACACACACTGCGTCACACCCACACACACTGCATCACACACACACACCCACACACACTGTGTCACACACACACACCCACACACACTGTGTCACACCCACACACACTGCGTCACACCCACACACACTGCGTCACACCCACACACACTGCGTTACACCCACACAACCTGCATCATACACACACACACTGCGTCACACCGACACACACTGCATCACACCCACACACCCACACACACTCCATCACACCCACACACCCACACACACTGCATCACACCCACACACACTGCGTCACATCCACACACACTCACACAATGCATCACACCCACACACCCACACACACTGCATCACACCCACACACCCACACACACTGCGTCACACCCACACACAATGCATCACACCCACACACACTGCATCACACCCACACACACTGCGTCACACCCACACACACTGCATCATTCCCACACACACTGCGTCACACTCACACACACTGTCACACCCACACACACTGCATCGCTCCCAAACACACTGTGTCACACCCACATACACTGCATCACACCCACATACTGCATCACACCCACACACTCCGTCACACCCACACACACTGCGTCACACCCACACACACTGTGCCACACCTACACACACTGCGTCACACCCACACACATTGTGTCACAACCACACACACTGCGTCACACCCACACACACAGTATCACACCCACACACAATAACACACCCACACACACTGCGTCACACCCACACACACTGCATCACACGCACACACACTGCGTCATACCCACACACACTGCGTCACACCCACACACACTGCATCACACCCACACACACAGTATGACACCCACACCCTGTGTCAAACCCTCACACACTGCGTGACACCCACACACACTGCATCACACCCACACACCCACACACACTGTGTCACACCCACACACACAGTATCACACCCACACACACAGTATCACACCCACACACACGGTGTCACACTCACACATACAGTATAACTCCCACACACAGTATCACACCCACACACACTGCATCACACCCACACACACTGCGTCAAACACACACACACCCACACACACTGCGTCACACCCACACACACTGCGTCACACCCACACACACTGCGTCACACCCACACACACTGTGTCACACCCACACACACTGTGTCAGACCCACACACACTGTGTCAGATCCACACACACTGCGTCACACCCACACACACAGTATCACACCCACACACACTGTGTCACACCCACACACACTGTGTCACACCCACACACACAGTATCACACCCACACACACTACATCGCACCCACACACACTGTCACATCCACACACACTGCATCACAATCACACATACAGTATCACACCCACACACACTGCGTCACACCCACACACACTGTGTCACACACACACCCACACACACTGTGTCACACCCACACACACTGCGTCACACCCACACACACTGCATCACACACACACACACTGTGTCACACCCACACACACTGCGTCACACCCACACACACTGCATCACACACACACACCCATACACACTGTGTCACACCCACACACACTGCGTCACACCCACACACACTGCATCACACACACACACACCCACACACACTGCATCACACACACACACCCACACACACTGTGTCACACCCACACACACTGCGTCACACCCACACACACTGCGTCACACCCACACACACTGCGTTACACCCACACAACCTGCATCATACACACACACACTGCGTCACACCGAAACACACTGCATCACACCCACACACCCACACACACTCCATCACACCCACACACCCACACACACTGCATCACACCCACACACACTGCGTCACATCCACACACACTCACACAATGCATCACACCCACACACCCACACACACTGCATCACACCCACACACCCACACACACTGCGTCACACCCACACACAATGCATCACACCCACACACACTGCATCACACCCACACACACTGCGTCACACCCACACACACTGCATCACACCCACACACACTGCATCACACCCACACACACTGCGTCACACCCACACACACTGCATCACACCCACACACACTGCGTCACACTCACACACACTGTCACACCCACACACACTGCATCGCTCCCAAACACACTGTGTCACACCCACATACACTGCATCACAGCCACATACTGCATCACACCCACACACTCCGTCACACCCACACACACTGCGTCACACCCACACACACTGTGCCACACCTACACACACTGCGTCACACCCACACACATTGTGTCACAACCACACACACTGTGTCACACCCACACACACAGTATCACACCCACACACAATAACACACCCACACACACTGCGTCACACCCACACACACTGCATCACACGCACACACACTGCGTCATACCCACACACACTGCGTCACACCCACACACACTGCATCACACCCACACACACAGTATGACACCCACACCCTGAGTCAAACCCTCACACACTGCGTGACACCCACACACACTGCATCACACCCACACACCCACACACACTGTGTCACACCCACACACACAGTATCACACCCACACACACAGTATCACACCCACACACACAGTATCACACCCACACACACGGTGTCACACTCACACATACAGTATAACTCCCACACACAGTATCACACCCACACACACTGCATCACACCCACACACACTGCATCACACACACAAACACCCACACACACTGCGTCACACCCACACACACTGCGTCACACCCACACACACTGTGTCAGACCCACACACACTGCGTCACACCCACACACACAGTATCACACCCACACACACTGCGTCACACCCACACACACTGTGTCACACCCACACACACTGTGTCAGACCCACACACACTGCGTCACACCCACACACACTGCATCACACCCACACACACTGCGTCATACCCACACACACTGTGTCACACCCACACACACTGCATCACACCCACACACACTGTGTCACACCCACACACACTGCGTCACACCCACACACACAGTATCACACCCACACAAACTGCGTCACACCCACACACACTACATCACACCCACACACACTGCATCACACCCACACACCTACACACACTGCATCACACCCACACACACAGTATCACACCAAAACACAGTATCACATCCACACACACCGCGTCACACTCACACATACAGTATCAAACCCACACACACAGTATCACACCCACACACACTGCGTCACACCCACACTCACTGCGTCACACACACACACTGCATCACACCCACACACACTGCGTCACACCCACACTCACTGCGTCACACACACACACTGCATCACACCCACACACACTGTGTCACACCCACACACACTGTCACACCCACACACACTGCATCACACCCACACACGCACACACACTAGGTCACACCCACACACACTGCGTCTCACACACACACACTGCATCACACCCACACACACTGTGTCACACCCACACACACTGCGTCACACACACACACACACTGCATCACACCCACACACACGCACACACACTAGGTCACACCCACACAACCTGCATCACACCCACACACACTGCGTCACACCCACACACACTGCATCACACCCACATACACTCCGTCACACCCACACACACTGTGCCACACCTACACACACTGCGTCACACCCACACACACAGTGTCACACACACTGCGTCACACCCACACACACAGTATCACACCCACACACACTGTGTCACACCCACACACACTGTGTCACACCCACACACACAGTATCACACCCACACACACTACATCACACCCACACACCCACACACACTGTCACATCCACACACACTGCATCACACTCACACATACAGTATCACACCCACACACACTGCGTCACACCCACACACACTGTGTCACACACACACCCACACACACTGTGTCACACCCACACACACTGCGTCACACCCACACACACTGCATCACACACACACACACACACTGTGTCACACCCACACACACTGCGTCACACCCACACACACTGCATCACACACACACACCCACACACACTGTGTCACACACACACACCCACACACACTGTGTCAGACCTACACACACTGCGTCACACCCACACACACTGCATCACACCCACACACACTGCATCATACCCACACACACTGTGTCACACCCACACACACTGCATCACACCCACACACACTGTGTCACACCCACACACACTGCATCACACCCACACACACTGCATCATACCCACACACACTGTGTCACACCCACACACACTGCATCACACCCACATACACTCCGTCACACCCACACACACTGCGTCACACCCACACACACTGCGTCACACCCACACACACTGCGTTACACCCACACAACCTGCATCATACACACACACACTGCGTCACACCGACACACACTGCATCACACCCACACACCCACACACACTCCATCACACCCACACACCCACACACACTGCATCACACCCACACACACTGCGTCACATCCACACACACACACAATGCATCACACCCACACACCCACACACACTGCATCACACCCACACACCCACACACACTGCGTCACACCCACACACAATGCATCACACCCACACACATTGCATCACACCCACATACCCACACACACTGCATCACACCCACACACACTGCATCACACCCACACACACTGCGTCACACTCACACACACTGTCACACCCACACACACTGCATCGCTCCCAAACACACTGTGTCACACCCACATACACTGCATCACACCCACATACTGCAGCACACCCACACACTCCGTCACACCCACACACACTGCGTCACACCCACACACACTGTGCCACACCTACACACACTGCGTCACACCCACACACATTGTGTCACAACCACACACACTGCGTCACACCCACACACACAGTATCACACCCACACAGAATAACACACCCACACACACTGCGTCACACCCACACACACTGCATCACACGCACACACACTGCGTCATACCCACACACACTGCGTCACACCCACACACACTGCATCACACCCACATACACAGTATCACACCCACACCCTGTGTCAAACCCTCACACACTGCGTGACACCCACACACACTGCATCACACCCACACACCCACACACACTGTGTCACACCCACACACACAGTATCACACCCACACACACAGTATCACACCCACACACACGGTGTCACACTCACACATACAGTATAACTCCCACACACAGTATCACACCCACACACACTGCATCACACCCACACACACTGCGTCAAACACACACACACCCACACACACTGCGTCACACCCACACACACTGCGTCACACCCACACACACTGCGTCACACCCACACACACTGTGTCACACCCACACACACTGTGTCAGACCCACACACACTGCGTCACAACCACACACACTGCATCACACCCACACACACTGCGTCATACCCACACACACTGTGTCACACCCACACACACTGCATCACACCCACACACACTGTGTCACACCCACACACACTGCGTCACACCCACACACACAGTATCACACCCACACACACTGTGTCACACCCACACACACTACATCACACCCACACACACTGCATCACACCCACACACCTACACACACTGCATCACACCCACACACACAGTATCACACCAAAACACAGTATCACATCCACACACACCGCGTCACACTCACACATACAGTATCAAACCCACACACACAGTATCACACCCACACACACTGCATCACACCCACACACACTGCGTTACACCCACACAACCTGCATCATACACACACACACTGCGTCACACCGACACACATTGCATCACACCCACAAACCCACACACACTCCATCACACCCACACACCCACACACACTGCATCACACCCACACACACTGCGTCACATCCACACACACTCACACAATGCATCACACCCACACACCCACACACACTGCATCACACCCACACACCCACACACACTGCGTCACACCCACACACAATGCATCACACCCACACACACTGCATCACACCCACATACCCACACACACTGCATCACACCCACACACACTGCATCACACCCACACACACTGCGTCACACCCACACACACTGCATCATTCCCACACACACTGCGTCACACTCACACACACTGTCACACCCACACACACTGCATCGCTCCCAAACACACTGTGTCACACCCACATACACTGCATCACACCCACATACTGCATCACACCCACACACTCCGTCACACCCACACACACTGCGTCACACCCACACACACTGTGCCACACCTACACACACTGCGTCACACCCACACACATTGTGTCACAACCACACACACTGCGTCACACCCACACACACAGTATCACACCCACACACAATAACACACCCACACACACTGCATCACACCCACACACACTGCATCACACGCACACACACTGCGTCATACCCACACACACTGCGTCACACCCACACACACTGCATCACACCCACACACACAGTATCACACCCACACCCTGTGTCAAACCCTCACACACTGCGTGACACCCACACACACTGCATCACACCCACACACCCACACACACTGTGTCACACCCACACACACAGTATCACACCCACACACACAGTATCACACCCACACACACGGTGTCACACTCACACATACAGTATAACTCCCACACACAGTATCACACCCACACACACTGCATCACACCCACACACACTGCGTCACACACACACACACCCACACACACTGCGTCACACCCACACACACTGCGTCACACCCACACACACTGCGTCACACCCACACACACTGTGTCAGACCCACACACACTGCGTCACACCCACACACACAGTATCACACCCACGCACACTGCGTCACACCCACACACACTGTGTCACACCCACACACACTGCGTCACACCCACACACACTGCATCACACCCACACACACTGCATCATACCCACACACACTGTGTCACACCCACACACACTGCATCACACCCACACACACTGTGTCACACCCACACACACTGCGTCACACCCACACACACAGTATCACACCCACACACACTGTGTCACACCCACACACACTACATCACACCCACACACACTGCATCACACCCACACACCTACACACACTGCATCACACCCACACACACAGTATCACACCAAAACACAGTATCACATCCACACACACAGCGTCACACTCACACAAACAGTATCAAACCCACACACACAGTATCACACCCACACACACTGCGTCACACCCACACTCACTGCGTCACACACACACACTGCATCACACCCACACACACTGCGTCACACCCACACTCACTGCGTCACACACACACACTGCATCACACCCACACACACTGTGTCACACCCACACACACTGTCACACCCACACACACTGCATCACACCCACACACGCACACACACTAGGTCACACCCACACACACTGCGTCTCACACACACACACTGCATCACACCCACACACACTGTGTCACACCCACACACACTGCGTCACACACACACACACACTGCATCACACCCACACACGCACACACACTAGGTCACACCCACACAACCTGCATCACACCCACACACACTGCGTCACACCCACACACACTGCATCACACCCACATACACTCCGTCACACCCACACACACTGTGCCACACCTACACACACTGCGTCACACCCACACACACAGTGTCACACACACTGCGTCACACCCACACACACAGTATCACACCCACACACACTGTGTCACACCCACACACACTGTGTCACACCCACACACACAGTATCACACCCACACACACTACATCACACCCACACACCCACACACACTGTCACATCCACACACACTGCATCACACTCACACATACAGTATCACACCCACACACACTGCGTCACACCCACACACACTGTGTCACACACACACCCACACACACTGTGTCACACCCACACACACTGCGTCACACCCACACACACTGCATCACACACACACACACACACTGTGTCACACCCACACACACTGCGTCACACCCACACACACTGCATCACACACACACACCCACACACACTGTGTCACACACACACACCCACACACACTGTGTCAGACCTACACACACTGCGTCACACCCACACACACTGCATCACACCCACACACACTGCATCATACCCACACACACTGTGTCACACCCACACACACTGCATCACACCCACACACACTGTGTCACACCCACACACACTGCATCACACCCACACACACTGCATCATACCCACACACACTGTGTCACACCCACACACACTGCATCACACCCACATACACTCCGTCACACCCACACACACTGCGTCACACCCACACACACTGCGTCACACCCACACACACTGCGTTACACCCACACAACCTGCATCATACACTCACACACTGCGTCACACCGACACACACTGCATCACACCCACACACCCACACACACTCCATCACACCCACACACCCACACACACTGCATCACACCCACACACACTGCGTCACATCCACACACACTCACACAATGCATCACACCCACACACCCACACACACTGCATCACACCCACACACCCACACACACTGCGTCACACCCACACACAATGCATCACACCCACACACATTGCATCACACCCACATACCCACACACACTGCATCACACCCACACACACTGCATCACACCCACACACACTGCGTCACACTCACACACACTGTCACACCCACACACACTGCATCGCTCCCAAACACACTGTGTCACACCCACATACACTGCATCACACCCACATACTGCAGCACACCCACACACTCCGTCACACCCACACACACTGCGTCACACCCACACACACTGTGCCACACCTACACACACTGCGTCACACCCACACACATTGTGTCACAACCACACACACTGCGTCACACCCACACACACAGTATCACACCCACACAGAATAACACACCCACACACACTGCGTCACACCCACACACACTGCATCACACGCACACACACTGCGTCATACCCACACACACTGCGTCACACCCACACACACTGCATCACACCCACATACACAGTATCACACCCACACCCTGTGTCAAACCCTCACACACTGCGTGACACCCACACACACTGCATCACACCCACACACCCACACACACTGTGTCACACCCACACACACAGTATCACACCCACACACACAGTATCACACCCACACACACGGTGTCACACTCACACATACAGTATAACTCCCACACACAGTATCACACCCACACACACTGCATCACACCCACACACACTGCGTCAAACACACACACACCCACACACACTGCGTCACACCCACACACACTGCGTCACACCCACACACACTGCGTCACACCCACACACACTGTGTCACACCCACACACACTGTGTCAGACCCACACACACTGCGTCACAACCACACACACTGCATCACACCCACACACACTGCGTCATACCCACACACACTGTGTCACACCCACACACACTGCATCACACCCACACACACTGTGTCACACCCACACACACTGCGTCACACCCACACACACAGTATCACACCCACACACACTGTGTCACACCCACACACACTACATCACACCCACACACACTGCATCACACCCACACACCTACACACACTGCATCACACCCACACACACAGTATCACACCAAAACACAGTATCACATCCACACACACCGCGTCACACTCACACATACAGTATCAAACCCACACACACAGTATCACACCCACACACACTGCATCACACCCACACACACTGCGTTACACCCACACAACCTGCATCATACACACACACACTGCGTCACACCGACACACATTGCATCACACCCACAAACCCACACACACTCCATCACACCCACACACCCACACACACTGCATCACACCCACACACACTGCGTCACATCCACACACACTCACACAATGCATCACACCCACACACCCACACACACTGCATCACACCCACACACCCACACACACTGCGTCACACCCACACACAATGCATCACACCCACACACACTGCATCACACCCACATACCCACACACACTGCATCACACCCACACACACTGCATCACACCCACACACACTGCGTCACACCCACACACACTGCATCATTCCCACACACACTGCGTCACACTCACACACACTGTCACACCCACACACACTGCATCGCTCCCAAACACACTGTGTCACACCCACATACACTGCATCACACCCACATACTGCATCACACCCACACACTCCGTCACACCCACACACACTGCGTCACACCCACACACACTGTGCCACACCTACACACACTGCGTCACACCCACACACATTGTGTCACAACCACACACACTGCGTCACACCCACACACACAGTATCACACCCACACACAATAACACACCCACACACACTGCATCACACCCACACACACTGCATCACACGCACACACACTGCGTCATACCCACACACACTGCGTCACACCCACACACACTGCATCACACCCACACACACAGTATCACACCCACACCCTGTGTCAAACCCTCACACACTGCGTGACACCCACACACACTGCATCACACCCACACACCCACACACACTGTGTCACACCCACACACACAGTATCACACCCACACACACAGTATCACACCCACACACACGGTGTCACACTCACACATACAGTATAACTCCCACACACAGTATCACACCCACACACACTGCATCACACCCACACACACTGCGTCACACACACACACACCCACACACACTGCGTCACACCCACACACACTGCGTCACACCCACACACACTGCGTCACACCCACACACACTGTGTCAGACCCACACACACTGCGTCACACCCACACACACAGTATCACACCCACGCACACTGCGTCACACCCACACACACTGTGTCACACCCACACACACTGCGTCACACCCACACACACTGCATCACACCCACACACACTGCATCATACCCACACACACTGTGTCACACCCACACACACTGCATCACACCCACACACACTGTGTCACACCCACACACACTGCGTCACACCCACACACACAGAGTCACACCCACACACACTGTGTCACACCCACACACACTACATCACACCCACACACACTGCATCACACCCACACACCCACACACACTGCATCACACCCACACACACAGTATCACACCAAAACACAGTATCACATCCACACACACCGCGTCACACTCACACCTACAGTATCAAACCCACACACACAGTATCACACCCACACACACTGCGTCACACCCACACTCACTGCGTCACACACACACACTGCATCACACCCACACATACTGCGTCACACCCACACGCACTGCGTCACACACACACACACACTGCATCACACCCACACACGCACACACACTACTTCACACCCACACAACCTGCATCACACCCACACACACTGCGTCACACCCACACACACTGCATCACACCCACACACACTCTGTCACACCCACACACACTGTGCCACACCTACACACACTGCGTCACACCCACACACACTGTGTCACACCCACACACACTGTGTCAGACCCACACACACTGGGTCACACCCACACACACAGTATCACACCCACACACACTGTGTCACACCCACACACACTGTGTCACACCTGCACACACAGTATCACACCCACACACACTACATCACACCCACACACCCACACACTGTCACATCCACACACACTGCATCACACTCACACATACAGTATCACACCCACACACACTGCGTCACACCCACACACACTGTGTCACACACACACCCACACACACTGTGTCACACCCACACACACTGCGTCACACCCACACACACTGCATCACACACACACACCCACACAGCAACTGTGTCACACCCACACAAACTGCGTCACTCCCACGCACACTGCATCACACACACACACCCACACACACTGCATCACACACACACACCCACACACACTGTGTCACACCCACACACACTGCGTCACACCCACACACACTGCGTCACACACACACACACACTGTGTCAGACCCACACACACTGCGTCACACCCACACACACTGCATCACACCCACACACACTGCGTCATACCCACACACACTGTGTCACTCCCACACACACTGCATCACACCCACACACACTGTGTCAGACCCACACACACTGCGTCACACCCACACACACAGCGTCACACCCACACACACTGCGTCACACCCACACACACTGTGTCACACCCACACACACTGCGTCACACCCACACACACTGCGTCACACCCACACACACTGCGTTACACCCACACAACCTGCATCATACACACACACACTGCGTCACACCGACACACACTGCATCACACCCACACACCCACACACACTCCATCACACCCACACACCCACACACACTGCATCACACCCACACACACTGCGTCACATCCACACACACTCACACAATGCATCACACCCACACACCCACACACACTGCATCACACCCACACACCCACACACACTGCGTCACACCCACACACAATGCATCACACCCACACACATTGCATCACACCCACATACCCACACACACTGCATCACACCCACACACACTGCATCACACCCACACACACTGCGTCACACTCACACACACTGTCACACCCACACACACTGCATCGCTCCCAAACACACTGTGTCACACCCACATACACTGCATCACACCCACATACTGCATCACACCCACACACTCCGTCACACCCACACACACTGCGTCACACCCACACACACTGTGCCACACCTACACACACTGCGTCACACCCACACACATTGTGTCACAACCACACACACTGCGTCACACCCACACACACAGTATCACACCCACACAGAATAACACACCCACACACACTGCGTCACACCCACACACACTGCATCACACGCACACACACTGCGTCATACCCACACACACTGCGTCACACCCACACACACTGCATCACACCCACATACACAGTATCACACCCACACCCTGTGTCAAACCCTCACACACTGCGTGACACCCACACACACTGCATCACACCCACACACCCACACACACTGTGTCACACCCACACACACAGTATCACACCCACACACACAGTATCACACCGACACACACGGTGTCACACTCACACATACAGTATAACTCCCACACACAGTATCACACCCACACACACTGCATCACACCCACACACACTGCGTCAAACACACACACACCCACACACACTGCGTCACACCCACACACACTGCGTCACACCCACACACACTGCGTCACACCCACACACACTGAGTCACACCCACACACACTGTGTCAGACCCACACACACTGCGTCACAACCACACACACTGCATCACACCCACACACACTGCGTCATACCCACACACACTGTGTCACACCCACACACACTGCATCACACCCACACACACTGTGTCACACCCACACACACTGCGTCACACCCACACACACAGTATCACACCCACACACACTGTGTCACACCCACACACACTACGTCACACCCACACACACTACATCACACCCACACACCTACACACACTGCATCACACCCACACACACAGTATCACACCAAAACACAGTATCACATCCACACACACCGCGTCACACTCACACATACAGTATCAAACCCACACACACAGTATCACACCCACACACACTGCATCACACCCACACACACTGCGTTACACCCACACAACCTGCATCATACACACACACACTGCGTCACACCGACACACATTGCATCACACCCACAAACCCACACACACTCCATCACACCCACACACCCACACACACTGCATCACACCCACACACACTGCGTCACATCCACACACACTCACACAATGCATCACACCCACACACCCACACACACTGCATCACACCCACACACCCACACACACTGCGTCACACCCACACACAATGCATCACACCCACACACACTGCATCACACCCACATACCCACACACACTGCATCACACCCACACACACTGCATCACACCCACACACACTGCGTCACACCCACACACACTGCATCATTCCCACACACACTGCGTCACACTCACACACACTGTCACACCCACACACACTGCATCGCTCCCAAACACACTGTGTCACACCCACATACACTGCATCACACCCACATACTGCATCACACCCACACACTCCGTCACACCCACACACACTGCGTCACACCCACACACACTGTGCCACACCTACACACACTGCGTCACACCCACACACATTGTGTCACAACCACACACACTGCGTCACACCCACACACACAGTATCACACCCACACACAATAACACACCCACACACACTGCATCACACCCACACACACTGCATCACACGCACACACACTGCGTCATACCCACACACACTGCGTCACACCCACACACACTGCATCACACCCACACACACAGTATCACACCCACACCCTGTGTCAAACCCTCACACACTGCGTGACACCCACACACACTGCATCACACCCACACACCCACACACACTGTGTCACACCCACACACACAGTATCACACCCACACACACAGTATCACACCCACACACACGGTGTCACACTCACACATACAGTATAACTCCCACACACAGTATCACACCCACACACACTGCATCACACCCACACACACTGCGTCACACACACACACACCCACACACACTGCGTCACACCCACACACACTGCGTCACACCCACACACACTGCGTCACACCCACACACACTGTATCAGACCCACACACACTGCGTCACACCCACACACACAGTATCACACCCACGCACACTGCGTCACACCCACACACACTGTGTCACACCCACACACACTGCGTCACACCCACACACACTGCATCACACCCACACACACTGCATCATACCCACACACACTGTGTCACACCCACACACACTGCATCACACCCACACACACTGTGTCACACCCACACACACTGCGTCACACCCACACACACAGTATCACACCCACACACACTGTGTCACACCCACACACACTACATCACACCCACACACACTGCATCACACCCACACACCTACACACACTGCATCACACCCACACACACAGTATCACACCAAAACACAGTATCACATCCACACACACCGCGTCACACTCACACCTACAGTATCAAACCCACACACACAGTATCACACCCACACACACTGCGTCACACCCACACTCACTGCGTCACACACACACACTGCATCACACCCACACATACTGCGTCACACCCACACGCACTGCGTCACACACACACACACACTGCATCACACCCACACACGCACACACACTACTTCACACCCACACAACCTGCATCACACCCACACACACTGCGTCACACCCACACACACTGCATCACACCCACACACACTCAGTCACACACACACACACTGTGCCACACCTACACACACTGCGTCACACCCACACACACTGTGTCACACCCACACACACTGTGTCAGACCCACACACACTGGGTCACACCCACACACACAGTATCACACCCACACACACTGTGTCACACCCACACACACTGTGTCACACCTGCACACACAGTATCACACCCACACACACTACATCACACCCACACACCCACACACTGTCACATCCACACACACTGCATCACACTCACACATACAGTATCACACCCACACACACTGCGTCACACCCACACACACTGCGTCACACCCACACACACTGCATCACACCCACACACACTGCATCACACACACACACCCACACAGCAACTGTGTCACACCCACACAAACTGCGTCACTCCCACACACACTGCATCACACACACACACCCACACACACTGCATCACACACACACACCCACACACACTGTGTCACACCCACACACACTGCGTCACACCCACACACACTGCGTCACACACACACACACACTGTGTCAGACCCACACACACTGCGTCACACCCACACACACTGCATCACACCCACACACACTGCGTCATACCCACACACACTGTGTCACTCCCACACACACTGCATCACACCCACACACACTGTGTCAGACCCACACACACTGCGTCACACCCACACACACAGCGTCACACCCACACACACTGCGTCACACCCACACACACTGTGTCACACCCACACATACTGTGTCAGACCCACACACACTGCGTCACACCCACACACACTGCATCACACCCACACACACTGTGTCATACCCACACACACTGTGTCACTCCCACACACACTGCATCACACCCACACACACTGTGTCACACCCACACACACTGCGTCACACCCACACACACAGTATCACACCCACACACACTGTGTCACACCCACACACACTACGTCACACCCACACACACTGCATCACACCCACACACCTACGCACACTGCTTCACACCCACACACACAGTATCACACCGAAACACAGTATCACATCCACACACACCGCGTCACACTTACACATACAGTATCAAACCCACACACACAGTATCACACCCACACACACTGCGTCTCACACACACACACTGCATCACACACACACACTGCATCACACCCACACACACAGTATCACACCCACACACACTGCATCACACCCACACACACTGCGTCACACCCACACACACTGCGTCACACACACACGCACTCTGCATCACACCCACACACGCACACACACTAGGTCACACCCACACAAAGTGCATCACACCCACACACACTGCGTCACACCCACACACACTGCATCACACCCACACACACTCCGTCACACCCACACACACTGTGCCACACCTACACACACTGCGTCACACCCACACACACAGTGTCACACCCACACACACTGTGTCAGATCCACACACACTGCGTCACACCCACACACACAGTATCACACCCACACACACTGTGTCACACCCACACACACTGTGTCACACCCACACATACAGTATCACACCCACACACACTACATCACACCCACACACCCACACACACTGTCACATCCACACACACTGCATCACACTCACACATACAGTATCACACCCACACACACTGCGTCACACCCACACACACTGTGTCACACACACACCCACACACACTGTGTCACACCCACACACACTGCGTCACACCCACACACACTGCATCACACACACACACACACTGTGTCACACCCACACACACTGCGTCACACCCACACACACTGCATCACACACACACACCCACACACACTGTGTCACACCCACACACACTGCATCACACCCACACACCTACGCACACTGCATCACACCCACACACACAGTATCACACCGAAACACAGTATCACATCCACACACACAGCGTCACACTCACACATACAGTATCAAACCCACACACACAGTATCACACCCACACACACTGCGTCACACCCACACTCACTGCGTCACACACACACACTGCATCACACCCACACACACTGTGTCACACCCACACACACTGTGTCAGACCTACACACACTGCGTCACACCCACACACACTGCATCACACCCACACACACTGCATCATACCCACACACACTGTGTCACACCCACACACACTGTGTCACACCCACACACACTGCATCACACCCACACACACTGCGTCACACCCACACACACAGTATCACACCCACACACACTGTGTCACACCCACACACACTACGTCACACCCACACACACTGCATCACACCCACACACCTACGCACACTGCATCACACCCACACACACAGTATCACACCGAAACACAGTATCACATCCACACACACCGCGTCACCCTTACACATACAGTATCAAACCCACACACACAGTATCACACCCACACACACTGTGTCACACCCACACACACTGCGTCACACACACACACACACTGCATCACACCCACACACGCACACACACTAGGTCACACCCACACACACTGCGTCTCACACACACACACTGCATCACACCCACACACACTGTGTCACACCCACACACACTGCGTCACACACACACACACACTGCATCACACCCACACACGCACACACACTAGGTCACACCCACACAACCTGCATCACACCCACACACACTGCGTCACACCCACACACACTGCATCACACCCACATACACTCCGTCACACCCACACACACTGTGCCACACCTACACACACTGCGTCACACCCACACACACAGTGTCACACACACTGCGTCACACCCACACACACAGTATCACACCCACACACACTGTGTCACACCCACACACACTGTGTCACACCCACACACACAGTATCACACCCACACACACTACATCACACCCACACACCCACACACACTGTCACATCCACACACACTGCATCATACTCACACATACAGTATCACACCCACACACACTGCGTCACACCCACACACACTGTGTCACACACACACCCACACACACTGTGTCACACCCACACACACTGCGTCACACCCACACACACTGCATCACATACACACACACACACTGTGTCACACCCACACACACTGCGTCACACCCACACACACTGCATCACACACACACACCCACGCACACTGTGTCACACACACACACCCACACACACTGTGTCACACCCACACACACTGCGTCACACCCACACACACTGCGTCACACCCACACACACTGCGTTACACCCACACAACCTGCATCATACACACACACACTGTGTCACACCGACACACACTGCATCACACCCACACACCCACACACACTCCATCACACCCACACACCCACACACACTGCATCACACCCACACACACTGCGTCACATCCACACACACTCACACAATGCATCACACCCACACACCCACACACACTGCATCACACCCACACACCCACACACACTGCGTCACACCCACACACAATGCATCACACCCACACACACTGCATCACACCCACATACCCACACACACTGCATCACACCCACACACACTGCATCACACCCACACACACTGCGTCTCACACACACACACTGCATCACACCCACACACACTGTGTCACACCCACACACACTGCGTCACACACACACACACACTGCATCACACCCACACACGCACACACACTAGGTCACACCCACACAACCTGCATCACACCCACACACACTGCGTCACACCCACACACACTGCATCACACCCACATACACTCCGTCACACCCACACACACTGTGCCACACCTACACACACTGCGTCACACCCACACACACAGTGTCACACACACTGCGTCACACCCACACACACAGTATCACACCCACACACACTGTGTCACACCCACACACACTGTGTCACACCCACACACACAGTATCACACCCACACACACTACATCACACCCACACACCCACACACACTGTCACATCCACACACACTGCATCACACTCACACATACAGTATCACACCCACACACACTGCGTCACACCCACACACACTGCGTCACACACACACCCACACACACTGTGTCACACCCACACACACTGCGTCACACCCACACACACTGCATCACACACACACACACACACTGTGTCACACCCACACACACTGCGTCACACCCACACACACTGCATCACACACACACACCCACACACACTGTGTCACACACACACACCCACACACACTGTGTCACACCCACACACACTGCGTCACACCCACACACACTGCGTCACACCCACACACACTGCGTTACACCCACACAACCTGCATCATACACACACACACTGCGTCACACCGACACACACTGCATCACACCCACACACCCACACACACTCCATCACACCCACACACCCACACACACTGCATCACACCCACACACACTGCGTCACATCCACACACACTCACACAATGCATCACACCCACACACCCACACACACTGCATCACACCCACACACCCACACACACTGCGTCACACCCACACACAATGCATCACACCCACACACACTGCATCACACCCACATACCCACACACACTGCATCACACCCACACACACTGCATCACACCCACACACACTGCGTCACACCCACACACACTGCATCATTCCCACACACACTGCGTCACACTCACACACACTGTCACACCCACACACACTGCATCGCTCCCAAACACACTGTGTCACACCCACATACACTGCATCACACCCACATACTGCATCACACCCACACACTCCGTCACACCCACACACACTGCGTCACACCCACACACACTGTGCCACACCTACACACACTGCGTCACACCCACACACATTGTGTCACAACCACACACACTGTGTCACACCCACACACACAGTATCACACCCACACACAATAACACACCCACACACACTGCGTCACACCCACACACACTGCATCACACGCACACACACTGCGTCATACCCACACACACTGCGTCACACCCACACACACTGCATCACACCCACACACACAGTATCACACCCACACCCTGTGTCAAACCCTCACACACTGCGTGACACCCACACACACTGCATCACACCCACACACCCACACACACTGTGTCACACCCACACACACAGTATCACAGTATCACACCCACACACACGGTGTCACACTCACACATACAGTATAACTCCCACACACAGTATCACACCCACACACACTGCATCACACCCACACACACTGCGTCACACCCACACACACTGCGTCACACCCACACACACTGTGTCAGACCCACACACACTGCGTCACACCCACACACACAGTATCACACCCACACACACTGCGTCACACCCACACACACTGTGTCACACCCACACACACTGTGTCAGACCCACACACACTGCGTCACACCCACACACACTGCATCACACCCACACACACTGCGTCATACCCACACACACTGTGTCACACCCACACACACTGCATCACACCCACACACACTGTGTCACACCCACACACACTGCGTCACACCCACACACACAGTATCACACCCACACACACTGTGTCACACCCACACACACTACATCACACCCACACACACTGCATCACACCCACACACCTACACACACTGCATCACACCCACACACACAGTATCACACCAAAACACTGTATCACATCCACACACACCGCGTCACACTCACACATACAGTATCAAACCCACACACACAGTATCACACCCACACACACTGCGTCACACCCACACTCACTGCGTCACACACACACACTGCATCACACCCACACACACTGCGTCACACCCACACTCACTGCGTCACACACACACACTGCATCACACCCACACACACTGTGTCACACCCACACACACTGTGTCAGACCTACACACACTGCGTCACACCCACACACACTGCGTCACACCCACACACACTGCATCATACCCACACACACTGTGTCACACCCACACACACTGCATCACACCCACACACACTGTGTCACACCCACACACACTGCATCACACCCACACACACTGCATCATACCCACACACACTGTGTCACACCCACACACACTGCATCACACCCACACACACTGCATCACACCCACACACACTGCGTCACACCCACACACACAGTATCACCCCCACACACACTGTGTCACACCCACACACACTACGTCACACCCACACACACTGCATCACACCCACACACCTACGCACACTGCATCACACCCACACACACAGTATCACACCGAAACACAGTATCACATCCACACACACCGCGTCACACTCACACATACAGTATCAAACCCACACACACAGTATCACACCCACACACACTGCGTCACACCCACACTCACTGCGTCACACACACACACTGCATCACACCCACACACACTGCGTCACACCCACACTCACTGCGTCACACACACACACTGCATCACACCCACACACACTGTGTCACACCCACACACACTGTGTCA
The DNA here is from genome assembly GCF_017639515.1 of Carcharodon carcharias. Classification (NCBI taxonomy): domain Eukaryota; kingdom Metazoa; phylum Chordata; class Chondrichthyes; order Lamniformes; family Lamnidae; genus Carcharodon; species Carcharodon carcharias. The sequence continues at coordinate 168,405 of NW_024470549.1, forward strand.
GACCTACACACACTGCGTCACACCCACACACACTGCATCACACCCACACACACTGCATCATACCCACACACACTGCATCATACCCACACACACTGTGTCACACCCACACACACTGCATCACACCCACACACACTGCGTCACACCCACACACACAGTATCACCCCCACACACACTGTGTCACACCCACACACACTACGTCACACCCACACACACTGTGTCACACCCACACACCTACGCACACTGCATCACACCCACACACACAGTATCACACCGAAACACAGTATCACATCCACACACACCGCGTCACACTTACACATACAGTATCAAACCCACACACACAGTATCACACCCACACACACTGTGTCACACCCACACACACTGCGTCACACACACACACACACTGCATCACACCCACACACGCACACACACTAGGTCACACCCACACACACTGCGTCTCACACACACACACTGCATCACACCCACACACACTGTGTCACACCCACACACACTGCGTCACACACACACACACACTGCATCACACCCACACACGCACACACACTAGGTCACACCCACACAACCTGCATCACACCCACACACACTGCGTCACACCCACACACACTGCATCACACCCACATACACTCCGTCACACCCACACACACTGTGCCACACCTACACACACTGCGTCACACCCACACACACAGTGTCACACACACTGCGTCACACCCACACACACAGTATCACACCCACACACACTGTGTCACACCCACACACACTGTGTCACACCCACACACACAGTATCACACCCACACACACTACATCACACCCACACACCCACACACACTGTCACATCCACACACACTGCATCACACTCACACATACAGTATCACACCCACACACACTGCGTCACACCCACACACACTGTGTCACACACACACCCACACACACTGTGTCACACCCACACACACTGCGTCACACCCACACACACTGCATCACACACACACACTGTGTCACACCCACACACACTGCGTCACACCCACACACACTGCATCACACACACACACCCACACACACTGTGTCACACACACACACCCACACACACTGTGTCACACCCACACACACTGCGTCACACCCACACATACTGCGTCACACCCACACACACTGCGTTACACCCACACAACCTGCATCATACACACACACACTGCGTCACACCGACACACACTGCATCACACCCACACACCCACACACACTCCATCACACCCACACACCCACACACACTGCATCACACCCACACACACTGCGTCACATCCACACACACTCACACAATGCATCACACCCACACACCCACACACACTGCATCACACCCACACACCCACACACACTGCGTCACACCCACACACAATGCATCACACCCACACACACTGCATCACACCCACATACCCACACACACTGCATCACACCCACACACACTGCATCACACCCACACACACTGCGTCTCACACACACACACTGCATCACACCCACACACACTGTGTCACACCCACACACACTGCGTCACACACACACACACACTGCATCACACCCACACACGCACACACACTAGGTCACACCCACACAACCTGCATCACACCCACACACACTGCGTCACACCCACACACACTGCATCACACCCACATACACTCCGTCACACCCACACACACTGTGCCACACCTACACACACTGCGTCACACCCACACACACAGTGTCACACACACTGCGTCACACCCACACACACAGTATCACACCCACACACACTGTGTCACACCCACACACACTGTGTCACACCCACACACACAGTATCACACCCACACACACTACATCACACCCACACACCCACACACACTGTCACATCCACACACACTGCATCACACTCACACATACAGTATCACACCCACACACACTGCGTCACACCCACACACACTGTGTCACACACACACCCACACACACTGTGTCACACCCACACACACTGCGTCACACCCACACACACTGCATCACACACACACACACACACACTGTGTCACACCCACACACACTGCGTCACACCCACACACACTGCATCACACACACACACCCACACACACTGTGTCACACACACACACCCACACACTCTGTGTCACACCCACACACACTGCGTCACACCCACACACACTGCGTCACACCCACACACACTGCGTTACACCCACACAACCTGCATCATACACACACACACTGCGTCACACCGACACACACTGCATCACACCCACACACCCACACACACTCCATCACACCCACACACCCACACACACTGCATCACACCCACACACACTGCGTCACATCCACACACACTCACACAATGCATCACACCCACACACCCACACACACTGCATCACACCCACACACCCACACACACTGCGTCACACCCACACACAATGCATCACACCCACACACACTGCATCACACCCACATACCCACACACACTGCATCACACCCACACACACTGCATCACACCCACACACACTGCGTCACACCCACACACACTGCATCATTCCCACACACACTGCGTCACACTCACACACACTGTCACACCCACACACACTGCATCGCTCCCAAACACACTGTGTCACACCCACATACACTGCATCACACCCACATACTGCATCACACCCACACACTCCGTCACACCCACACACACTGCGTCACACCCACACACACTGTGCCACACCTACACACACTGCGTCACACCCACACACATTGTGTCACAACCACACACACTGCGTCACACCCACACACACAGTATCACACCCACACAGAATAACACACCCACACACACTGCGTCACACCCACACACACTGCATCACACGCACACACACTGTGTCATACCCACACACACTGCGTCACACCCACACACACTGCATCACACCCACACACACAGTATCACACCCACACCCTGTGTCAAACCCTCACACACTGCGTGACACCCATACACACTGCATCACACTCACACACCCACACACACTGTCACATCCACACACACTGCATCACACTCACACATACAGTATCACACCCACACACACTGCGTCACACTCACACACACTGTCACACCCACACACCCACACACACTGTGTCACACCCACACACACTGCATCACACCCACACACACTGCATCACACACACACACACACACTGTGTCACACCCACACACACTGTGTCACACCCACACACACTGCATCACACACACACACACCCACACACACTGTGTCACACACACACACCCACACACACTGTGTCACACCCACACACACTGCGTCACACCCACACACACTGCGTCACACCCACACACACTGCGTTACACCCACACAACCTGCATCATACACACACACACTGCGTCACACCGACACACACTGCATCACACCCACACACCCACACACACTCCATCACACCCACACACCCACACACACTGCATCACACCCACACACACTGCGTCACATCCACACACACTCACACAATGCATCACACCCACACACCCACACACACTGCATCACACCCACACACCCACACACACTGCGTCACACCCACACACAATGCATCACACCCACACACACTGCATCACACCCACATACCCACACACACTGCATCACACCCACACACACTGCATCACACCCACACACACTGCGTCACACCCACACACACTGCATCATTCCCACACACACTGCGTCACACTCACACACACTGTCACACCCACACACACTGCATCGCTCCCAAACACACTGTGTCACACCCACATACACTGCATCACACCCACATACTGCATCACACCCACACACTCCGTCACACCCACACACACTGCGTCACACCCACACACACTGTGCCACACCTACACACACTGCGTCACACCCACACACATTGTGTCACAACCACACACACTGCGTCACACCCACACACACAGTATCACACCCACACACAATAACACACCCACACACACTGCGTCACACCCACACACACTGCATCACACGCACACACACTGCGTCATACCCACACACACTGCGTCACACCCACACACACTGCATCACACCCACACACACAGTATCACACCCACACCCTGTGTCAAACCCTCACACACTGCGTGACACCCATACACACTGCATCACACTCACACACCCACACACTGTGTCACACCCACACACACAGTATCACACCCACACACACAGTATCACACCGACACACACGGTGTCACACTCACACATACAGTATAACTCCCACACACAGTATCACACCCACACACACTGCATCACACCCACACACACTGCGTCAAACACACACACACCCACACACACTGCGTCACACCCACACAAACTGCGTCACACCCACACACACTGCGTCACACCCACACACACTGTGTCACACCCACACACACTGTGTCAGACCCACACACACTGCGTCACACCCACACACACTGCATCACACCCACACACACTGCGTCATACCCACACACACTGTGTCACACCCACACAACCCACACACACTGCATCACACCCACACACACAGTATCACACCCACACACACTGTGTCACACCCACACACACTGTGTCACACCCACACACACTGCGTCACACCCACACACACTGCATCACACCCACACACACTGCATCATACCCACACACACTGTGTCACACCCACACACACTGCATCACACCCACACACACTGTGTCACACCCACACACACTGCGTCACACCCACACACACAGTATCACACCCACACACACTGTGTCACACCCACACACACTGCGTCACACCCACACACACAGTATCACACCCACACACACTGTGTCACACCCACACACACTACATCACACCCACACACACTGCATCACGCCCACACACCTACACACACTGCATCACACCCACACACACAGTATCACACCAAAACACAGTATCACATCCACACACACCGCGTCACACTCACACCTACAGTATCAAACCCACACACACAGTATCACACCCACCCACACTGCGTCACACCCACACTCACTGCGTCACACACACACACTGCATCACACCCACACATACTGCGTCACACCCACACGCACTGCGTCACACACACACACACACACTGCATCACACCCACACACGCACACACACTACTTCACACCCACACAACCTGCATCACACCCACACACACTGCGTCACACCCACACACACTGCATCACACCCACACACACTCTGTCACACCCACACACACTGTGCCACACCCACACACACTGCGTCACACCCACACACACTGTGTCACACCCACACACACTGTGTCAGACCCACACACACTGGGTCACACCCACACACACAGTATCACACCCACACACACTGTGTCACACCCACACACACTGTGTCACACCCGCACACACAGTATCACACCCACACACACTACATCACACCCACACACCCACACACACTGTCACATCCACACACACTGCATCACACTCACACATACAGTATCACACCCACACACACTGCGTCACACCCACACACACTGTGTCACACACACACCCACACACACTGTGTCACACCCACACACACTGCGTCACACCCACACACACTGCATCACACACACACACCCACACAGCAACTGTGTCACACCCACACAAACTGCGTCACTCCCACACACACTGCATCACACACACACACCCACACACACTGCATCACACACACACACCCACACACACTGTGTCACACCCACACACACTGCGTCACACCCACACACACTGCGTCACACACACACACACACTGCATCACACCCACACAAGCACACACCCACACACACTCCGTCACACCCACACACACTGTGCCACACCTACACACACTGCGTCACACCCACACACACTGTGTCACACCCACACACACTGTGTCAGACCCACACACACTGCGTCACACCCACACACACAGTATCACACCCACACACACTGTGTCACACCCACACACACTGTGTCACACCCACACACACAGTATCACACCCACACACACTACATCACACCCACACACCCACACACACTGTCACATCTACACACACTGCATCACTCTCACACAGACAGTATCACACCCACACACACTGCGTCACACCTACACACACTGTGTCACACACACACCCACACACACTGTGTCACACCCACACACACTGCGTCACACCCACACACACTGCATCACACACACACACCCACACAGCAACTGTGTCACACCCACACAAACTGCGTCACACCCACACACACTGCATCACACACACACACCCACACACACTGCATCACACACACACACCCACACACACTGTGTCACACCCACACACACTGCGTCACACCCACACACACTGTGTCACACACACACACACACTGCATCACACCCACTTAAGCACACACCCACACACACTGCGTCACACCCACACACACTGTGTCACATCCACACATACTGTGTCACACCCCAGACATTGTGTCACACCCACACACACTGCGTCATACCCACACATAATGTGTCACACCCACATTCCCACACACACTGCATCACATCCACAGACCCACACACACTGCGTCACACCCACACACACTGTGTCACACCCACACACACTGCATCACACCCGCACACACTGAGTCAAACCCACACATAATGTGTCACACCCACAAACACTGTGTCACACCCACACACACTCTTTCACACCCACACACACTAAATCACACTCACACACATTGCATCACACCCACATACACTACATCACACCCACACACACTGCGTCACACTCACACACCCACACACACAGTATCACACCCGCACACACTGCGTCACACCCACACACACTGCATCACACCCACACACACTGCATCACACCCACATTCCCATTCTCAGTGCATCACACCCACATACACTGCATCACACCCACATACTGCATCACACCCACACACACTGCATCACACCCACACACTGTGTCACACCCGCACACACACATACCCGCACAAACTGGGTCACATCCACACACCCGCACACACTGTGTCACATTCACACACACTACATCACTCTCACACTCACTGTATCACACCCGCACACACTGAATCACATCCACATTCCCACACACACTGCGTCACACCAACACACATTGCATCACACCCACACCCACTGCGTCACACCCACACACACTAAATCACACCCACACACACTGCGTCACACCCACACACACTACATCACATCCACACACACTGCATCACACCCACACACACTGTGTCACACCCCACACATTGTGTCACACCCACACACACTGCATCACATCCACAGACCTACACACACTGCGTCACCCCCACACACACTGCGTCACACCTGCACACACTGCATCACACCCACACACACTGCGTCACACCCACACACTGTGTCACACCCGCACACACACACACCCGCACAAACTGTGTCACACCCACACACATGCACACACTGTGTCACATTCACACACACTAAATCACTCTCACACTCACTGTATCACACCCGCACACACTGCATCATACCCACATTCCCACACACACTGCGACACACCCACACACACTGCGTCACACACACACACTGCATCACGCCCACACACACTACATCACACCCACACACACTGCGTCACACCCACACACACTACATCACATCCACACACACTGCGTCACACCCACACACACTGTGTCACACCCACACATACTGTGTCACTCCCCTCACACTGTGTCACATCCACACACACTGCGTCAGACCCACACATAATGTGTCACACCCACATTCCCACACACGCTGCATCACATCCACAGACCTACACACACTGCGTCACACCCACACACACTGCGTCACACCCACACACACTGCGTCACTCCAGCACACACTGCATCACATCCGCACACATTGAGTCACACCCATACATAATGTGTCACACCTGCACACACTGTGTCACACCCACACACACTGCATCACACCAGCACACACTGTGTCACACCCACACACACTGCATCACACCCACACACACAGTGTCACACCCACATACACTAAATCACACTCACACAGATTGCATCTCACCCACACACACTACTTCACACCCACACACACTGTCACACCCACACATACTGCGTCACACCCCAGACACTGTGTCACACCCACACACACTGCGTCACACCCACACACATTGTGTCACACCCACACATACTGCGTCACACTCCACACACTGTGTCACACCCACACACACTGCGTCACACCCACACATAATGTGTCATACCCACATTCCCACACACACTGCATCACATCCACAGACCCACCCACACTGCGTCACACTCACACACACTGCATCACACCCACACACACTGCGTCACACACACACACACTGCGTCACACCCACACACACTGTGTCACGCTCACACACACTGTGTCACACCTACAAACACTGCGTCACACCCGCACACACTGCATCACACCCACACACACAGTGTCAGACCCACACACACTGCATCACACCCACACACACAGTGTCAGACACACACACACTGCGTCACACCCACACACACTGCATCACACCTGCACACACTGTGTCACACCCACACACACTGCGTCACACCCACACACACTGCATCACACCCACACACACTGCGTCACACCCGCACACACTGCATCACACCCACACACACTGCATCACACCCACACACACAGTGTCAGACCCACACACACTGCGTCACACCCACACACACTGCATCACACCCACAAACACTGCATCACACCCACACACCGACACACACAGTATCACACCCACACACACTGCATTACACCCACATTCCCACACTCACTGCATCACACTCACACACATTGCATCACACCCACACACACTACATCACTCCCACACACACTGCATCACACCCACACACACTGCATCACACGCGCACACACTGCATCACACCCAAACACACTGCATCACACCCGCACACACTGTGTCACACCCACGCACACTGCATCACACCCACATCCCACTCTCACTGCATCACACCAACACACCCTGCATCACACCCACAAACTCAAACACACGGCGTCAGACCCACACACACTGCGTCACACCTGCACACACTGTGTCACACCCACACACCCACACACACTGTATCACACCCGCACACACTGTGTCACACCCACACACCCACACACACTGTATCACACCCACACACACTGTGTCACACCCACACACCCACACACACTGCATCACACCCGCACACACTGTGTCACACCCGCACACACTGTGTCACACCCACACACACTGCATCACACCAGCACACACTGTGTCACACCCACACACACTGCATCACACCCACACACACAGTGTCACACCCACATACACTAAATCACACTCACACAGATTGCATCTCACCCAAACACACTACTTCACACCCACACACACTGTCACACCCACACATACTGCGTCACACCCCAGACACTGTGTCACACCCACACACACTGCGTCACACCCACACACATTGTGTCACACCCACACATACTGCGTCACACTCCACACACTGTGTCACACCCACACACACTGCGTCACACCCACACACACTGCGTCACACCCGCACACACTGCATCACACCCACACACACTGCATCACACCCACACACACTGCATCACACCCACACACACAGTGTCAGACCCACACACACTGCGTCACACCCGCACACACTGTGTCACACCCACGCACACTGCATCACACCCACATCCCACACTCACTGCATCACACCAACACACCCTGCATCACACCCACAAACTCAAACACACGGCGTCAGACCCACACACACTGCGTCACACCTGCACACACTGTGTCACACCCACACACCCACACACACTGTATCACACCCGCACACACTGTGTCACACCCAAACACCCACACACACTGTATCACACCCGCACACACTGTGTCACACCCACACACCCACACACACTGCTCACACCCTCACACACTGTGTCACACCCGCACACACTGTGTCACACCCACACACACTGCATTACACCAGCACACACTGTGTCACACCCACACACACTGCATCACACCCACACACACAGTGTCACACCCACATACACTAAATCACACTCACACACACACACACTACTTCACACCCACACACACTGTCACACCCACACATACTGCGTCACACCCCAGACACTGTGTCACACCCACACACACTGCGTCACACCCACACACATTGTGTCACACCCACACATACTGCGTCACACCCCACACACTGTGTCACACCCACACACACTGCATCACACCCACACATAATGTGTCACGCCCACACACACTGTGTCACACCCACACACACTAAATCACACTCACACACATTGCATCACACCCACACACACTACAACACACCCACAAACACTGTCACACCCACACATACTGTGTCACATCCCGGAAACTGTGTCACACCCACACACACTGCGTCACACCCACACACACTGTGTCACACCCCACACACACTGTGTCACACCCACACACACTGTGTCACACCCCACACACACTGCGTCACACCCCACGCACTGTGTCACACCCACACACGCTGCGTCACACCCACACGCACTACATCAATCCCACACACACTGCGTCACACCCACTCACACTGCATCACACCCGCACACACTGTGTCACACCCATACACACTACATCACATCCACACACACTGTGTCACACCCACACACACTGCGTCACACCCACACACCCACACACACTGCGTCACACCCACACACACAGTGTCAGACACACACACACTGTGTCACAACCACACACACTGTGTCACACCCACACATACTGCATCACACCCCACACACTGTGTCACACCCACACATACTGTGTCACACCCCACACACTGTGTCACACCCACACACACTGCGTCACACCCACACATAGTGTGTCATGCCCACACACACTGTGTCACACCCACACGCACTAAATCACACTCACACACATTGCATCACACCCACACACACTACAACAAACACTGTCACGCTCACACATACTGTGTCACACCCCGGACACTGTGTCACACCCACACACACTGCGTCACACCCACACACATTGTGTAACACCCCACACACACTGTGTCACACCCACACACACTGCGTCACACCCACACGCACTACATCACTCCCACACACACTGCGTCACACACACACACACTGCATCACACCCGCACACACTGTGTCACACCCACACACACTACATCACATCCACACACACTGCGTCACACCCATACACACTGCGTCACACCCACACACCCACACACACTGCGTCACACCCACACACACAGTGTCAGACACACACACACTGTGTCACAACCACACAGACTGCATCACACCCACACACACTGCGTCACACCCACACACACAGTGTCAGACACACACACACTGTGTCACAACCACACACACTGTGTCACACCCACACATACTGCGTCACACCCCACACACTGTGTCACACCCACACATACTGCATCACACCCCACACACTGTGTCACACCCACACACACTGCGTCACACCCACACATAGTGTGTCATTCCCACACACACTGTGTCACACCCACACACACTGCGTCACACCCACACATAATGTGTCACACCCACACACACTGTGTCACACCCACACATACTAAATCACACTCACACACACTGCATCACATCCACAGACCCACCCACACTGCGTCACACTCACACACACTGCGTCACACCCACACAAACTGCGTCACACCCACACACACTGCATCACATCCGCACACACTGTGTCACACCCACACATACTAAATCACACTCACACACATTGCATCACATCCACACACACTACATCACTCCCACACACACTGCATCACACCCGCACACACTGTGTCGCACCCACACACACTACATCACACCCGCACACACTGTGTCACACCCACACACACTGCATCACACCTGCACACACTGTGTCACACCCAAACACACTGCGTCACACCCACACACACTGCATCACACCCACACACACTGCGTCACGCCCGCACACACTGCATCACACCCACACACACTGCATCACACCCACACACACTGCATCACACCCACACACACAGTGTCAGACACACACACACTGCGTCACACCCACACACACTGCATCACACCCACACACACTGCATCACACCCACACACCGACACACACAGTATCACACCCACACACACTGCATTACACCCACATTCCCACACTCACTGCATCACACTCACACACATTGCATCACACCCACACACACTACATCACTCCCACACACACTGCATCACACCCGCATACACTGCATCACACCCACACACACTGCATTACACCCACATTCCCACACTCACTGCATCACACTCACACACATTGCATCATACCCACACACACTACATCACTCCCACACACACTGCATCACACCCACACACACTGCATCACACCCGCATACACTGCATCACACCCACACACACTGCATCACACCCGCACACACTGTGTCACACCCACGCACACTGCATCACACCCACATCCCACACTCACTGCATCACACCAACACACCCTGCATCACACCCACAAACTCAAACACACGGCGTCAGACCCACACACACTGCGTCACACCTGCACACACTGTGTCACACCCACACACCCACACACACTGTATCACACCCGCACACACTGTGGCACACCCACACACATTGTATCACACCCGCACACACTGTGTCACACCCACACACCCACACACACTGCATCACACCCGCACACACTGTGTCACACCCGCACACACTGTGTCACACCCACACATACTAAATCACACTCACACACATTGCATCACATCCACACACACTACATCACTCCCACACACACTGCATCACACCCGCACACACTGTGTCACACCCACACACACTACATCACACCCGCACACACTGTGTCACACCCACACACACTGCATCACACCTGCACACACTGTGTCACACCCAAACACACTGCGTCACACCCACACACACTGCATCACACCCACACACACTGCGTCACACCCGCACACACTGCATCACACCCACACACACTGCATCACACCCACACACACTGCATCACACCCACACACACAGTGTCAGACACACACACACTGCGTCACACCCACACACACTGCATCACACCCACACACACTGCATCACACCCACACACCGACACACACAGTATCACACCCACACACACTGCATTACACCCACATTCCCACACTCACTGCATCACACTCACACACATTGCATCACACCCACACACACTACATCACTCCCACACACACTGCATCACACCCGCATACACTGCATCACACCCACACACACTGCATTACACCCACATTCCCACACTCACTGCATCATACTCACACACATTGCATCACACCCACACACACTACATCACTCCCACACACACTGCATCACACCCACACACACTGCATCACACCCGCACACACTGCATCACACCCACACACACTGCATCACACCCGCACACACTGTGTCACACCCACGCACACTGCATCACACCCACATCCCACACTCACTGCATCACACCAACACACCCTGCATCACACCCACAAACTCAAACACACGGCGTCAGACCCACACACACTGCGTCACACCTGCACACACTGTGTCACACTCACACACCCACACACACTGTATCACACCCGCACACACTGTGGCACACCCACACACATTGTATCACACCCGCACACACTGTGTCACACCCACACACCCACACACACTGCATCACACCCGCACACACTGTGTCACACCCGCACACACTGTGTCACACCCACACACACTGCATCACACCAGCACACACTGTGTCACACCCACACACACTGCATCACACCCACACACACAGTGTCACACCCACACACACTGTGTCACACCCACACACACTAAATCACACTCACACACATTGCCTCACACCCACACACACTACTTCACACCCACACACACTGTCACACCCACACATACTGCGTCACACCCCAGACACTGTGTCACACCCACACACACTGCGTCACACCCACACGCATTGTGTCACACCCACACATACTGCGTCACACCCCACACACTGTGTCACACCCACACACACTGCATCACACCCACACATAATGTGTCACGCCCACACACACTGTGTCACACCCACACACACTAAATCACACTCTCACACATTGCATCACACCCACACACACTACAACACACCCACAAACACTGTCACACCCACACATACTGTGTCACACCCTGGAAACTGTGTCACACCCACACACACTGCGTCACACCCACACACACTGTGTCACACCCCACACACACTGTGTCACACCCACACACACTGTGTCACACCCCACACACACTGCGTCACACCCCACGCACTGTGTCACACCCACACACGCTGTGTCACACCCACACGCACTACATCAATCCCACACACACTGCGTCACACCCACTCACACTGCATCACACCTGCACACACTGTGTCACACCCACACACACTACATCACATCCACACACACTGTGTCACACCCACACACACTGCGTCACACCCACACACCCACACACACTGCGTCACACCCACACACACAGTGTCAGACACACACACACTGTGTCACAACCACACACACTGTGTCACACCCACACATACTGCGTCACACCCCACACACTGTGTCACACCCACACATACTGCGTCACACCCCACACACTGTGTCACACCCACACACACTGCGTCACACCCACACATAGTGTGTCATGCCCACACACACTGTGTCACACCCACACACACTAAATCACACTCACACACATTGCATCACACCCACACACACTACAACACACCCACAAACACTGACACGCTCACACATACTGTGTCACACCCCGGACACTGTGTCACACCCACACACACTGCGTCACACCCACACACACTGTGTAACACCCCACACACACTGTGTCACACCCACACACACACTGCGTCACACCCCACGCACTGTGTCACACCCACAACACTGCGTCACACCCACACGCACTACATCACTCCCACACACACTGCGTCACACACACACACACTGCATCACACCCGCACACACTGTGTCACACCCACACACACTACATCACATCCACACACACTGCATCACACCCACACACACTGCGTCACACCCACACACACAGTGTCAGACACACACACACTGTGTCACAACCACACAGACTGCATCACACCCACACACACTGCGTCACACCCACACACTCACACACCCCCACACACTGCATGACACCCACACACCAACATTCCCACACACACTGCATCACACCCACACACACAGTGTCACACCCACAAACCCACATACACTACATCACACCCACTCCTCTGCACACGCTGCATCACATCCACACACGCTGCGTCACCCCCACATACACTGCGTCACACCCAAACACACTGCGTCACACCCACAAACACTGCGTCACACCCACACACACTGCATCTCACCTACTCCATTGCACACACTACATCACACCTCCACACCTGTACACACTGCTTCACACCTACATGCCTACACAAACTGCACCACAACTGAGCACTCAATGTGTCACACCCACACACACTGCGTCACACCCACACACACAGCATCACACCCACACACACTGCATGACACACCCACACACTGCATGACACCCACACACCAACATTCCCACACACACTGCATCACACCCACACACACAGTGTCACACCCACAAACCCACATACACTACATCACACCCACTCCTCTGCACACGCTGCATCACATCCACACACGCTGCGTCACCCCCACATACACTGCGTCACACCCAAACACACTGCGTCACACCCACAAACACTGCGTCACACCCACACACACTGCATCTCACCTACTCCACTGCACACACTACATCACACCTCCACACCTGTACACACTGCTTCACACCTACATGCCTACACAAACTGCACCACAACTGAGCACTCAATGTGTCACACCCACACACACTGCGTCACACCCACACACACAGCATCACACCCACACACACTGCATGACACCCACACACACTGCATCACACCCACATTCTCACACACAGTGCATCACACCCACACACACAGTATCACACCCACACACACAGTATCACACCCACACACACTGTTTCACACCCACACACACAGTATCACACCCACACACACTGTTTCACACCCACACACACTGCATCATAGCCAAATAATCTGCGTCACACCCACATTCCCACACACACTGCGTCACACCCACACACACTGCGTCACACTCACACACACTGTCACACCCACACACACTGCATCGCGCCCAAACACACTGTGTCACACCCACATACACTGCATCACACCCACATACTGCATCACACCAACACACACTGCGTCACACCCACACACTGTGTCACACACACACACACACACACACTGCGTCACGCCCACACACACTACATCACATCCACACACACTGCGTCACACCCACACACACTGTGTCACACCCACACATACTGTGTCATACCCCACACATTGTGTCACACCCACACACACTGCATCACACCCACACATAATGTGTCACACCCACTTTCCCACACACACTGCATCACATCCACAGACCCACACACTGCGTCACACCCACACGCACTGCATCACACCCGCACACACTGAGTCACACCCACACTTAATGTGTCACACACACACACACTGTGTCACACCCACACACACTAAATCACACTCACACACACTGCATCACACCCAAACGCACTGCATCACACCCACTCCTCTACACACACTACATCACACCTCCACACCTGTACACAATGCTTCACACCTTCACGCCTACACAAACTGCACCACAACTGAGCACACAATGTGTTACACCCACACACACTGCGTCACACCCACACACACTGCGTCACACCCACACACACTGCGACACACCCACACACACTGCGTCACACCCACACACACTGCGTCACACCCACAGACACAGTATCACACCCGCACACACTGCGTCACACGCACACACTCTGCGTCACACTGACACACACTGCGTCACACCCACACATAATGTGTCATACCCACGTTCCCACACACACTGCATCACATCCACAGACCCACCCACACTGCGTCACACTCACACACACTGCGTCACACCCACACAAACTGCGTCACACCCACACACACTGCATCACATCCGCACACACTGTGTCACACCCACACATACTAAATCACACTCACACACATTGCATCACATCCACACACACTACATCACTCCCACACACACTGCATCACACCCGCACACACTGTGTCACACCCACACACACTACATCACACCCGCACACACTGTGTCACACCCACACACACTGCATCACATCTGCACACACTGTGTCACACCCACACACACGGCGTCACACCCACACACACTGCATCACACCCACACACACTGCGTCACACCCGCACACACTGCATCACACCCACACACACTGCATCACACCCACACACACTGCATCACACCCACACACACAGTGTCAGACCCACACACACTGCGTCACACCCACACACACTGCATCACACCCACACACACTGCATCACACCCACACACCGACACACACAGTATCACACCCACACACACTGCATTACACCCACATTCCCACACTCACTGCATCACACTCACACACATTGCATCACACCCACACACACTACATCACTCCCACACACACTGCATCACACCCACACACACTGCATCACACCCGCACACACTGCATCACACCCACACACACTGCATCACACCCGCACACACTGTGTCACACCCACGCACACTGCATCACACCCACATCCCACACTCACTGCATCACACCAACACACCCTGCATCACACACACAAACTCAAACACACGGCGTCAGACCCACACACACTGCGTCACACCTGCACACACTGTGTCACACCCACACACCCACACACACTGTATCACACCCGCACACCCACACACACTGTATCACACCCGCACACACTGTGTCACACCCATACACCCACACACACTGCATCACACCCTCACACACTGTGTCACACCCGCACACACTGTGTCACACCCACACACACTGCGTCACACCCACACACACAGTGTCACACCCACATACACTAAATCACACTCACACAGATTGCATCTCACCCACACACACTACTTCACACCCACACACACTGTCACACCCACACATACTGCGTCACACCCCAGACACTGTGTCACACCCACACACACTGCGTCACACCCACACACACTGTGTCACACCCACACACACTGCGTCACACCCACACATAATGTGTCACGCCCACACACACTGTGTCACACCCACACACACTAAATCACACTCACACACATTGCATCACACCCACATGCACTACAACACACCCACAAACACTGTCACACCCACACATACTGTGTCACACCCCGGAAACTGTGTCACACCCACACACACTGCGTTACACCCACACACACTGTGTCACACCCCACACACACTGTGTCACACCCACACACACTGTGTCACACCCCACACACACTGCGTCACACCCCACGCACTGTGTCACACCCACACACGCTGCGTCACACCCACACGCACTACATCACTCCCACACACACTGCGTCACACCCACTCACACTGCATCGCACCCTCACACACTGTGTCACACCCACACACACTACATCACATCCACACACACTGTGTCACACCCACACACACTGCATCACACCCAAACACCCACACACACTGCGTCACACCCACACACACAGTGTCAGACACACACACACTGTGTCACAACCACACACACTGTGTCACACCCACACATACTGCGTCACACCCCACACACTGTGTCAAACCCACACATACTGCGTCACACCCCACACACTGTGTCACACCCACACACACTGCGTCACACCCACACATAGTGTGTCACGCCCACACACACTGTGTCACACCCACACACACTAAATCACACTCACACACATTGCATCACACCCACACACACTACAACACACCCACAAACACTGTCACACCCACACATACTGTGTCACACCCCGGAAACTGTGTCACACCCACACACACTGCGTCACACCCACAAACACTGCGTCACACCCACACACACTGCATCTCACCCACTCCACTGCACACACTACATCACACCTCCACACCTGTACACACTGCTTCACACCTACATGCCTACACAAACTGCACCACAACTGAGCACACAATGTGTCACACCCACACACACTGCGTCACACCCACACACACTGCGTCACACCCACACACACTGCATGACACCCACACACACTGCATCACACCCACATTCCCACACACAGTGCATCACACCCACACACACAGTATCACACCCACACACACAGTATCACACCCACACACACTGTTTCAAACCCACACACACAGTATCACACCCACACACACTGTTTCACACCCACACACACTGCATCATAGCCAAATAATCTGCGTCACACCCACATTCCCACACACACTGCGTCACACCCACACACACTGCGTCACACTCACACACACTGTCACACCCACACACACTGCATCGCGCCCAAACACACTGTGTCACACCCACATACACTGCATCACACCCACATACTGCATCACACCCACACACACTGCGTCACACCCACACACTGTGTCACACACACACACACACACACACTGCGTCACGCCCACACACACTACATCACATCCACACACACTGCGTCACACCCACACACACTGTGTCACACCCACACATTGTGTCACACCCACACACACTGCATCACACCCACACATAATGTGTCACACCCACTTTCCCACACACACTGCATCACATCCACAGACCCACACACACTGCGTCACACCCACACACACTGCATCACACCCGCACACACTGAGTCACACCCACACATAATGTGTCACACCCACACATAATGTGTCACACCCACACACACTAAATCACACTCACACACATTGCATCACACCCACACACACTACATCACACCCACACACACTGTCACAACCACACATACTGTGTCACACCCCAGACACTGTGTCACACCCACACACACTGCTTCACACCCACACACACTGTGTCACACCCACACATACTGTGTCACACCCCGCACACACTACATCACTCCCACACACACTGTGTCAAACCCGCACACACTGCGTCACATTCACACACCCACATGCACTGCATCAGACCCACACACACTGTGTCACACTCACACACACTGCATCACACCTGCAGACACTGTGTCACACCCACACACACTAAATCACACCCACACACACTGCATCACACCCAAACGCACTGCATCACACCCACTCCACTGCACACACTACATCACACCTCCACACCTGTACACAATGCTTCACACCTTCACGCCTACACAAACTGCACCACAACTGAGCACACAATGTGTCACACCCACACACACTGCGACACACCCACACACACTGCGTCACACCCACACACTCACACACCCCCACACACTGCATGACACCCACACACCAACATTCCCACACACACTGCATCACACCCACACACACAGTGTCACACCCACAAACCCACATACACTACATCACACCCACTCCTCTGCACACGCTGCATCACATCCACACACGCTGCGTCAGCCCCACATACACTGCGTCACACCCACACACACTGCGTCACACCCACAAACACTGCGTCACACCCACACACACTGCATCTCACCCACTCCACTGCACACACTACATCACACCTCCACACCTGTACACACTGCTTCACACCTACATGCCTACACAAACTGCACCACAACTGAGCACACAATGTGTCACACCCACACACACTGCGTCACACCCACACACACTGCGTCACACCCACACACACTGCATGACACCCACACACACTGCATCACACCCACATTCCCACACACAGTGCATCACACCCACACACACAGTATCACACCCACACACACAGTATCACACCCACACACACTGTTTCACACCCACACACACAGTATCACACCCACACACACTGTTTCACACCCACACACACTGCATCATAACCACATAATCTGCGTCACACCCACATTCCCACACACACTGCGTCACACCCACACACACTGCGTCACACTCACACACACTGTCACACCCACACACACTGCATCGCGCCCAAACACACTGCGTCACACCCACACACACTGCATCGCGCCCAAACACACTGTGTCACACCCACATACACTGCATCACACCCACATACTGCATCACACCCACACACACTGCGTCACACCCACACACTGTGTCACACACACACACACACACACTGCGTCACGCCCACACACACTACATCACATCCACACACACTGCGTCACACCCACACACACTGTGTCACACCCACACATTGTGTCACACCCACACACACTGCATCACAGCCACACATAATGTGTCACACCCACTTTCCCACACACACTGCATCACATCCACAGACCCACACACACTGCGTCACACCCACACACACTGCATCACACCCGCACACACTGAGTCACACCCACACATAATGTGTCACACCCACACATAATGTGTCACACCCACACACACTAAATCACACTCACACACATTGCATCACACCCACACACACTACATCACACCCACACACACTGTCACAACCACACATACTGTGTCACACCCCAGACACTGTGTCACACCCACACACACTGCTTCACACCCACACACACTGTGTCACACCCACACATACTGTGTCACACCCCGCACACACTACATCACTCCCACACACACTGTGTCAAACCCGCACACACTGCGTCACATTCACACACCCACATGCACTGCATCAGACCCACACACACTGTGTCACACTCACACACACTGCATCACACCTGCAGACACTGTGTCACACCCACACACACTAAAACACACCCACACACACTGCATCACACCCAAACGCACTGCATCACACCCACTCCACTGCACACACTACATCACACCTCCACACCTGTACACAATGCTTCACACCTTCACGCCTACACAAACTGCACCACAACTGAGCGCACAATGTGTCACACCCACACACACTGCGACACACCCACACACACTGCGTCACACCCACACACGCACACACACAGTATCACACCCGCACACACTGCGTCACACCCACACACACAGTATCACACCCGCACACACTGCGTCACACGCACACACACTGCGTCACACCCACACACACTGCATCACACCCACACACTGTGTCACACCCGCTCACACACATACCCGCGCAAACTGCGTCACACCCACACACCCGCACACACTGTGTCACTTTCACACACACCACATCACTCTCACACTCACTGTATCACACCCGCACACACTGCATCACACCCACATTCCCACACACACTGCGTCACACCCACACACACTGCATCACACCCACACACACTGCGTCACACACACACACTGCATCACGCCCATACACACTACATCACACCCACACACACTGCGTCACACCCACACACACTACATCACATCCACACACACTGCATCACACCCACACACACTGCATCACACCCGCACACACTGCATCACACCCACACACACTGCATCACACCCGCACACACTGTGTCACACCCACGCACACTGCATCACACCCACATCCCACACTCACTGCATCACACCAACACACCCTGCATCACACACACAAACTCAAACACACGGCGTCAGACCCACACACACTGCGTCACACCTGCACACACTGTGTCACACCCACACACCCACACACACTGTATCACACCCGCACACACTGTGTCACACCCACACACCCACACACACTGTATCACACCCGCACACACTGTGTCACACCCACACACCCACACACACTGCATCACACCCTCACACACTGTGTCACACCCGCACACACTGTGTCACACCCACACACACTGCGTCACACCCACACACACAGTGTCACACCCACATACACTAAATCACACTCACACAGATTGCATCTCACCCACACACAGTACTTCACACCCACACACACTGTCACACCCACACATACTGCGTCACACCCCAGACACTGTGTCACACCCACACACACTGCGTCACACCCACACACACTGTGTCACACCCACACATACTGCGTCACACCCCACACACTGTGTCACACCCACACACACTGCGTCACACCCACACATAATGTGTCACGCCCACACACACTGTGTCACACCCACACACACTAAATCACACTCACACACATTGCATCACACCCACACACACTACAACACACCCACAAACACTGTCACACCCACACATACTGTGTCACACCCCGGAAACTGTGTCACACCCACACACACTGCGTTACACCCACACACACTGTGTCACACCCCACACACACTGTGTCACACCCACACACACTGTGTCACACCCCACACACACTGCGTCACACCCCACGCACTGTGTCACACCCACACACGCTGCGTCACACTCACACGCACTACATCACTCCCACACACACTGCGTCACACCCACTCACACTGCATCACACCCTCACACACTGTGTCACACCCACACACACTACATCACATCCACACACACTGTGTCACACCCACACACACTGCGTCACACCCACACACCCACACACACTGTGTCACACCCACACACACAGTGTCAGACACACACACACTGTGTCACAACCACACACACTGTGTCACACCCACACATACTGCGTCACACCCCACACACTGTGTCACACCCACACACACTGCGTCACACCCACACATAGTGTGTCACGCCCACACACACTGTGTCACACCCACACACACTAAATCACACTCACACACATTGCATCACACCCACACACACTACAACACACCCACAAACACTGTCACGCTCACACATACTGTGTCACACCCCGGACACTGTGTCACACCCACACACACTGCGTCACACCCACACACACTGTGTCACACTCCACACACACTGCGTCACACCCCACGCACTGTGTCACACCCACACACACTGCGTCACACCCACACGCACTACATCACTCCCACACACACTGCGTCACACCCACACGCACTGCATCACACCCGCACACACTGTGTCACACCCACACACACTACATCACATCCACACACACTGTGTCACACCCACACACACTGCGTCACACCCACACACCCACACACACTGCGTCACACCCACACACACAGTGTCAGACACACACACACTGTGTCACAACCACACAGACTGCATCACACCCACACACACTGCGTCACACCCACACATTCACACACCCCCACACACTGCATGACACCCACACACCAACATTCCCACACACACTGCATCACACCCACACACACAGTGTCACACCCACAAACCCACATACACTACATCACACCCACTCCTCTGCACACGCTGCATCACATCCACACACGCTGCGTCAGCCCCACATACACTGCGTCACACCCACACACACTGCGTCACACCCACAAACACTGCGTCACACCCACACACACTGCATCTCACCCACTCCACTGCACACACTACATCACACCTCCACACCTGTACACACTGCTTCACACCTACATGCCTACACAAACTGCACCACAACTGAGCACACAATGTGTCACACCCACACACACTGCGTCACACCCACACACACTGCGTCACACCCACACACACTGCATGACACCCACACACACTGCATCACACCCACATTCCCACACACAGTGCATCACACCCACACACACAGTATCACACCCACACACACAGTATCACACCCACACACACTGTTTCACACCCACACACACAGTATCACACCCACACACACTGTTTCACACCCACACACACTGCATCATAGCCAAATAATCTGCGTCACACCCACATTCCCACACACACTGCGTCACACCCACACACACTGCGTCACACTCACACACACTGTCACACCCACACACACTGCATCGCGCCCAAACACACTGTGTCACACCCACATACACTGCATCACACCCACATACTGCATCACACCCACACACACTGCGTCACACCCACACACTGTGTCACACACACACACACACACACACTGCGTCACGCCCACACACACTACATCACATCCACACACACTGCGTCACACCCACACACACTGTGTCACACCCACACATTGTGTCACACCCACACACACTGCATCACACCCACACATAATGTGTCACACCCACTTTCCCACACACACTGCATCACATCCACAGACCCACACACACTGCGTCACACCCACACACACTGCATCACACCCGCACACACTGAGTCACACCCACACATAATGTGTCACACCCACACATAATGTGTCACACCCACACACACTAAATCACACTCACACACATTGCATCACACCCACACACACTACATCACACCCACACACACTGTCACAACCACACATACTGTGTCACACCCCAGACACTGTGTCACACCCACACACACTGCTTCACACCCACACACACTGTGTCACACCCACACATACTGTGTCACACCCCGCACACACTACATCACTCCCACACACACTGTGTCAAACCCGCACACACTGCGTCACATTCACACACCCACATGCACTGCATCAGACCCACACACACTGTGTCACACTCACACACACTGCATCACACCTGCAGACACTGTGTCACACCCACACACACTAAATCACACCCACAAACACTGCGTCACACCCAAACGCACTGCATCACACCCACTCCACTGCACACACTACATCACACCTCCACACCTGTACACAATGCTTCACACCTTCACGCCTACACAAACTGCACCACAACTGAGCACACAATGTGTCACACCCACACACACTGCGACACACCCACACACACTGCGTCACACCCACACACTCACACACCCCCACACACTGCATGACACCCACACACCAACATTCCCACACACACTGCATCACACCCACACACACAGTGTCACACCCACAAACCCACATACACTACATCACACCCACTCCTCTGCACACGCTGCATCACATCCACACACGCTGCGTCACCCCCACATACACTGCGTCACACCCACACACACTGCGTCACACCCACAAACACTGCGTCACACCCACACACACTGCATCTCACCCACTCCACTGCACACACTACATCACACCTCCACACCTGTACACACTGCTTCACACCTACATGCCTACACAAACTGCACCACAACTGAGCACACAATGTGTCACACCCACACACACTGCGTCACACCCACACACACTGCGTCACACCCACACACACTGCATGACACCCACACACACTGCATCACACCCACATTCCCATACACAGTGCATCACACCCACACACACAGTATCACACCCACACACACAGTATCACACCCACAAACACTGTTTCACACCCACACACACAGTATCACACCCACACACACACTGTCACACCCACATACACTAAATCACACTCACACAGATTGCATCTCACCCACACACACTACTTCACACCCACACACACTGTCACACCCACACATACTGCGTCACACCCCAGACACTGTGTCACACCCACACACACTGCGTCACACCCACACACAATGTGTCACACCCACACATACTGCGTCACACCCCACACACTGCGTCACACCCACACATAATGTGTCACACCCACACACACTGTGTCACACCCACACACACTAAATCACACTCACACACATTGCATCACACCCACACACACTACAACACACCCACAAACACTGTCACACCCACACATACTGTGTCACACCCCGGAAACTGTGTCACACCCACACACACTGCGTTACACCCACACACACTGTGTCACACCCCACACACACTGTGTCACACCCACACACACTGTGTCACACCCCACACACACTGCGTCACACCCCACGCACTGTGTCACACCCACACACGCTGCGTCACACCCACACGCACTACATCACTCCCACACACACTGCGTCACACCCACTCACACTGCATCACACCCTCACACACTGTGTCACACCCACACACACTACATCACATCCACACACACTGTGTCACACCTACACACACTGCGTCACACCCACACACCCACACACACTGTGTCACACCCACACACACAGTGTCAGACACACACACACTGTGTCACAACCACACACACTGTGTCACACCCACACATACTGCGTCACACCCCACACACTGTGTCACACCCACACATACTGCGTCACACCCCACACACTGTGTCACACCCACACACACTGCGTCACACCCACACATAGTGTGTCACGCCCACACACACTGTGTCACACCCACACACACTAAATCACACTCACACACACTGCGTCACACCCACACGCACTACATCACTCCCACACACACTGCGTCACACCCACACGCACTGCATCACACCCGCACACACTGTGTCACACCCACACACACTACATCACATCCACACACACTGTGTCACACCCACACACACTGCGTCACACCCACACACCCACACACACTGCGTCACACCCACACACACTGTGTCACACCCACACATACTGCGTCACACCCCACACACTGCGTCACACCCACACATAATGTGTCACGCCCACACACACTGTGTCACACCCACACACACTAAATCACACTCACACACATTGCATCACACCCACACACACTACAACACACCCACAAACACTGTCACACCCACACATACTGTGTCACACCCCGGAAACTGTGTCATACCCACACACACTGCGTTACACCCACACACACTGTGTCACACCCCACACACACTGTGTCACACCCACACACACTGTGTCACACCCCACACACACTGCGTCACACCCCACGCACTGTGTCACACCCACACACGCTGCGTCACACCCACACGCACTACATCACTCCCACACACACTGCGTCACACCCACTCACACTGCATCACACCCTCACACACTGTGTCACACCCACACACACTACATCACATCCACACACACTGTGTCACACCCACACACACTGCGTCACACCCACACACCCACACACACTGTGTCACACCCACACACACAGTGTCAGACACACACACACTGTGTCACAACCACACACACTGTGTCACACCCACACATACTGCGTCACACCCCACACACTGTGTCACACCCACACATACTGCGTCACACCCCACACACTGTGTCACACCCACACACACTGCGTCACACCCACACATAGTGTGTCACGCCCACACAC
The DNA here is from genome assembly GCF_017639515.1 of Carcharodon carcharias. Classification (NCBI taxonomy): domain Eukaryota; kingdom Metazoa; phylum Chordata; class Chondrichthyes; order Lamniformes; family Lamnidae; genus Carcharodon; species Carcharodon carcharias. The sequence continues at coordinate 196,693 of NW_024470549.1, forward strand.
ACTGTGTCACACCCACACACACTAAATCACACTCACACACATTGCATCACACCCACACACACTACAACACACCCACAAACACTGTCACGCTCACACATACTGTGTCACACCCCGGACACTGTGTCACACCCACACAAACTGCGTCACACCCACACACACTGTGTCACACTCCACACACACTGCGTCACACCCCACGCACTGTGTCACACACACACACACTGCGTCACACCCACACGCACTACATCACTCCCACACACACTGCGTCACACCCACACGCACTGCATCACACCCGCACACACTGTGTCACACCCACACACACTACATCACATCCACACACACTGTGTCACACCCACACACACTGCGTCACACCCACACACCCACACACACTGCGTCACACCCACACACACAGTGTCAGACACACACACACTGTGTCACAACCACACAGACTGCATCACACCCACACACACTGCGTCACACCCACACACTCACACACCCCCACACACTGCATGACACCCACACACCAACATTCCCACACACACTGCATCACACCCACACACACAGTGTCACACCCACAAACCCACATACACTACATCACACCCACTCCTCTGCACACGCTGCATCACATCCACACACGCTGCGTCAGCCCCACATACACTGCGTCACACCCACACACACTGCGTCACACCCACAAACACTGCGTCACACCCACACACACTGCATCTCACCCACTCCACTGCACACACTACATCACACCTCCACACCTGCACACACTGCTTCACACCTTCATGCCTACACAAACTGCACAACTGAGCACACAATGTGTCACTCCCACACACACTGCGTCACACCCACACACACTGCGTCACACCCACACACACTGCATGACACCCACACACACTGCATCACACCCACATTCCCACACACAGTGCATCACACCCACACACACAGTATCACACCCACACACACAGTATCACACCCACACACACTGTTTCACACCCACACACACAGTATCACACCCACACACACTGTTTCACACCCACACACACTGCATCATAGCCAAATAATCTGCGTCACACCCACATTCCCACACACACTGCGTCACACCCACACACACTGCGTCACACTCACACACACTGTCACACCCACACACACTGCATCGCGCCCAAACACACTGTGTCACACCCACATACACTGCATCACACCCACATACTGCATCACACCCACACACACTGCGTCACACCCACACACTGTGTCACACACACACACACACACACACTGCGTCACGCCCACACACACTACATCACATCCACACACACTGCGTCACACCCACACACACTGTGTCACACCCACACATTGTGTCACACCCACACACACTGCATCACACCCACACATAATGTGTCACACCCACTTTCCCACACACACTGCATCACATCCACAGACCCACACACACTGCGTCACACCCACACACACTGCATCACACCCGCACACACTGAGTCACACCCACACATAATGTGTCACACCCACACATAATGTGTCACACCCACACACACTAAATCACACTCACACACATTGCATCACACCCACACACACTACATCACACCCACACACACTGTCACAACCACACATACTGTGTCACACCCCAGACACTGTGTCACACCCACACACACTGCTTCACACCCACACACACTGTGTCACACCCACACATACTGTGTCACACCCCGCACACACTACATCACTCCCACACACACTGTGTCAAACCCGCACACACTGCGTCACATTCACACACCCACATGCACTGCATCAGACCCACACACACTGTGTCACACTCACACACACTGCATCACACCTGCAGACACTGTGTCACACCCACACACACTAAATCACACCCACACACACTGCATCACACCCAAACGCACTGCATCACACCCACTCCACTGCACACACTACATCACACCTCCACACCTGTACACAATGCTTCACACCTTCACGCCTACACAAACTGCACCACAACTGAGCACACAATGTGTCACACCCACACACACTGCGACACACCCACACACACTGCGTCACACCCACACACTCACACACCCCCACACACTGCATGACACCCACACACCAACATTCCCACACACACTGCATCACACCCACACACACAGTGTCACACCCACAAACCCACATACACTACATCACACCCACTCCTCTGCACACACTGCATCACATCCACACACGCTGCGTCACCCCCACATACACTGCGTCACACCCACACACACTGCGTCACACCCACACACACTGTGTCACACCCACACACACTGCATCTCACCCACTCCACTGCACACACTACATCACACCTCCACACCTGTACACACTGCTTCACACCTACATGCCTACACAAACTGCACCACAACTGAGCACACAATGTGTCACACCCACACACACTGCGTCACACCCACACACACTGCGTCACACCCACACACACTGCATGACACCCACACACACTGCATCACACCCACATTCCCACACACAGTGCATCACACCCACACACACAGTATCACACCCACACACACAGTATCACACCCACAAACACTGTTTCACACCCACACACACAGTATCACACCCACACACACAGTGTCACACCCACATACACTAAATCACACTCACACAGATTGCATCTCACCCACACACACTACTTCACACCCACACACACTGTCACACCCACACATACTGCGTCACACCCCAGACACTGTGTCACACCCACACACACTGCGTCACACCCACACACAATGTGTCACACCCACACATACTGCGTCACACCCCACACACTGCGTCACACCCACACATAATGTGTCACGCCCACACACACTGTGTCACACCCACACACACTAAATCACACTCACACACATTGCATCACACCCACACACACTACAACACACCCACAAACACTGTCACACCCACACATACTGTGTCACACCCCGGAAACTGTGTCACACCCACACACACTGCGTTACACCCACACACACTGTGTCACACCCCACACACACTGTGTCACACCCACACACACTGTGTCACACCCCACACACACTGCGTCACACCCCACGCACTGTGTCACACCCACACACGCTGCGTCACACCCACACGCACTACATCACTCCCACACACACTGCGTCACACCCACTCACACTGCATCACACCCTCACACACTGTGTCACACCCACACACACTACATCACATCCATACACACTGTGTCACACCCACACACACTGCGTCACACCCACACACCCACACACACTGTGTCACACCCACACACACAGTGTCAGACACACACACACTGTGTCACAACCACACACACTGTGTCACACCCACACATACTGCGTCACACCCCACACACTGTGTCACACCCACACATACTGCGTCACACCCCACACACTGTGTCACACCCACACACACTGCGTCACACCCACACATAGTGTGTCACGCCCACACACACTGTGTCACACCCACACACACTAAATCACACACACACACAGTGCATCACACCCACACACACTACAACACACCCACAAACACTGTCACGCTCACACATACTGTGTCACACCCCGGACACTGTGTCACACCCACACACACTGCGTCACACCCACACACACTGTGTCACACTCCACACACACTGCGTCACACCCCACGCACTGTGTCACACCCACACACACTGCGTCACACCCACACGCACTACATCACTCCCACACACACTGCGTCACACCCACACGCACTGCATCACACCCGCACACACTGTGTCACACCCACACACACTACATCACATCCACACACACTGTGTCACACCCACACACACTGCGTCACACCCACACACCCACACACACTGCGTCACACCCACACACACAGTGTCAGACACACACACACTGTGTCACAACCACACAGACTGCATCACACCCACACACACTGCGTCACACCCACACACTCACACACCCCCAAACACTGCATGACACCCACACACCAACATTCCCACACACACTGCATCACACCCACACACACAGTGTCACACCCACAAACCCACATACACTACATCACACCCACTCCTCTGCACACGCTGCATCACATCCACACACGCTGCGTCACCCCCACATACACTGCGTCACACCCACACACACTGCGTCACACCCACAAACACTGCGTCACACCCACACACACTGCATCTCACCCACTCCACTGCACACACTACATCACACCTGCACACCTGTACACACTGCTTCACACCTACATGCCTACACAAACTGCACCACAACTGAGCACACAATGTGTCACATCCACACACACTGCGTCACACCCACACACACTGTGTCACACCCACACACACTGCATGACACCCACACACACTGCATCACACCCACATTCCCACACACAGTGCATCACACCCACACACACAGTATCACACCCACACACACAGTATCACACCCACACACACTGTTTCACACCCACACACACTGCATCATAACCACATAATCTGCGTCACACCCACATTCCCACACACACTGCGTCACACCCACACACACTGCATCATAACCACATAATCTGCGTCACACCCACATTCCCACACACACTGCGTCACACCCACACACACTGCGTCACACTCACACACACTGTCACACCCACACACACTGCATCGCGCCCAAACACACTGTGTCACACCCACATACACTGCATCACACCCACATACTGCATCACACCCACACACACTGCGTCACACCCACACACTGTGTCACACACACACACACACACACACTGCGTCACGCCCACACACACTACATCACATCCACACACACTGCGTCACACCCACACACACTGTGTCACACCCACACATTGTGTCACACCCACACACACTGCATCACACCCACACATAATGTGTCACACCCACTTTCCCACACACACTGCATCACATCCACAGACCCACACACACTGCGTCACACCCACACACACTGCATCACACCCGCACACACTGAGTCACACCCACACATAATGTGTCACACCCACACATAATGTGTCACACCCACACACTCTAAATCACACTCACACACATTGCATCACACCCACACACACTACATCACACCCACACACACTGTCACAACCACACATACTGTGTCACACCCCAGACACTGTGTCACACCCACACACACTGCTTCACACCCACACACACTGTGTCACACCCACACATACTGTGTCACACCCCGCACACACTACATCACTCCCACACACACTGTGTCAAACCCGCACACACTGCGTCACATTCACACACCCACATGCACTGCATCAGACCCACACACACTGTGTCACACTCACACACACTGCATCACACCTGCAGACACTGTGTCACACCCACACACACTAAATCACACCCACACACACTGCATCACACCCAAACGCACTGCATCACACCCACTCCACTGCACACACTACATCACACCTCCACACCTGTACACAATGCTTCACACCTTCACGCCTACACAAACTGCACCACAACTGAGCACACAATGTGTCACACCCACACACACTGCGACACACCCACACACACTGCGTCACACCCACACACTCTCACACCCACACACACTGCATCTCACCCACTTCACTGCACACACTACATCACACCTCCACACCTGTACACACTGCTTCACACCTACATGCCTACACAAACTGCACCACAACTGAGCACACAATGTGTCACACCCACACACACTGCGTCACACCCACACACACTGCGTCACACCCACACACACTGCATGACACCCACACACACTGCATCACACCCACATTCCCACACACAGTGCATCACACCCACACACACAGTATCACACCCACACACACAGTATCACACCCACACACACTGTTTCACACCCACACACACAGTATCACACCCACACACACTGTTTCACACCCACACACACTGCATCATAGCCAAATAATCTGCGTCACACCCACATTCCCACACACACTGCGTCACACCCACACACACTGCGTCACACTCACACACACTGTCACACCCACACACACTGCGTCACACCCACACACACTGCATGACACCCACACACACTGCATCACACCCACATTCCCACACACAGTGCATCACACCCACACACACAGTATCACACCCACACACACTGTTTCACACCCACACACACTGTTTCACACCCACACACACAGTATCACACCCACACACACTGTTTCACACCCACACACACTGCATCATAGCCACATAATCTGCGTCAAACCCACATTCCCACACACACTGCGTCACACCCACACACACTGCGTCACACTCACACACACTGTCACACCCACACACACTGCATCGCGCCCAAACACACTGTGTCACACCCACATACACTGCATCACACCCACATACTGCATCACACCCACACACACTGCGTCACACCCACACACTGTGTCACACACACCCACACACACACTGCGTCACGCCCACACACACTACATCACATCCACACACACTGTGTCACACCCACACATACTGTGTCACACCCCACACATTGTGTCACACCCACACACACTGCATCACACCCACACATAATGTGTCACACCCACTTTCCCACACACACCGCATCACATCCACAGACCCACACACATTGCGTCACACCCACACACACTGCGTCACACCCACACACACTACATCACATCCACACACACTGTGTCACACCCAAACACACTGCGTCACACGCACACATAATGTGTCACACCCACATTCCCACACACACTGCATCACATCCACAGACCCACACACACTGCGTCACACCCACACACACTGCGTCACACCCGCACACACTGCATCACACCCGCACACACTGAGTCACACCCACACATAATGTGTCACACCCACACACACTGTGTCACACCCACACACATTAAATCACACTCACACACATTGCATCACACCCACACACATTACATCACACCCACACACACTGTCACACCCACACACACTGCGTCACACCCACACATAATGTGTCATACCCACGTTCCCGCACACACTGCATCACATCCACAGACCCACCCACACTGCGTCACACTCACACACACTGCGTCACACCCACACAAACTGTCACACCCACACACACTGCATCACATCCGTACACACTGTGTCACACCCACACATACTAAATCACACTCACACACATTGCATCACATCCACACACACTACATCACTCCCACACACACTGCATCACACCCGCACACACTGTGTCACACCCACACACACTACATCACACCCGCACACACAGTGTCACACCCACATACACTAAATCACACTCACACAGATTGCATCTCACCCACACACACTACTTCACACCCACACACACTGTCACACCCACACATACTGCGTCACACCCCAGACACTGTGTCACACCCACACACACTGCGTCACTCCCACACACACTGTGTCACACCCACACATACTGCGTCACACCCCACACACTGTGTCACACCCACACACAAAGCGTCACAGCCACACATAATGTGTCACGCCCACACACACTGTGTCACACCCACACACACTAAATCACACTCACACACATTGCATCACACCCACACACACTACAACACACCCACAAACACTGTCTCACACACACACATACTGTGTCACACCCCGGAAACTGTGTCACACCCACACACACTGCGTCACACCCAGACACACTGTGTCACACACCACACACACTGTGTCACACCCACACACACTGTGTCACACCCCACACACACTGCGTCACACCCCACGCACTGTGTCACACCCACACATACTGCGTCACACCCACACGCACTACATCACTCCCACACACACTGCGTCACACCCACACACACTGCATCACACCCGCACACACTGTGTCACACCCACACTTACTACATCACTTCCACACACACTGTGTCACACCCACACACACTGCGTCACACCCACACACCCACACACACTGCATCACACCCACACACACAGTGTCAGACACACACACACTGTGTCACAACCACACACACTGTGTCACACCCACACATACTGCGTCACACCCCACACACTGTGTCACACCCACACATACTGCGTCACACCCCACACACTGTGTCACATCCACACACACTGCGTCACACCCACACATAATGTGTCACGCCCACACACACTGTGTCACACCCAGACACACTAAATCACACTCACACACATTGCATCACGCCCACACACACTACAACACACCCACAAACACTGTCACGCCCACACATACTGTGTCACACCCCGGACACTGTGTCACACCCACACACACTGCGTCACACCCACACACACTGTGTCACACACCACACACACTGTGTCACACCCACACACACTGTGTCACACCACACACACACTGCGTCACACCCCACGCACTGTGTCACACCCACACACACTGCGTCACACCCACACGCACTACATCACTCCCACACACACTGCGTCACACCCACACACACTGCATCACACCCGCACACACTGTGTCACACCAACACACACTACATCACATCCACACACACTGCGTCACACCCACACACACTGCGTCACACCCACACACCCACACAAACTGCGTCACACCCACACACACAGTGTCAGACACACACACACTGTGTCACAACCACACAGACTGCATCACACCCACACACACTGCGTCACACCCACACACTCACACACCCCCACACACTGCATGACACCCACAAACCAACATTCCCACACACACTGCATCACACCCACACACACAGTGTCACACCCACAAACCCACATACACTACATCACACCCACTCCTCTGCACACACTGCATCACATCCACACACGCTGCATCACCCCCACATACACTGCGTCACACCCACACACACTGTGTCATACCCACACACACTGTGTCACACCCACACACACTAAATCACACTCACACACATTGCATCATGCCCACACACACTACAACACACCCACAAACACTGTCACACACACACATACTGTGTCACACCCCGGACACTGTGTCACACCCACACACACTGCGTCACACCCACACACACTGTGTAACACCCCACACACACTGTGTCACACCCACACACACTGTGTCACACCACACACACACTGCGTCACACCCCACGCACTGTGTCACACCCACACACACTGCGTCACACCCACACGCACTACATCACTCCCACACACACTGCGTCACACCCACACACACTGCATCACACCCGCACACACTGTGTCACACCAACACACACTGCATCACATCCACACACACTCCGTCACACCCACACACACTGCGTCACACCCACACACCCACACACACTGCGTCACACCCACACACACAGTGTCAGACACACACACACTGTGTCACAACCACACAGACTGCATCACACCCACACATACTGCGTCACACCCACACACTCACACACCCCCACACACTGCATGACACCCACACACCAGCATTCCCACACACACTGCATCACACCCACACACACAGTGTCACACCCACAAACCCACATACACTACATCACACCCACTCCTCTGCACACGCTGCATCACATCCACACACGCTGCATCACCCCCACATACACTGCGTCACACCCACACACACTGCGTCACACACACAAACACTGCGTCACACCCACACACACTGCATCTCACCCACTCCACTGCACACACTACATCACACCTCCACACCTGTACACACTGCTTCACACCTACATGCCTACACAAACTGCACCACAACTGAGCACTCAATGTGTCACACCCCCACACACTGCATGACACCCACACACCAACATTCCCACACACACTGCATCACACCCACACACACAGTGTCACACCCACAAACCCACATACACTACATCACACCCACTCCTCTGCACACGCTGCATCACATCCACACACGCTGCATCACCCCCACATACACTGCGTCACACCCACACACACTGCGTCACACACACAAACACTGCGTCACACCCACACACACTGCATCTCACCCACTCCACTGCACACACTACATCACACCTCCACACCTGTACACACTGCTTCACACCTACATGCCTACACAAACTGCACCACAACTGAGCACACAATGTGTCACACCCACACACACTGCGTCACACCCACACACACTGCGTCACACCCACACACACTGCATGACACCCACACACACTGCTTCACACCCACATTCCCACACACAGTGCATCACACCCACACACACAGTATCACACCCACACACACAGTATCACACCCACACACACTGTTTCACACCCACACACAGTATCACACCCACACACACTGTTTCACACCCACACACACTGCATCATAGCCACATAATCTGCGTCACACCCACATTCCCATACACACTGCGTCACACCCACATACACTGCGTCACACTCACACACACTGTCACACCCACACACACTGCATCGCGCCCAAACACACTGTGTCACACCCACATACACTGCATCACACCCACATACTGCATCACACCCACACACACTGCGTCACACCCACACACTGTGTCACACACACCCACACACACACTGTGTCACGCCCACACACACTACATCACATCCACACACACTGCATCACACTCACACACACTGTGTCACACCCACACATACTGTGTCACACCCCACACATTGTGTCACACCCACACACACTGCATCACACCCACACATAATGTGTCACACCCACTTTCCCACACACACCGCATCACATCCACAGACCCACACACACTGCGTCACACCCACACACACTGCGTCACACCCACACACACTGCATCACACCCGCACACACTGAGTCACACCCACACATAATGTGTCACACCCACACACACTGTATCACACCCACACACACTAAATCACACTCACACACATTGCATCACACCCACACACACTATATCACACCCACACACACTGTCACAACCACACATACTGTGTCACACCCCAGACACTGTGTCACACCCACACACACTGCGTCACACCCACACACACTGTGTCACACCCACACATACTGTGTCACACCCCGCACACACTACATCATTCCCACACACACTGTGTCAAACCCGCACACACTGCGTCACATTCACACACCCACATGCACTGCATCAGACCCACACACACTGTGTCACACTCACACACACTGCATCACACCTGCAGACACTGTGTCACACCCACACACACTAAATCACACCCACACACACTGCATCACACCCAAACACACTGCATCACACCCACTCCTCTGCACACACTACATCACACCTCCACACCTGCACACAATGCTTCACACCTTCACGCCTACACAAACTGCACCACAACTGAGCACACAATGTGTTACACCCACACACACTGCGTCACACCCACACACACTGCGTCACACCCACACACACTACGTCACACCCACACACGCACACACACAGTATCACACGCACACACACTGCGTCACACCCACACACACTGCATCACACCCACATTCCCACAGTCAGTGCATCACACCCACACACACAGTATCACACCCACACACACTGTTTCACACCCACACAAACTGCATCACACCCACACACCCGCACACACTTCATCACACCCACACACGCACACACACTGCGTCACACCCACACACCCACACACACACACTGCGTCACACCCACAAACGCACACACACAGTATCACACCCGCACACACTGCGTCACACCCACACACACAGTATCACACCCGCACACACTGCGTCACATGCACACACACTGCGTCACACCCACACACACTGCATCACACCCACACACTGTGTCACACCCGCACACACACATACCCGCGTAAACTGCATCACATCCACACACCCGCACACACTGTGTCACATTCACACACACTACATCACTCTCACACTCACTGTATCACTACCGCACACACTGCATCACACCCACATTCCCACACACACTGCGTCACACCCACACACACTGCGTCACACCCACACACACTGCGTCACACACACACACACACTGCTTCACGCCCACACACACTACATCACACCCACACACACTGCGTCACACCCACACACACTACATCACATCCACACACACTGCATCACACCCACACACACTGCGTCACACCCACACATATTGTGTCACACTCCACACATTGTGTCACACCCATACACACTGCGTCACACCCACACATAATGTGTCACACCCACATTCCCACACACACTGCATCACATCCACAGACCCACACACACTGCGTCACACCCACATACCCACACACACTGCATCACACCCACACACACTGCATCACACCCACACACACTGCGTCACACCCACACACACTGCGTCACACCCACACACACTGCATCACAACCACACTCACATTTTCACACCCGCACACACTGTTTCACACCCACACACACTGCATCACACCCACACACGCACAGTCACTGTGTCACACCCACACACCCACACACTGTGTCACACCCGCACACACTGCGTCACACCCACACTCCTACACAAACTGTGTCACAGCCACATTCCCACACACACAGTGTCACACCCACAAACCCACATACATCAAACCCACTACATCACACCCACTCCTCTGCACACACTGCATCACATCCACACACACTGCATCTCACCCACTCCACTGCACACAATACATCACACCTCCACACCTGTACACACTGCTTCACACCTACACGCCTACACAAGCTGCACCACAACTGAGCACACAATGTGTCACACCCACACACACTGTGTCACACCCACACACACTGCGTCACACCCACACACACTGCATCACACCCACACACACTGCGTCATACTCACACACACAGTATCACACCCGCACACACTGCGTCACACCCACACATACTGCATCACACGCACACACACAGTATCACACCCGCACACACTGTTTCACACCCACACACACTGCATCACACCCACACACGCACAGTCACTGTGTCACACCCACACACCCACACACTGTGTCACACCCGCACACACTGCGTCACACCCACACTCCTACACAAACTGTGTCACAGCCACATTCCCACACACACAGTGTCACACCCACAAACCCACATACATCAAACCCACTACATCACACCCACTCCTCTGCACACACTGCATCACATCCACACACACTGCATCTCACCCACTCCACTGCACACAATACATCACACCTCCACACCTGTACACACTGCTTCACACCTACACGCCTACACAAGCTGCACCACAACTGAGCACACAATGTGTCACACCCACACACACTGTGTCACACCCACACACACTGCGTCACACCCACACACACTGCATCACACCCACACACACTGCGTCATACTCACACACACAGTATCACACCCGCACACACTGCGTCACACCCACACATACTGCATCACACGCACACACACAGTATCACACCCACACACACTGTTTCACACCCACACACACTGCATCATACCCACATACTCTGTGTCACACCCACATACTCTGTGTCACACCCACATACTCTGTGTCACACCCACCACACTGCATCAAACTCACACCCACACACAATGCGTCAGATCCACACACACTGTCACACCCGGACTCCCACACAACCGGCATCACACCCACACACACTGCGTCACACTCACACACACTGTCACACCCACACACAGTGCATCGCGCCGAAACACACTGTGTCAAACCCACACACACTGCGCTACACCCACATACTGCATCACACCCACACACACTGCGTCACACCTACACACTGTGTCACACCCGCACACACACACACCCGCACAAACTGTGTCACACCCACACACACGCACACACTGTGTCACATTCACACACACTACATCACTCTCACACTCACTGTATCACACCTGCACACACTGCATCACACCGACATTCCCACGCACACTGCGACACACCCACACTCACTGCATCACACACAAACAGACTGCGTCACACACACACACACACACACTGTGTCACGCCCACACACACTACATCACACCCACATACACTGTGTCACACCCACACACACTACATCACATCCACACACACTGCGTCAAACCCACACACACTGTGTCACACCCACACACACTGCGTCACACCCACACATAATGTGTCACACCCACATTCCCACACACACTGCATCACGTCCACAGACCCACACACACTGCGTCACACCCACACACACTGCATCACACCCGCACACACTGCATCACACCCGCACACACTGAGTCACACCCACACATAATGTGTCACACCCACACACACTGTGTCACACCCACACACATTAAATCACACTCACACACATAGCATCACACCCACACACATTACATCACACCCACACACACTGTCACACCCACACACACTGCGTCACACCCACACATAATGTGTTATACCCACGTTCCCACACACACTGCATCACATCCACAGACCCACCGACACTGCGTCACACTCACACACACTGCGTCACACCCTCACACACTGCGTCACACCCACACACACTGCATCACATCTGCACACACTGTGTCACATCCACACATACTAAATCACACTCACACACATTGCATCACATCCACACACACTACATCACTCCCACACAAACTGCATCACACCCGCACACACTGTGTCACACCCACACACACTACATCACACCCGCACACACTGTGTCACACCCACACACACTGCATCACACCTGCACACACTGTGTCACACCCACACACACTGCGTCACACCCACACACACTGCATCACACCCACACACACTGCATCACACCCACACACACTGCATCACACCCACACACACAGTGTCAGACCCACACACACTGCGTCACACCCACACACACTGCATCACACCCACACACCGACACACACAGTATCACACCCACACACATTGCATTACACCCACATTCCCACACTCACTGCATCACACTCACACACATTGCATCACACCCACACACACTACATCACTCCCACACACACTGCATCACACCCACACACACTGCATCACACCCGCACACACTGTGTCACACCCACGCACACTGCATCACACCCACATCCCACACTCACTGCATCACACCAACACACCCTGCATCACACCCACAAACTCAAACACACGGCGTCAGACCCACACACACTGTGTCACACCTGCACACACTGTGTCACACCCACACACCCACACACACTGTATCACACCCGCACACACTGTGTCACACCCACACACCCACACACCCTGCATCACACCCACACACACTACGTCACACCCGCACACACTGCATCACACCCACACACACTGCATCACACCCACACACACTGCATCACACCTGCACACACTGTGTCACACCCACACACCCACACACACTGCATCACACCCACACACACTGCATCACACCCAAAACCACACACACTGCGTCACACCCACACACCCGCACACACTGTTTCACACCCACACACACTGCATCACACCCACACACACTGCATCACACCCACACACACTGCGTCACACCTGCACACACTGTGTCACACCCACATTCCTACACACACTGCATCACACCCACACACACTGCGTCACACCCACACACACAGTGTCACACCCACACACACTGCGTCACACACACACACACTGCATCACACCCACACACACTGCATCACACCCACATTCCCACACACACTGCATCACACCCACACACACTGCGTCACACCCACACGCACAGTGTCACACCCACACACACTGCTCCACACCCACACACACTGTGTCAGATCCACACACCCACACACACTGCATCACACCCGCACACCCACACAACCTGCGTCACACCCACATTCCCACACACACTTCTTCACACCCACACACACTGCTTCACACCTACACACCTGCACAAACTGCATCATAACTGCGTATCCACACACACAGCATCCGAACCCACACACACTGCGTCACACGCACACACTCATAGACACTGCGTCAGACCCACACACACTGTCACATTCACACACACTGCGTCACACACACACACACACACACACTGTGTCACGCCCACACACACTACATCACACCCACATACACTGTGTCACACCCACACACACTACATCACATCCACACACACTGCGTCAAACCCACACACACTGTGTCACACCCACACACACTGCGTCACACCCACACATAATGTGTCACACCCACATTCCCACACACACTGCATCACGTCCACAGACCCACACACACTGCGTCACACCCACACACACTGCATCACACCCGCACACACTGCATCACACCCGCACACACTGAGTCACACCCACACATAATGTGTCACACCCACACACACTGTGTCACACCCACACACATTAAATCACACTCACACACATAGCATCACACCCACACACATTACATCACACCCACACACACTGTCACACCCACACACACTGCGTCACACCCACACATAATGTGTTATACCCACGTTCCCACACACACTGCATCACATCCACAGACCCACCGACACTGCGTCACACTCACACACACTGCGTCACACCCTCACACACTGCGTCACACCCACACACACTGCATCACATCTGCACACACTGTGTCACATCCACACATACTAAATCACACTCACACACATTGCATCACATCCACACACACTACATCACTCCCACACAAACTGCATCACACCCGCACACACTGTGTCACACCCACACACACTACATCACACCCGCACACACTGTGTCACACCCACACACACTGCATCACACCTGCACACACTGTGTCACACCCACACACACTGCGTCACACCCACACACACTGCATCACACCCACACACACTGCATCACACCCACACACACTGCATCACACCCACACACACAGTGTCAGACCCACACACACTGCGTCACACCCACACACACTGCATCACACCCACACACCGACACACACAGTATCACACCCACACACATTGCATTACACCCACATTCCCACACTCACTGCATCACACTCACACACATTGCATCACACCCACACACACTACATCACTCCCACACACACTGCATCACACCCACACACACTGCATCACACCCGCACACACTGTGTCACACCCACGCACACTGCATCACACCCACATCCCACACTCACTGCATCACACCAACACACCCTGCATCACACCCACAAACTCAAACACACGGCGTCAGACCCACACACACTGTGTCACACCTGCACACACTGTGTCACACCCACACACCCACACACACTGTATCACACCCGCACACACTGTGTCACACCCACACACCCACACACTCTGCATCACACCCACACACACTACGTCACACCCGCACACACTGCATCACACCCACACACACTGCATCACACCCACACACACTGCATCACACCTGCACACACTGTGTCACACCCACACACCCACACACACTGCATCACACCCACACACACTGCATCACACCCAAAACCACACACACTGCGTCACACCCACACACCCGCACACACTGTTTCACACCCACACACACTGCATCACACCCACACACACTGCATCACACCCACACACACTGCGTCACACCTGCACACACTGTGTCACACCCACATTCCTACACACACTGCATCACACCCACACACACTGCGTCACACCCACACACACAGTGTCACACCCACACACACTGCGTCACACACACACACACTGCATCACACCCACACACACTGCATCACACCCACATTCCCACACACACTGCATCACACCCACACACACTGCGTCACACCCACACGCACAGTGTCACACCCACACACACTGCTCCACACCCACACACACTGTGTCAGATCCACACACCCACACACACTGCATCACACCCGCACACCCACACAACCTGCGTCACACCCACATTCCCACACACACTTCTTCACACCCACACACACTGCTTCACACCTACACACCTGCACAAACTGCATCATAACTGCGTATCCACACACACAGCATCCGAACCCACACACACTGCGTCACACGCACACACTCATAGACACTGCGTCAGACCCACACACACTGTCACATTCACACACACTGCGTCACACACACACACCCACACACACTGCATCACACCCACACACACTGCGTCACACCCACACACCCACACACACTGTGTCACACCCACACACACTGTGTCACACCCACACACACTGCGTCACACCCACACACCCACACACACTGTGTCACACCCACACACACTGCATCACACCCACACACCCGCACACACTGCATCACACCCATATACCCACACACACTGCGTCACACCCACACACACTGCATCACACCCACATTCCCATACACACGGCATCACACCCACACACACTGTGTCACACCCACACACACTGCGTCTCACACACACACCCACACATACTGTGTCACACCCACACACACTGCGTCACACCCACAGACACTGCATCACACCCACACACACTGTGTCACACCCACACACACTGCGTCACACCCACACACCCACACATACTGCGTCACACCCACACACCCACACACACTGCGTCACACCCACACACCCACACACACAGCATCACACCCACACACACTGCATCACACCCACATTCCCACACTCACTGCATCACACCCACAAACTCACACACACTGCGTCACACCCACACACACTGCATCTCACCCACACACACTGCTTCACACCCACACACACTGCATCACACCCACATAATCTGTGTCACACCCACATTCTCTGTGTCACACCCACACACACTGCATCAAACCCGCACACACTGTGTCACACCCACGGACACTGTGTCACACCCACACACACCATATCAGACTCACACACACTACATCACTCCAACGCACACAGTATCACACCCGCACACACTGTGTCACACCCACACACACTGTGTCACACCCACACACACTGCATCACACCCGCACACACTGTGTCACACCCACACACACTGCGTCACACCCGCACACACTGTATCACACCCACACACACTGCATCACACCCACACACTGCATCACACCCACACTGCCTCACACCCACACACACTGCATCACACCCACACACCCACACACACTACATCACTCCCACACACACTACATCACTCCCATACACACTGCGTCACACCCACACACACTGCATCACACCCACACGCACTGCATCACACCCACACACACTGCATCACACCCACACACTCTGTGTCACACCCACACACACAGCGTCAGACCCACACACACTTTCACACCCACACACACTGCATCACACCCGCACACACTGTGTCACACCCACACACACTGCATCACACCCACACACACTGCATCACACCCACACACACTGCATCACACCCGCACACACTGTGTCACACCCACAAACACAGTATCACACCCACACACACTGTGTCACACCCACACACACACACACTGCATCACACCCACACACACTGTGTCACGCCCACACACACTGCGTCACACCCACAGACCCACACATACTGCATCACATCCACACACCCACACACCCACACACACTGCATCACAGCCACAAACTCACAAACACGGCCTCAGACCCACACACACTGTCATACCCACACACCCACACACCCACACACCCACACACACTGCGTCACACCCACATTCCCACACTCACTACATCACACCCACACACACTGCGTCACTCCCACACACACTGCATCACACCCACACACACTGCATCACACCCACACACACTGCATCACACCCACATAATCTGTGTCACACCCACATACTCTGTGTCACGCCCACACACACTGCATCAAACCCGCACACACGGTGTCACACCCACACACACTGTGTCACACCCACACACACTAAATCAGACTCACACACACTACACCGCTCCGACACACACAGTATCACACCCGCACACACTGTGTCACACCCACACACACTGCGTCACACCCGCACACACTGTATCACAGCCACACACACTGCATCACACCCACACACTGCATCACACCCACACTGCCTCACACCCACACACACTGCATCACACCCACACACCCACACACACTACATCACTCCCACACACACTACATCACTCCCATACACACTGCGTCAGACCCACACACACTTTCACACCCACACACACTGCATCATACCCACACACACTGCATCACACTCACACACACTGCATCACATCCACCGACCCACAAACACAGTATCACACCCACACACACTGTGTCACACCCACACACACTGTGTCACACACACACACTGCATCAGACCCACACACCCACACACACTGCGTCACACCCGCACACACAGCGTCACACCCACACACACTGCATCACACCCACACATATAATGTCAGACCCACACACACTGCATCACACCCACACACACAGTGTCACACCCACAAACCCACATACACTACATCTCACCCACTCCTCTGCACACGCTGCATCACATCCACACACGCTGCGTCGCACCCACACACACTGCGTCACACCCACACACACTGTGTCACACCCACACACACTGCATCTCACCCACTCCACTGCACACAATACATCACACCCACACACCTGTACATACTGCTTCACACCTACACGCCTACACAAACTGCACCACAACTGAGCACACAATGTGTCACACCCACACACTCTGCTTCACACCCACACACACAGTATCACACCCGCACAAACTGCGTCACACCCACACACACTGCATCACACCCACACACACTGCATCACACCCACATTCCCACACTCAGTGCATCACACCTACACACACAGTATCACACCCACACACACTGTTTCACACCCACACACACTGTTTCACACCCACACACACAGTATCACACCCACACACACTGTTTCACAACCACACACACTGCATCATACCCACATAATCTGTGTCACACCCACATACTCTGTGTCACACCCACATACTCTGTGTCACACCCACACACACTGCATCAAACCCACACCCACACACACTGCGTCAGATCCACACACACTGCGTCACACCCACATTCTGTCACACCCGCACACCCACACAACCGGCGTCACACCCACATTCCCACACACACTGTGTCACACCCACACACACTGCGTCACAGTCACACACATTGTCACACCCAAACACACTGCATCGCGCCCAGACACACTGTGTCACACCCACATACACTGCATCACACCCACACACATTGCATCACACCCACACACTGTGTCACACCCGCACACACACACACCGCACAAACTGCATCACACCCACACACCCACACACACTGTGTCACATTCACACACACTACCTCACCCTCACACTCACTGTATCACACCCGCACACACTGCGTCACACCCACATTCCCACACACACTGCGTCACACCCACACATACTGCGTCAGATCCACACACACTGTCAACCCCGCACAACCACGCAACCTGCGTCACACCCACATTCCCACAACCACTGTGTCATACCCACACACCCACACACCCCACACACACTGTGTCTCACTCAAACACACAGTGTCACACCCACAAACCCACATACACAATGTCACACCCATTCCTCTGCACAAACTGCATCACATCCACACACACTGTGTCACACCTACACACACTGCGTCACACCCACACACACTGCATCACACCCACACACACTACATCACACCCACACACACTGCGTCACACCCACACACACTGTGTCACACCCACAAACACTGTGTCACACCCACAAACACTGTGTCACACCCACAGACCCACACACACTGCGTCACACCCACAAACACTGTGTCACACCCACAAACACTGTGTCACACCCACACACACAGTGTCACACCCACACACACCGCATCACACCCACAGACCCACACCCACTGTGTCACACCCACACACACTGCGTCACGCCCACACACACTGCGTCACACCCACACACACTGTGTCACACCCACAAACACTGTGTCACACCCACAAACACTGTGTCACACCCACACACACAGTGTCACACCCACACACACCACATCACACCCACAGACCCACACCCACTGTGTCACACCCACACACACTGCGTCACACCCACACACCCACACACACTGTGTCACACCCACACACACTATGACATGCGCACAGACCCACGCACAATGTGTCACACTTGCACACACTTTATCACTCCTACATACACCATGACACCCCCACACACCTGCACACAACGTGACACATCCACACGCTGCATGTTCACAACATCTAAAGTCATGTTGCAGACAACTAACTACTTTTAAAGTGTGCTCAACTGTTGTAACCTAGGAAACAAGGCAAGCAATCTGTGCACAGCAAGATTCCATAGTAAACAATGTGATAATGACTAGATAACCTGTTCCACTGATGACGGATAAACATAAACATTGTCCAGGACATTGAGTTGTCAAAAATAGTTAGCCCATAATTTAAATATTTTAGAATATAACTGTTAGTTTTAGGAATATAATTTTTAGATTAAAGGCTATCAGGTTAAATGTAGATAAATGGGTGCATCTGGTGAAGAACCTGATAAGCAACCCTGAAGTCGGTTTACTTCAAACAAACTTAAAGTTATTTACACTCACAGGTTGAATACAGATTAGCTTTTAATGTCAGAAGGAGGTGATAAACACTGAAATAAGGGATGACCCATTCTTAAGCCTTAAGCACAGCTGAAGAGCGACCACTTACATCAATAAACAACTTACACTATCAATGGAATTTTCAGATGAAGGAAAGAAGATTTACAAACATGAGGGTTTCTCTGTGGGCCTTTTGGTGGAGGAGATGTCAGCAAATCCTCGGAATAAAGCCAGGTCCTGAATGAGGTCCTTGTGGGAATGAGAACTAAATTTGTTTAAAAGCATTCAGTAAACCCTGAAAGGTTGTAAAATCCACTCATTTCTTCAGATCAAAGAAAGAATTTTAAATAAGGGGGTAATTAACCTGAAGGTCTGTTTGAGGACATCCCAGAACATGCCATGTCACCATGGAGATGTCACCATGTCACCATGGAGATGTCACCATGTCATCATGGAGATTGGTGGAGTTTAGGGAGATTTTCTGGTTCCAATTTATCTGGATGTTTGCAGAGAGAGTTATTTTTAGTTGCAGTTTGGATTTCATGTGCGGTGCAGGGACACTGAGAGGGATTCTCAAAGGAAATGGCAGTTAGTCAGGCGTGCACCTTAAGCAGAGAAAAAGGTAACCTCTTCATTCTCCGTGTGGAATACAGGTGAGGCTTAATGTAAGTTTGGATTTTGTCTGAGGCCACTTCTTCCCCAAAAAAGCCCTAGCTCTGCAGCTGTTGAAAAGTCACTCAGTTTTATCATTTGCTTTCTCTTAGCCTTTTCCTTGTGAGACACATCAATCTTAAGATTATTTACTTCTATTCCGCTATTCGCAGAGGTAAAACATTTACCATGTCATGACTGTAGGCACCTCATTCCTTTGTTTTGGTAACTATCTCAATACTTCCAATCTACTCTGCTGGCTGCTTTCTTTTGCCACAGGACTCTGTGAGGACCACTGTAGACTTTGCCACTAGTTTCAAACTAGATACTCTTCCAGCTTCTTTTCCCAGCGTGAGGAAGGGGCGAGGTGACAGCCTGGGGGGTGAATCGGAGTCTGCCCACCAGCGAAACTCCGTCTTTCCCAGGAATGTACAGATAATGAGGTGGGATTGGGCCAATAATGTGCGAAAAGCCATCAGGTGCTGCCAGTGAGTAAAAGATCATTTTCCCACCGCTCCCCAACTTAGTGTAAATCTGGGAGGTTTCTGTCCATTGTTTTAAACTAAGAGTGATTAATTCTTTCAAATACAATAACATTTGTGGTTTTTTGCACAGAAACAAAGCATCTTGTGGCGCAGTTTCTGTTGATTAATTATTGTGGGATCGGATTCCTCTTCAAAGGTTATCGGTTCCTTACAGGAAACTAACAGGCGAGAGCTTCCCTCTTCAATTCCAACTTGTGGCTATAGGATATGATCAACCTGAGAGGGAGGACAAGGCCTCGATTTAACATCCCATCCAACAGACAGCACCTGCAACATGCCCTGAGTACTGACTCTCCGACAGTGCGGCACTCCCTCAGTACTGACCCTCCGACAGTGCTGCACTCCCTCAATACTGACCCTCTGACAGTGCAGCACTCCCTCAGTGCTGACCCTCTGACAGTGCAGCTCTCCCTCAGTACTGACCCTCCAACAGTGCTGCACTCCCTCAGCACTGACCCTCCAACAGTGTGGTGCTCAGTAGATGTTTGGCCAACTGCCTGTGTTACAGACCTGGTCCCAGCTGCTGTTAAAGGGGAGACAGTGTCTGAGTGAAGAAATATAAAAAATTTTGGGGACAAGTACAAGACGAATCAGAGTCTGATAAGGAGTTGTCCAGTAATTTGGTTTGGTTTTCATTGCTTTGAAATACTTGTGAGACTTCAAATTGCCACAAAATTCAGAGACATGTTCTTATTCCTCCTTGATTACCCTTTTACGATGAGATTTCTCAAATCATTAATAAAGCGCTGCTGATAGGAAATTGAATATTACAATTTATTAATATTATTGCTTATTAAAATCCGCTTATTAATATTACTGCTGATTAAAATCTGAGCAGCAGCAGATGCAATCAGAACTCACCGTCCAGCAGAATTGAAAGCACAATAATGAGACAGATGGATAATATCCTTGCAGTTTGTTTAATGCACTTCCCAGCTCCTAGAATTTGTTAAAAAGTCTTATTGATGGCGGCCATGAATGTTTTGAGGAAGAGTGCCTGATATTAACATGGGTAGAATTTTAACTCCTGTCTCCTGGTCAAGAACAGGACTTAAAATCACAGGGATCTTTCTCTCTGCACCCTTACCTCCCTGAGGCTCCCTGAGTCAGGCAAATCCTCGTTAATTGTCCCTCAGAGAGGCAGCGACGCCATTTTAAGGTGCCGCATAATCATCTGAGACCCGTGAAACCTGGAGGGCTCCAGGGTGCGCACTGAGAGGGTTAAAGAAACTTATTTCCTGGGCTGAATGGGGGAGGAGTCCCTGTTTCAGTGCCCATGGCAAATCCGAGACTCTCCCTGGGTTTCCCATTACCCCCACCCCTCACCCACTGTGTGCCCCTCCCCATTGACTTACCCAAGTACCAGTGGGCAGCTCAGAGCTTGCCCACTGCACCACCCACCCCCCCCCCCCCCATGACAGAATTAAACCCCCACTGATGTCTAAAGGAAGGTTTAATCCAAAAGCTGCAGTTGGTATGTTTGATTTTTGGAGTTCCGCCTGGCCAACTCAAGGCTATGGAAATTCCCAGTCTCCTGTCAAAACAAAAAAACAAGGAATAAACCCCCAAACTTTGAGTCAGTTTTGAAGAGGCAAATACGTGAAAGGAATACTTAAGCATTTATCCCAGAGACTGTTTAATGAAACTGCATCAAGGAGGTTGGGGGGTAGGTGGGGTGGGTGGGTATTGGGGAATTTGTCTGCCAAGTTTCCTGGAACTTATCTGATTGTCTTTAGGAGTCAGACGGGAAATCCCTACGGAAATTGGCCATGGGACTTGTCTTGCTATTCCCAGGAGTTTGCATAATGAGGGAGTGGGTGAGGGGGGGCGCTGGAGGGAACATTTGGGGAGGGGTGAACGAGCTGCTGGCTGTTTCCTGTCCTTTGTGTCTTTGTGGAGCTCAGAGACATCACCGGGTCCAGATTATTTGTCCCGAAAACGGACAATTCAATGTGCACCTGGAACCAAACCCTCACAACTTCACCATCAGGTCAGGTTGCCAACTCCAGGGGGCGTATTCCTGGAAATGGTGTCACATGATCCTCTTGGCCCCACCTTCCCCACCGTTGATCAGCTGACCCACCCCACCCCACCCACCATCGGCCTGCTCATTCACAAAGCAGGCAGATTCTTCCATTCCCAATGGGATGATCCTTGACTCAGCCAAACAACATTTTATCTTCCCATATTCAATATTTCAAATCATTTTTTTTTTTAAAAGCCCCCTTCTTTTTGTGCCCTTGTCATTCTTCCTCCTGGGGTTTTCTCACAGTAACACCTAGAAAATTCATCTGTAATTCCTGTGATCTCCATGGCAATCCTGGAGGGTTGGCAACTCAAAGATCAGTCAACTGAATCCATAATCTCCCCATTTCCTCCCATCCATGGTGAAAGTTGATAATAGACGACAGCTTCCATTTTAGCTCGAGCCATTTCAAACCTGTGGGAAATTATGTTTGAAACTTCCCTGTTTTCTCAGTTTCCACATCAAAACTGTGGCTACAAGAGCAGGTCAGAGGCTGGGAATCCTGCAGCAAGTAACTCACCTCCTGACTCCCCAAAGCCAGTCCACCATCTACAAGGCACAAGTCAGGGGTGTGATGGAATACTACCCACTTGTCTGGATGAGTGCAGCTCCCACAACACTCAAGAAGCGCGACACCATCCAGGACAAAGCAGCCCCGCTTGATTGGTACCACATCCACAAACATTCACTCCTCCCACTCCTAATGCACAGTAGCAGCAGTGTGTGTACCATCTACAAGATGCACTGCAGGAACTCACAAAGACTCCTTCGCCAGCACCTTCCAAACCCACAACCTCTACCATCTTGAAGGACAAGGGCAGCAGATAGATGGGAACACCACCACCTGGAAGTTCCCCTCCAAGCCACTCACCATCCTGACTTGGAAATATATTGACGTTCCTTCACTGTTGCTGGGTCAAAATCCTGGAACTCCCTCCCTAACAGCACTGTGGGTGTACCTACACCACATGGACTGCAGCGGTTCAAGAAGGCAGCTCACCACCACCTTCTCAAGGGCAACTAGGGATAGGCAATAAATGCTGGCCCAGCCAGCGAACCCACATGCAGTGAATGAATTTTTAAAAATGTCAAATCCTTGTTAACAAGCTTCTGTTTTAATTACATTCACTGTGCACCCTCTCACACTGTGAGCTGCTCACCAACAGCGAAAATTCACTTCAAACACTCAATTAGTTATTAGGAAGTGAAACCCATTAATTTTTAAGAGTGAGAATTTCCGTTGGAGGGAGTTCCGTCAGCAAGAAGCACCCAGCACAAAGCCAGTGATTACCCTATATTCACATATAATGCAGCACACAGCTTTGAAAGAGCGATCCAACTCCCCAAGAGTGTGTCTGGCTCCTCTGTCTTTCCCTGTAGTCCTGTAAATCGTTCAATTTCAAATGTTTATTTATTGCTACAATTGAATCTACACCATAAGCAGAGGAATAAAGTTAAGGGCTCATGGAGTTGGAGGTAATATATTAGCATGGATAGAGGATTGGTTAACAGATAGAAAGCAGAGGGTAGGTATAATGGTGTTTTGGCAGACAGTGAATAGTGAGAGTGATGCAAGGATCAGCTATTTACAATCTATATTAATGACTTAGATGGAGTCAAAGTTTGCTGATGTTACCAAGCTAGATAGGGTAGCAAGGGGAGGACACAGAGAGGCTGCAAACTGATTAAATGAATGGGCAACAAGATGGGAGATGGAGTGTAATGTAGGGAAGTGTGTAGTTATTCACTTTGGGTGTAAGAATAGAAGAGCAGGATATTTTGGAAAAGGTGTGAAGACTGTAAGCGTTGATGTTCAAAGAGACTTGCGAGGGGTGGTTGCTGGTACAAGGAACATGCAGGCGCAACTAACAATTCGGAAGGCAAATGACCCATTGGCCTTTATTGCAAGGGGATTGGAGTACGGGAATAGCAATCTGCAGGAGTTAGTTCCACCCATACCACAAGCAACAAGCTGCTCTTGATAACTGTATACTCGACAAACTGGGCTGGGCTCAACCCGACCGAGGAGACCTCACAAAGGTGACCAAGGTGCAGACAGACCAGCCAATTCCTGAGAATGTCTGTCACTGCAGGCCCAGGCCAGAGCCTACCCCAGTCACTGCAGCAACCCACCCAATATGGCAGCAGACTCTTCTTCTGGAACTGGCGAAGGATGAAGCAAATGCCACACACTCAGAGACTGAAGAATTTAAATAAACTGTTTGTGATGGCGCCAAGCCAAGTGGGTGTTTAGAAATACCTGGGGCCAGTTGTACCACTGGGATCCTTATCATTGTATACAAATAATGCTGAGGGAAATAAAAATAAAGAAGTCTTGCTACAATTGTACAGGGTTTTGGTGAGACCACATCTGGAATGCTGTGTGCAGTTTAAGGAAGGGTATACTTGCATCGGAGGTGGGACAGTGAAGGTTCACTGGATTGGTCCCTGGGATGAGGGGATTGTCCTCTGATGAGAGGCTGAGTAAACTGGGTTTATATTCTCTGGAGTTTAGAAGAATGAGAGGCGATCTCATTGAAACCTACAGGATTCTGAAGTGGTTTGACAGGGTGGGCGCTGAGAGATTGTTCCCGCTGGTCGGGGGAATCTAAGACACGGGGTCACAGACTCAGGATAAGGGACCGATCATTTAGACTGAGATGAGGAGGAATTTCTTCCCTCAAATGGTTGTGAATCTCTGCGCAGAGGGTCATGGATGCTCCATCATTGAATCTATTTAAAGGCAGGTGGACAGGTTTTTGGCACCTCAGAGAATTAAGGGATATGGGGAGTGTGCAGGAAAAGGAGTTGAAACCCAGGATCAACCATGATTGTGTTGAATGGCAGAGCAGACTTGATGGGCTGAATGATCTACTCTTGCTCTCCTCTCTGTGTTTCTGTGTGCCAGAGCCACTTCAGGCAAAGTAATTTTCTGATGATAGTTATTAATTCTCAAGTCAACCCCATGTATAGAAGGATATGTTGATGAGGTAAGATCAAGCAGGTGGGAGGAGGCTCAAGTGGAGCACACACAACAGCATGGAGCAGATGGGCTGAATGGCCTGTTTCTATGCTGTAAATACTGTGTAATTCTGTGCAATTACTAGCTCATCATTTTCAGCATTATTGGATCAATGGGCTTAGTTTTTAAATGAATTAGCTATAATCAACATCATTGGGATCACAGTCCTGGAACTCCCTCCCTAACAGCACTGTGGCTGTACCTACACCACATGGACTGCAGCTGCTCAAGAAGGCAGCTCACCCCCACCTTCTCAAGGGGCAACTAGGGATGGGCAATAAATGCTGACCCAGCCAGCGAAGCCCACATCCCGTGAATGAATTTTAAAAAACTAATAAATGGAAACTGGTATTTAAGGTGTGTGTAATTTAAGGGAGCCCAGGGTTATGGGGGACAGGGAGGAGAGTGGAGTAGAGTCCACAATCAGATCAGCCATGGTCTTATCAAGTGGTGGAGCAGGTTCAAGGGGTAAATGGCTACTCCTGCTCTTATTTCTTATGTTCCTTTGTGTGTTAATGAAATAAATCATTTAGTTTACACTTAATTCACAAAAGCAGAATGTAAATAGGAAATGGTGAATGTAAGAGAGTTACTGCCTATTCCAGGAACAGAACCAATAATTACAGCCCACCAGCCCTATCTGAAGCTCTTTTTGATAGTTGTTTATTATTTAGTTCCCAGGGCTGTGCCTGATCCAGAATACTCCCCATCCAATCTGGCTCTCATTTTTTACCACTTCCTAAATTCAACCTGTTAACTATTAGTTTGTGATGAAGTGAACAACGTCTTGCATTTGTTTAGCGCTTTTGATGCAGTGAAACATCCCAAAGTGCTTCACAGGAGCGATTATCAAACAAAATTCGACAACAAACCACCTAGGAGATATTCGGACAGGTGAGCAAATGCTTGGTCAAAGAGGTAGATCTTATGGAGGGTCTTAAAGGAGGAGAGAAGTTTAGGGAAACTATTTCAGAGTTTAGAATCCAGGTAGCTGAAGGCATGACCACCAGTAGCAGAGCGATTAAAATCGGGGATGGGCAAGAGACCAGAATTAGTGAAGAGCAGAGATCCCAGTGGATCGTAGGTCTGAAGGAGGTTACAGAGATAGGGAGGGACGGGGTCAAACTATTGCTCGGGATGGAGTTGGATTGTTCCCGCACTCGCTTCCTGACACTCCTGCGCGCTCTCTCCCCCTTTCTCTCACGCATGGTCTCTGAGTTTAGGGGCATTCTGGCCCAGACTGCCAGCCATTACTGATATTGCTTTGCCCTTTGTCTTCCAGCATATGAGAGAAGCTGCTGGCCGCCGGCAACAGTTGGAGTTGGAGCATGTGGAGGCCTTGGCCGTTCTCAATATCAAGCAGCAAGAGATTGAAGTCCTGCAGAGGGTGAGTGACGTTCTGGGTTCGGTGTGGTCGAGTGGGGGGGGTTATTGAGTCCTGCAGAGGGTGAGTGACGTTCTGGGTTCGGTGTGGGTGAGTGGGGGGGGGGGTTATTAAGTCCTGCAGAGGGTGAGTGACGTTCTGGGTTCGGTGTGGGCGAGTGGGGGGGGTTATTGAGTCCTGCAGAGGGTGAGTGACGTTCTGGGTTCGGTGTGGTCGAGTGGGGGGGGTTATTGAGTCCTGCAGAGGGTGAGTGACGTTCTGGGTTCGGTGTGGGTGAGTGGGGGGGGGGTTATTAAGTCCTGCAGAGGGTGAGTGACGTTCTGGGTTCGGTGTGGGCGAGTGGGGGGGGTTATTGAGTCCTGCAGAGGGTGAGTGACGTTCTGGGTTCGGTGTGGGCGAGTGGGGGGGGTTATTGAGTCCTGCAGAGGGTGAGTGACGTTCTGGGTTCGGTGTGGGTGAGTGGGGGGGGGGTTATTAAGTCCTGCAGAGGGTGAGTGACGTTCTGGGTTCGGTGTGGGCGAGTGGGGGGGGTTATTGAGTCCTGCAGAGGGTGAGTGACGTTCTGGGTTCGGTGTGGGCGAGTGGGGGGGTTATTGAGTCCTGCAGAGGGTGAGTCACGTTCTGAGATTTGGTATGAGGCAGTGGGGGTTATTGAGTCCTGCAGAGGGTGAGTGACGTTCTGGGTTCGGTGTGGGCGAGTGGGGGGGTTATTGAGTCCTGCAGAGGGTGAGTGACGTTCTGAGATTTGGTATGAGGCAGTGGGGGTTATTGAGTCCTGCAGAGAGTGAGTGACGTTCTGAGATTTGGTATGAGGCAGTGGGGGTTATTGAGTCCTGCAGAGGGTGAGTGACGTTCTGGGTTCGGTGTGGGCGAGTGGGGGGGTTATTGAGTCCTGCAGAGGGTGAGTGACGTTCTGAGATTTGGTATGAGGCAGTGGGGGTTATTGAGTCCTGCAGAGGGTGAGTGACGTTCTGAGATTTGGTATGAGGCAGTGGGGGGGTTATTGAGTCCTGCAGAGGGTGAGTGACGCTCTGAGATTTGGTATGAGGCAGTGGGGGTTATTGAGTCCTGCAGAGGGTGAGTGACGCTCTGGGTTCGGTGTGGGCGAGTGGGGGGGTTATTGAGTCCTGCAGAGGGTGAGTGACGTTCTGAGATTTGGTATGAGGCAGTGGGGGTTATTGAGTCCTGCAGAGGGTGAGTGACGTTCTGAGATTTGGTGTGGGGGAGGGGTTGGGAGGGTGGGGGGGGGTTGTTATTCAGGGTGACTACAGGAAATGGTCATCTCTTTTGAGGATTATGATGTGGGAGTTTTCGTACATCTCAATGTCACTTTACAAAATAATGTGCAGTTGTGTGGAATGAGGCACGATGAGTACAGTAGCTGTTAGTAATTCCATTCCTGAAGGACAGTGAATGTTGCTGAGATATATTCCATAGGGAGAATGAGCTGTTACCCACTGTATCTTTTGGTCCTAACTTGCACCGAGTTCCATTCTTCTGTCATCTCCAGTGATCGCAGACTTACTCTGGCTTCTGGTCTGGCAATGCACTGATTTTAAAATCCTCGTCCCTGCTGGTAAATCCCTGCGTAGCCACACCCTCACTATCTCTGTAATTTCCTCCAGCCCCACAACCCTCTGAGGTCTCTGTGCTCCTCCAATTCTGGCCCTCGAGCATCCTCGATTTCCATCGCTTCACCACTGACGGCCAGGTTTTTAGTTGCTTGGGCCCTAAACTTTGGAGTTCCCTCCCTAAACCTCTCCGCCTCTCCACCTCCACTTTTCCATATAGGGTGAGGGTGGCAATGTTCCACTCTCCCCCTTTGCTGTTGGGTATCTTGCAGTCTCCTGATCCATGACAGACTGGCAGTGCTCCTGGATATTGCAGTGTTGGTGGAGCCCCGGTACAGTCTGAGTAAAGTTGTCAGGCTGACAGTGTGCTGCCTTCACAGGCAATTTACAGTTAGCCCAGCCTGGCTGACCTAGGTTCTGCCTGTCTCCCTTCAACAAGCCTTGTCTAAGCCACAGGCCTCTGCAAACTTCCACCCAGAAACCTCCACCAATCCTGATGCTCAGAGAACAGCAAGAATTGAGGGATAGAAAAATGACTCATTTTTTAAAAACCCTTTCCCATCTAATGTACCAGATGTGTCATATATATTATAATGAATAAATGGCAACACCATTACTGTTTGGACAAAAGAGCAACCATGTTGCACACAGCAAGATCCCACAAACAACAAAGTTTGAATGACTTGTTAAATTATTTTCAGCGGCATCTGTTCAGACACCAGGTATCAGCCTGGCCAGCACAGAACTCATTGTCCTTCCTCTGAAATGTTCCCACTACAACAGCTGCTCAACACTATGATGGGTTTTGGTAGGCTGGAAAGAGAGAATCAGGTTCTAGTTGCAAGAGGGTTAGTGACCGGAAAACTCAGAACTAAAGGGGATTGACAAGAGGAGGTGAGGAGGAGACTCTTGTTTACACAGTGAGTTGTAGGGATCTGGAATGTGCAGCCTGAATGGGAAATGGAAGCAGATTCAATAGTAACTTTCAAAAGGGATTTTTAAAAACTATTCATTTTACAGGATGTGGGCTTCGCTGGCTGGGCCCAGCATTTATTGCCCATCCCTAGCTGCCCTTGAGAAGTTTTGCCCCCTTTAATGGTGAGCTGCCTTCTTGAACTGCTGCAGTCTCTGTGAATTGGATAATTACTGAAAGGAGAGAATTTTGCAGGGATCTGGGGAAGGAGTGGGGCCTGTGGGACTAATTTTAAAGAAATCAGCACTGGGACGATGGGTCAAATGGCCTCATCCTGCTCAGTCTAAGTCAAAGATTCGAAATAGCAGTTCAGAAATAGGACAGAGTGAAAGGATTCCTAAAGCAAGTTGAACAGTATTCACAATCACTTTTCAACCATTGGCTGAGCAATTGGTTTTGTTTTAAATTCCATTCATTACATTTCCAACATTTCCAGCAACAATTATCCATCAAATTGTAGTTTGATTTTACCCAGAAAGAGTCCAGATATTAATGGGATGCAAGACTTTGAATGTCTGTCATGGTACCTGTTGTAGGGGTGGATACCTTTAAATAGGGTCTTAATGAAGTCTTTATAGTCTTAAGTAGGTTAACCCTATGTATTTATTAACTCAAGAACTACGTACATATATCTTGAGATGTGGGTCATGTGTTCTCTTACATCACTGTGTGCTGTACTGTACTCAATCCCCCGTTAACCCTATATGTGCCCGACCCTTAGATACTACAATGCCTTGCTAGTGAAAATCCTGAAACAACAAATTGAGAATAGATGCAGAACAGAAGTCATTCTGGTGATTCTTCAGTTCCTTAATGTTCCCCATAAAATCCCACCATCCCTATTCTCTGTAACTCTGTACAATACAAGGTCAAAGTTTTGCCCCCTTGTTTTAGAGGGGAGTAGTTTCTCTGTATCAACCCCATCAAATCCCTCAAGTCATCTTAAACACCTCCATCAGATAACCCCTCAACCTTCTAAACTCAAGGAATTACAAACCTGGTCTATTGAACCTCATCATTTAACCCATTTAACCCCTTTATCATTCTGGCGAAGCAGCTCTGCACCTCCTCCCAGGCCGGTAGATCCTTCCTGAGACACAGTGCATTGGGATGAAGGACACCATTCCATGAGTCTTCCTGGTGCTATCTTGAATCTGTACGCAAGCTTTTTGTGATTTCTGCACCTGGACACCTGAATCATTTTGCTTCTCCACCATGTTAGTGACCTCAGAAATTCAACCAGATCAGCCAGACATAACTAACTCATCACCAATCCAATGCTGGCACTCCTGATCAAAATAACCCAGGTACTGAGTCTCTCTGTTCCTGGTGATAGGTTCCTTTAGACGTTTAAGTTACCTGGTAGTTACCTGATTTCTCCCTCCTTCCTGTCTGAAATAATGGAGCAATGTTTGCAGTTTTAAAGGATGCAGAGGAAGGTGGGTGAATGTAATTCAGGCGCAGACCAGTCAGAATCGAATAGAATGACAGATGTGGCTCAAGGGGCTGAAGGGCCTTTTCCTGCACAAAGTGTTGCTCTTTGTTAATGTTTATTAACAGACTTTAAAATAATGTTTTCTTTACCTGTTGATCCAGGCTCAGGTTGAGGCTAAGAAGGAGCATGAAGGGGCAGTCTTACTGCTAGAGGTGAGAGAGCGCACTTTACCATTACAAGGAATCTTATATAACCTTATCATAAATAATCTGAACCATTTCTGGATCCCAAATTTTCCACAATCATTCTTTGTGTTTTATTTTTAGCTAAAGTGTGACATGTCTATGTTATTTAGCCCAGAGATTCTATATCCTAACTCACTGCATCACAACAAGTTAGAGTCTGAAACCATGCAGCTGGTTAAAAGCTTTGTGTTTGCCCTTTGAGTGAACATCATACCTGAGGGAGACGTTGGTACTTGGAATGGTTTCAGTTTCGGGAACATATGTAAATTAACAACACTCAAACTGTTTGCTGCTTAACCTCAAATCTGAAATGAAATCCACTTTATTTTAAGGACATTTGAGAGCCAGCATCATGTCGAATGTAATTGGCTTGCAGAGCACTCAAAGTAGATAGTAATGAAATAGAAGAAATGCCTTTTAATTCCGATATCATCAGGACAAAATCAAATGTTTCAAAACAGAATTGGATAATTACTGAAAGGGGAGAATCTTACAGGGCCTTGGGGTAAAAGCAGGGGCATTGGGACTAATTGAATAGCTCTCTTGAAGAGTCAGCACGGGCATGATGGGCTGAATGGCCTCCTCCTGTACCGAAAGATTCTATAAATACCTAATTCTGCTGTGTGTGTGTGTGTGTGTCTGTGTGTGTGTGTGTGTGTGTGTAAGTCACTGCAACATTCACTGGGGGATAAAATTACATTCGAGGAATCAAGATTGCTGCAATAGAATTATACTTTGTAGTTTTCATTTAAAAATGAGAGACTCTGATGCATTAGTTGGCTTTTTATCAGACTCTTTAGTGCCATTAATTTCAATCCCCACTATGAACTATATTCCCTCACCACCTGTTCTGTCCGTCTCCTGGCAGCTTTGGTGCCAAAATGAGTTTCTGACCATATATCTGCATCATCTCTAAGACCACTGATTTCCACCTCTGTGATATCATCCAACTCCATCTCTGTCTCAGCTCATCTGCTGCTGAAACCCTCATGCATGTCTTCATTGTCTCTAGACTTGACCATTCCAATGCACTCCCAGCTGGTCTCCCACTTTCTACCCTCCGGAAACTTGAGATCATCCAAAACTCTGCTCCCTATGGCTTAACTCGCACCAAGTCCTGTTCCCTATCACCCCTGTGTTTGCTGAGCTACATTTCTTCTACTCTGGCAATGCTTTAATTTTAAAATTCTCATCCCTGTGTTCAAATCCCTCCTTGGCCTCATCTCTCTTTAACTATAACCTCCAGCCCTACAATCTTCCAATATCTGCTGCACTCCCCAATTCTGGCCTCTTGAAAATCAGCGATTTTAATCGCTCCGCTATTGGCAGGTGAGCCTTCATCTGCCTGGGCCCGAAGCTCTCGAACTCCCTCCCTAAACCTCTTTGCCTCTCTCGGCCTTACAGACACACCTTAACCTGACTTCTTTGGTGAAACATTGACCATCTTGTCCTAATATCTTATAAGGCTCGGTGTCAAGTTTTGTTTGAACATTCCTGTGAAACACCTTGGGATATTTTACTGTTAGCGACACTATATAAATATAAGCTGTTGTCTCTGACATTGGTAGAAGTTACCGTTGTGTTTTCTGCTGTTTGTTTTAAATGCTCCACAATCTCACGCACACCCACCCAGGTAAAAGTGAAACACAAGTCTAGGCAGTAATTTGAACATGGTCCTGCTGTCGGTAACTGATGGGATCTGATCGGACGCCCGTTTTGTACCCATTGCCTGATCTTACTTTCTCTTCACTTCAGTAGAAAGTCAACCAGGGCGGAGAGTGAGGCCGAAACCCGATCTGATCCCGTCAGTCCCTCACCAGGACGGTCAGGTAAACATAAACCAGATTCCCAGCTCTCATTCCATACACCCCCAAAACAAGGCTGAGGAAGATTACAGGTGGGAGCCAGATGTGAGAGGGCAGAGTTCACGCTGTAACCAGGTGTGAGAGGGCAGAGTTCACGCTGTAAGCAGGTGTGAGAGGGCAGAGTTCACACTGTAACCAGGTGTGAGAGGGTAGAGTTCACGCTGTAAGCAGGTGTGAGAGGGCAGAGTTCACACTGTAACCAGGTGTGAGAGGGCAGAGTTCACACCGTAACCAGGTGTGAGAGGGTACAGTTCACACTGTAACCAGGTGTGAGAGGGTAGAGTTCACACTGTAACCAGATGTGAAAGGGTAGAGTTCACACTGTAACCAGGTGTGAGAGGGCAGAGTTCACACTGTAACCAGGTGTGAGAGGGTAGAGTTCACACTGTAACCAGGTGTGAGAGGGCAGAGTTCACACTGTAACCAGGTGTGAGAGGGTAGAGTTCGCACCTTAACCAGGTGTGAGAGGGTAGAGTTCACACCGTAACCAGGTGTGAGAGGGTAGAGTTCACACCGTAACCAGGTGTGAGAGGGTAGAGTTCACACTGTAACCAGGTGTGAGAGGGTAGAGTTCACACTGTAACCAGGTGTGAGAGGGTAGAGTTCACACTGTAACCAGGTGTGAGAGGGTAGAGTTCACACTGTAACCAGGTGTGAGAGGGTAGAGTTCACACTGTAACCAGGTGTGAGAGGGTAGAGTTCACACTGTAACCAGGTGTGAGAGGGTAGAGTTCACACTGTAACCAGGTGTGAGAGGGTAGAGTTCACACTGTAACCAGGTGTGAGAGGGTAGAGTTCACACTGTAACCAGGTGTGAGAGGGCAGAGTTCACACTGTAACCAGGTGTGAGAGGGCAGATTTCACACTGTAACCAGGTGTGAGAGGGCAGAGTTCACACTGTAACCAGGTGTGAGAGGATAGAGTTCACACTGTAACCAGGTGTGAGAGGATAGAGTTCACACTGTAACCAGGTGTGAGAGGGTCGAGTTCACACTGTAACCAGGTGTGAGAGGGTAGAGTTCACACTGTAACCAGGTGTGAGAGGGTCGAGTTCACACTGTAACCAGGTGTGAGAGGATAGATTTCACACTGTAACCAGGTGTGAGAGGGTAGAGTTCACACTGTAACCAGGTGTGAGAGGGTCGAGTTCACACCGTAACCAGGTGTGAGAGGGTAGAGTTCACACTGTAACCAGGTGTGAGAGGGTCGAGTTCACACTGTAACCAGGTGTGAGAGGATAGAGTTCACACTGTAACCAGGTGTGAGAGGGTAGAGTTCACACTGTAACCAGGTGTGAGAGGGTAGAGTTCACACTGTAACCAGGTGTGAGAGGGTAGAGTTCACACTGTAACCAGGTGTGAGAGGGTAGAGTTCACACTGTAACCAGGTGTGAGAGGGTAGAGTTCACGCTGTAACCAGGTGTGAGAGGGTAGAGTTCACACTGTAACCAGGTGTGAGAGGGTAGAGTTCACGCTGTAACCAGGTGTGAGAGGGTAGAGTTCACACTGTAACCAGGTGTGAGAGGGTAGAGTTCACACTGTAACCAGGTGTGAGAGGGTAGAGTTCACGCTGTAACCAGGTGTGAGAGGGTAGAGTTCACGCTGTAACCAGGTGTGAGAGGGCAGAGTTCACGCTGTAACCAGGTTCCAGAATGTTCCATCCCAAAAGGAGCAGGACAGCATAAACAATGGCACTGATGTCCTGTTTGCCAATCTGCCACTTCTGTCCCCGACTCTCATGATATCCAGAGGATAGGGGAGCGCGGGGAGCAAATGGGAAAGTAACGTTTTTCATTTATTCTTTTGTGGTTTGTGGGCCTCACTGACATGTTCAGCATTTGTTGCCCATCCCTAATTACCCTTGAACTGGGTGGTTTGCTGGGCTATTTCAGGGGGCTGTTAAGGGTTAACCACGTTGCTGTGGGTCTGGAGTCACATGTAGGGTCAGACCAGGTAAGGACAGCAGATTTCCTTCTCTAGAGGATATTAGTGAACCAGATGGGTTTTTACAACAATCGATGATAGTTTCATGGTCTCCATTACTGAGCCTCGCTTTATATTGCAGATTTATTAAGTGTTTTGGCAGGGGGGATGGTAGATGCCAAGATGTCCAAATCCCAGAGGGAAACCTGCAGCTATTTTTGCAATTTGTATTTATTTCGAGATGCGGGTTTTGAAATCAGTAAAAAGAAGGCCAAGTCTTATAGGTTTCTTACAAAACTAAATTAAACCTTTATTAATTGAAGAAATTACATAGATCGACAAATTACTACCATGATAACTTCGAAATCCCCTCATTAATCTAAACCCCAGTTACACCTCTGTTAAGGCAGCAGTGAGACAAACAGATTTTAAACAGACCCAGGCAAAGTGTCACCCAACCCCCTGAACAGTCAAATTCAAAGTGAGATTTTCTCAACTTCGGTTCCTTGTAGAAAGCAGCCTGAGCTTTAGATGCTGGAGGCTTTTCATGCTGGTTAGATGGTAAAATACCTGGCCTTATACACAGCCTTTGCTCCTTTATACATACTTTCCCCTTTGAATTCAAATTCCCATTGTTTCACTAGGTCTTTGGACTCATACCTCTCGAATAATAAAAATCCATCAAATTAGCAACTTTACCAGTAATCTTTGGGAAAAATAAACACACTGTTTCTTAACTTCTCCTGGCTAGGTGAACATTTCA
The DNA here is from genome assembly GCF_017639515.1 of Carcharodon carcharias. Lineage (NCBI taxonomy): Eukaryota > Metazoa > Chordata > Chondrichthyes > Lamniformes > Lamnidae > Carcharodon > Carcharodon carcharias. Next base: position 235,662 of record NW_024470549.1, read on the forward strand.
CACCCTCTTTTGAATTCAAGCTAGTCTAGTTTATTTAAAAATAAAAATGTTCCCTTTACACCTACGTTTACCGCCTTAACATTTCCAACTTAGCTTATCTTCTGATACATCAAAGCCTTCAATCCAGCTGCCTTTAATTCAGTTAAGTCCCCCACACAGACACACAGACCCATAGACACAAACCCAACCATTTCTCTACTTTACAATAAATTCCAATAACATTAGGAAAATATCCTGCTGACATAACTGAATTCGGATTCTCCCAGCTGCCATCAACACATGTCCCCAGAGCATTAACCTGGGCCTCGGGATTACAAGTCCAGTGATGTTATCACCACACCACTGTCGCACCCCTTGAAGTTGATGTGCGTAAAATTACAGGTGCAAGAGGGTAGAGTTCACACCGTAACCAGGTGTGAGAAGGTAGAGTTCACACTGTAACCAGGTGTGAGAGGGTAGAGTTCACACTGTAACCAGGTGTGAGAGGGCAGAGTTCACACTGTAACCAGGTGTGAGAGGGTAGAGTTCACACTGTAACCAGGTGTGAGAGGGCAGAGTTCACACTGTAACCAGGTGTGAGAGGGTAGAGTTCACACTGTAACCAGGTGTGAGAGGGCAGAGTTCACACTGTAACCAGGTGTGAGAGGGTACAGTTCACACTGTAACCAGGTGTGAGAAGGTAGAGTTCACACTGTAACCAGGTGTGAGAAGGTAGAGTTCACACCGTAACCAGGTGTGAGAAGGTAGAGTTCACACTGTAACCAGGTGTGAGAATGTAGAGTTCACACCGTAACCAGGTGTGAGAGGGTAGAGTTCACACTGTAACCAGGTGTGAGAGGGCAGAGTTCACACCGTAACCAGGTGTGAGAAGGTAGAGTTCACACTGTAACCAGGTGTGAGAGGGCAGAGTTCACACTGTAACCAGGTGTGAGAGGGTACAGTTCACACTGTAACCAGGTGTGAGAGGGTAGAGTTCACACTGTAACCAGGTGTGAGAGGGCAGAGTTCACACTGTAACCAGGTGTGAGAGGGTAGAGTTCACACTGTAACCAGGTGTGAGAGGGTAGAGTTCACACTGTAACCAGGTGTGAGAAGGTAGAGTTCACACTGTAACCAGGTGTGAGAGGGTAGAGTTCACACCGTAACCAGGTGTGAGAGGGCAGAGTTCACACTGTAACCAGGTGTGAGAAGGTAGAGTTCACACTGTAACCAGGTGTGAGAGGGTAGAGTTCACACTGTAACCAGGTGTGAGAGGGCAGAGTTCACACTGTAACCAGGTGTGAGAAGGTAGAGTTCACACTGTAACCAGGTGTGAGAGGGTAGAGTTCACACTGTAACCAGGTGTGAGAGGGCAGAGTTCACACTGTAACCAGGTGTGAGAAGGTAGAGTTCACACTGTAACCAGGTGTGAGAGGGCAGAGTTCACACTGTAACCAGGTGTGAGAGGGCAGAGTTCACACTGTAACCAGGTGTGAGAGGGCAGAGTTCACACTGTAACCAGGTGTGAGAGGGCAGAGTTCACACTGTAACCAGGTGTGAGAAGGTAGAGTTCACACTGTAACCAGGTGTGAGAAGGTAGAGTTCACACTGTAACCAGGTGTGAGAAGGTAGAGTTCACACCGTAACCAGGTGTGAGAAGGTAGAGTTCACACTGTAACCAGGTGTGAGAAGGTAGAGTTCACACCGTAACCAGGTGTGAGAGGGTAGAGTTCACACTGTAACCAGGTGTGAGAGGGTAGAGTTCACACTGTAACCAGGTGTGAGAGGGTAGAGTTCACACTGTAACCAGGTGTGAGAGGGCAGAGTTCACACTGTAACCAGGTGTGAGAGGGTAGAGTTCACACTGTAACCAGGTGTGAGAGGGCAGAGTTCACGCTGTAACCAGGTGTGAGAGGGCAGAGTTCACACCGTAACCAGGTGTGAGAGGGCAGAGTTCACACCGTAACCAGGTGTGAGAGGGCAGAGTTCACGCTGTAACCAGGTGCGACAGGGCAGAGTTCACACTGTAACCAGGTGTGAGAGGGCAGAGTTCACACTGTAACGAGGTGTGAGAGGGTAGAGTTCACACCGTAACCAGGTGCGAGAGGGTAGAGTTCACACTGTAACCAGGTGTGAGAGGGTAGAGTTCACACTGTAACCAGGTGTGAGAGGGTAGAGTTCACACCGTAACCAGGTGTGAGAGGGCAGAGTTCACGCTGTAACCAGGTGTGAGAGGGCAGAGTTCACACCGTAACCAGGTGTGAGAGGGCAGAGTTCACGCTGTAACCAGGTGTGAGAGGGCAGAGTTCACACTGTAACCAGGTGTGAGAGGGCAGAGTTCACGCTGTAACCAGGTGTGAGAGGGCAGAGTTCACACTGTAACCAGGTGTGAGAGGGCAGAGTTCACACTGTAACCAGGTGTGAGAGGGCAGAGTTCACTCCCTAACCAGGTGTGAGAGGGCAGAGTTCACACCATAACCAGGTGTGAGAGGGCAGAGTTCACACTGTAACCAGGTGTGAGAGGGTAGAGTTCACACTGTAACCAGGTGTGAGAGGGCAGAGTTCACACTGTAACCAGGTGCGAGAGGGTAGAGTTCACACCGTAACCAGGTGTGAGAGGGCAGAGTTCACACTGTAACCAGGTGTGAGAGGGCAGAGTTCCACTGTAACCAGGTGTGAGAGGGCAGAATTCACACTGTAACCAGGTGTGAGAGGGTAGAGTTCACACCGTAACCAGGTGTGAGAGGGTAGAGTTCACACCGTAACCAGGTGTGAGAGGGCAGAGTTCACGCTGTAACCAGGTGTGAGAGGGCAGAGTTCACACCGTAACCAGGTGTGAGAGGGCAGAGTTCACACCGTAACCAGGTGTGAGAGGGTAGAGTTCACACCATAACCAGGTGTGAGAGGGCAGAGTTCACACTGTAACCAGGTGTGAGAGGGCAGAGTTCACACTGTAACCAGGTGTGAGAGGGCAGAGTTCACACCGTAACCAGGTGTGAGAGGGTAGAGTTCACACTGTAACCAGGTGTGAGAGGGCAGAGTTCACACTGTAACCAGGTGTGAGAGGGTAGAGTTCACACCGTAACCAGGTGTGAGAGGGTAGAGTTCACACTGTAACCAGGTGTGAGAGGGTAGAGTTCACACTGTAACCAGGTGCGAGAGGGTAGAGTTCACACTGTAACCAGGTGTGAGAGGGCAGAGTTCACACTGTAACGAGGTGTGAGAGGGCAGAGTTCACACCATAACCAGGTGTGAGAGGACAGAGTTCACACTGTAACCAGGTGTGAGAGGGTAGAGTTCACACTGTAACCAGGTGTGAGAGGGCAGAGTTCACACCGTAACCAGGTGTGAGAGGGCAGAGTTCACACTGTAACCAGGTGTGAGAGGGTACAGTTCACACTGTAACCAGGTGTGAGAGGGCAGAGTTCACACTGTAACCAGGTGTGAGAGGGTAGAGTTCACGCTGTAACCAGGTGTGAGAGGGCAGAGTTCACACCGTAACCAGGTGTGAGAGGGCAGAGTTCACACCGTAACCAGGTGTGAGAGGGTAGAGTTCACACCATAACCAGGTGTGAGAGGGTAGAGTTCACACTGTAACCAGGTGTGAGAGGGTAGAGTTCACACTGTAACCAGGTGTGAGAGGGTAGAGTTCACACTGTAACCAGGTGTGAGAGGGTAGAGTTCACACTGTAACCAGGTGTGAGAGGGTAGAGTTCACGCTGTAACCAGGTGTGAGAGGGTAGAGTTCACACTGTAACCAGGTGTGAGAGGATAGAGTTCACACTGTAACCAGGTGTGAGAGGGTAGAGTTCACACTGTAACCAGGTGTGAGAGGGTAGAGTTCACACTGTAACCAGGTGTGAGAGGGTAGAGTTCACACTGTAACCAGGTGTGAGAGGGCAGAGTTCACACTGTAACCAGGTGTGAGAGGGCAGAGTTCACACTGTAACCAGGTGTGAGAGGGTAGAGTTCACACTGTAACCAGGTGTGAGAGGGCAGAGTTCACACCATAACCAGGTGTGAGAGGGTAGAGTTCACACTGTAACCAGGTGTGAGAGGGTAGAGTTCACACCATCACCAGGTGTGAGAGGGCAGAGTTCACACCGTAACCAGGTGTGAGAGGGCAGAGTTCACACTGTAACCAGGTGTGAGAGGGTACAGTTCACACTGTAACCAGGTGTGAGAGGGCAGAATTCACACTGTAACCAGGTGTGAGAGGGTAGAGTTCACACTGTAACCAGGTGTGAGAGGGTAGAGTTCACACTGTAACCAGGTGTGAGAGGGTACAGTTCACACTGTAACCAGGTGTGAGAGGGTACAGTTCACACTGTAACCAGGTGTGAGAGGGCAGAATTCACACTGTAACCAGGTGCGAGAGGGTAGAGTTCACACTGTAACCAGGTGTGAGAGGGCAGAGTTCACACTGTAACCAGGTGTGAGAGGGCAGAGTTCACACCGTAACCAGGTGTGAGAGGGTAGAGTTCACACTGTAACCAGGTGTGAGAGGGTAGAGTTCACGCTGTAACCAGGTGTGAGAGGGTAGAGTTCACGCTGTAACCAGGTGTGAGAGGGCAGAGTTCACACTGTAACCAGATGTGAGAGGGTAGAGTTCACGCTGTAACCAGGTGCGACAGGGCAGAGTTCACACTGTAACCAGGTGTGAGAGGGCAGAGTTCACACTGTAACCAGGTGTGAGAGGACAGAGTTCACACTGTAACCAGGTGTGAGAGGGTAGAGTTCACACTGTAACCAGGTGTGAGAGGGCAGATTTCACACTGTAACCAGGTGTGAGAGGGCAGAGTTCACACCGTAACCAGGTGTGAGAGGGCAGAGTTCACGCTGTAACCAGGTGTGAGAGGGCAGAGTTCACACCGTAACCAGGTGTGAGAGGGCAGAGTTCACACCGTAACCAGGTGTGAGAGGGTAGAGTTCACACCATAACCAGGTGTGAGAGGGCAGAGTTCACACTGTAACCAGGTGTGAGAGGGTAGAGTTCACACTGTAACCAGGTGTGAGAGGGTAGAGTTCACACCGTAACCAGGTGTGAGAGGGTAGAGTTCACGCTGTAACCAGGTGTGAGAGGGCAGAGTTCACACTGTAACCAGGTGTGAGAGGGTACAGTTCACACTGTAACCAGGTGTGAGAGGGTAGAGTTCACACTGTAACCAGGTGTGAGAGGACAGAGTTCACACTGTAACCAGGTGTGAGAGGGTAGAGTTCACACTGTAACCAGGTGTGAGAGGGCAGAGTTCACACTGTAACCAGGTGCGAGAGGGCAGAGTTCACACTGTAACCAGGTGTGAGAGGGCAGAGTTCACACTGTAACCAGGTGTGAGAGGGTAGAGTTCACACTGTAACCAGGTGTGAGAGGGCAGAGTTCACACTGTAACCAGGTGTGAGAGGGCAGAGTTCACACTGTAACCAGGTGTGAGAGGGCAGAGTTCACACCGTAACCAGGTGTGAGAGGGTAGAGTTCACACTGTAACCAGATGCGAGAGGGCAGAGTTCACACCGTAACCAGGTGTGAGAGGGCAGAGTTCACACTGTAACCAGGTGTGAGAGGGCAGAGTTCACACTGTAACCAGGTGCAACAGGGCAGAGTTCACACCATAACCAGGTGTGAGAGGGCAGAGTTCACACTGTAACCAGGTGTGAGAGGGTAGAGTTCACACTGTAACCAGGTGTGAGAGGGCAGAGTTCACACTGTAACCAGGTGCGAGAGGGCAGAGTTCACACTGTAACCAGATGCGAGAGGGCAGAGTTCACACTGTAACCAGGTGCGACAGGGCAGAGTTCACACTGTAACCAGGTGCGAGAGGGCAGAGTTCAAACTGTAACCAGATGCGAGAGGGCAGAGTTCACACTGTAACCAGGTGTGAAAGGGCAGTGTTCACTCCGTAACCAGGTGCAAGAGGGCAGAGTTCACACCGTAACCAGGTGCGAGAGGGTAGAGTTCACACTGTAACCAGGTGTGAAAGGGCAGAGTTCACACTGCAACCAGGTGCAAGAGGACAGAGTTCACACTGTAACCAGGTGCGAGAGGGTAGAGTTCACACCGTAACCAGGTGCGAGAGGGCAGAGTTCACACTGTAACCAGGTGTGAGAGGGTAGAGTTCACACTGTAACCAGGTGTGAGAGGGTAGAGTTCACACCGTAACCAGGTGTGAGAGGGTAGAGTTCACACTGTAACCAGGTGTGAGAGGGTAGAGTTCACACTGTAACCAGGTGTGAGAGGGTAGAGTTCACACTGTAACCAGGTGTGAGAGGGCAGAGTTCACACTGTAACCAGGTGTGAGAGGGTAGAGTTCACACCGTAACCAGGTGCGAGAGGGTAGAGTTCACACTGTAACCAGGTGTGAGAGGGTAGAGTTCACACTGTAACCAGGTGTGAGAGGGTAGAGTTCACACTGTAACCAGGTGTGAGAGGGTAGAGTTCACACTGTAACCAGGTGTGAGAAGGTAGAGTTCACACCGTAACCAGGTGTGAGAGGGCAGAGTTCACACTGTAACCAGGTGTGAGAGGGCAGAGTTCACACCGTAACCAGGTGTGAGAGGGCAGAGTTCACACTGTAACCAGGTGTGAGAGGGCAGAGTTCACACCATAACCAGGTGTGAGAGGGCAGAGTTCACACTGTAACCAGGTGTGAGAATGTAGAGTTCACACCGTAACCAGGTGTGAGAGGGCAGAGTTCACACTGTAACCAGGTGTGAGAGGACAGAGTTCACACTGTAACCAGGTGTGAGAGGGTAGAGTTCACACTGTAACCAGGTGTGAGAAGGTAGAGTTCACACTGTAACCAGGTGTGAAAGGGTAGAGTTCACACTGTAACCAGGTGTGAGAGGGCAGAGTTCACACTGTAACCAGGTGTGAGAGGGTAGAGTTCACACTGTAACCAGGTGTGAAAGGGCAGAGTTCACACTGTAACCAGGTGTGAAAGGGTAGAGTTCACACTGTAACCAGGTGTGAAAGGGCAGAGTTCACACTGTAACCAGGTGTGAAAGGGCAGAGTTCACACTGTAACCAGGTGTGAGAGGGTAGAGTTCACACTGTAACCAGGTGTGAGAGGGCAGAGTTCACACTGTAACCAGGTGTGAGAGGGTAGAGTTCACACTGTAACCAGGTGTGAAAGGGTAGAGTTCACACTGTAACCAGGTGTGAGAGGGTAGAGTTCACACTGTAACCAGGTGTGAGAGGGCAGAGTTCACACTGTAACCAGGTGTGAGAGGGTAGAGTTCACACTGTAACCAGGTGTGAGAGGGTAGAGTTCACACTGTAACCAGGTGTGAGAGGGTAGAGTTCACACTGTAACTAGGTGTGAGAGGGTAGAGTTCACACTGTAACCAGGTGTGAGAGGGTAGAGTTCACACTGTAACCAGGTGTGAAAGGGCGGAGTTCACACTGTAACCAGGTGTGAGAGGGCAGAGTTCACACTGTAACCAGGTGTGAGAGGGCAGAGTTCACACTGTAACCAGGTGTGAGAGGGCAGAGTTCACACCGTAACCAGGTGTGAGAGGGCAGAGTTCACACTGTAACCAGGTGTGAGAGGGTAGATTTCACACTGTAACCAGGTGTGAGAGGGTAGAGTTCACACCGTAACCAGGTGTGAGAGGGCAGAGTTCACACCGTAACCAGGTGTGAGAGGGTAGAGTTCACACTGTAACCAGGTGTGAGAGGGTAGAGTTCACACTGTAACCAGGTGTGAGAGGGCAGAGTTCACACTGTAACCAGGTGTGAGAAGGTAGAGTTCACACTGTAACCAGGTGTGAGAGGGCAGAGTTCACACTGTAACCAGGTGTGAGAGGGCAGAGTTCACACTGTAACCAGGTGTGAGAAGGTAGAGTTCACACTGTAACCAGGTGTGAGAGGGTAGAGTTCACACTGTAACCAGGTGTGAGAGGGTAGAGTTCACACTGTAACCAGGTGTGAAAGGGCGGAGTTCACACTGTAACCAGGTGTGAGAGGGCAGATTTCACACTGTAACCAGGTGTGAGAGGGCAGAGTTCACACTGTAACCAGGTGTGAGAGGGCAGAGTTCACACCGTAACCAGGTGTGAGAGGGCAGAGTTCACACTGTAACCAGGTGTGAGAGGGTAGATTTCACACTGTAACCAGGTGTGAGAGGGTAGAGTTCACACCGTAACCAGGTGTGAGAGGGCAGAGTTCACACCGTAACCAGGTGTGAGAGGGTAGAGTTCACACTGTAACCAGGTGTGAGAGGGTAGAGTTCACACTGTAACCAGGTGTGAGAGGGCAGAGTTCACACTGTAACCAGGTGTGAGAAGGTAGAGTTCACACTGTAACCAGGTGTGAGAGGGCAGAGTTCACACTGTAACCAGGTGTGAGAAGGTAGAGTTCACACTGTAACCAGGTGTGAGAGGGCAGAGTTCACTCTGTAACCAGGTTTGAGGAGAATTACAGAAGAGCTTCAAGTGACTATGTCGCCTGTGATTTTTCAATCCTCCCCCCTCTTCCCTCTCCATGTCAACCAGCCAGTGTTATATGTGCTTCAGGAAAGTAACAGAATCTTTCTGCACGTGTGGAACCTTGTGGTGTGTGTGTACAAGGTGTTTCTAATGCTGGGGAAGAAATCTTCCAGTTCATATCCTTCCTTCACACCCTGACACTTTATAAACTGCTACTGAAGGAATTCCAACCACCAGACGTGTGATTTCAGATCTTTCTGAGTCAGTAGATCCTGTGATTTCAGCCTCGACTCCGTGTGTTTCTCTTCCATTACCCGACTCGTTCCAAAGGTGTGAAACCGATTTCTGTCCCCGTTACAACAACAACTTGTATTTATGGATAGCACTGGGTAACATGCTAAATATGGAATATAATACCATGCTGACATTGACACAGAGAGACATTGACACAGAGAACTGTCGGTGTGACATCAGTCGTCTCAATTTCTCTGCTCCTCCATCACATCATTTCTGATGATGCCACTTTCAAAAACAGTTCCTCTGACATGTCCTCCTTCTTCTTTAACCGAGGTTTTCTACCCACGGTCGTTGACAGGGCCCTCAACCGTGTCCGGCCCATCTCCCGCGCATCCGCCCTCACTCCTTCTCCTCCCTCCCAGAAGCATGATAGGGTCCCCCTTGTCCTCACTTATCACCCCACCAGCCTCCGCTTTCAAAGGATCATCCTCCGCCATTTCTGCCAACTCCAGCATGATGCCACCACCAAACACATCTTCCCTTCACCCCCCCTATCGGCATTCCGTAGGGATCATTCCCTCCGGGACACCCTGGTCCACTCCTCCATCACCCCCTACACCTCAACGCCCTCCCACGGCACTATCCCATGCAGCCGCAGAAGGTGCAACACCTGCCCCTTCACTTCCTCTCTCCTCACCGTCCAAGGGCCCAAACACTCCTTTCAAGTGAAGCAGCATTTCACTTGCATTTCCCCCAACTTAGTCTACTGCATTCGTTGCTCCCAATGTGGTCTCCTCTACATTGGAGAGACCAAACGTAAACTGGGCGACCGCTTTGCAGAACACCTGTGGTCTGTCCGCAAGAATGACCCAGACCTCCCTGTCGCTTGCCATTTTAACACTCCACCCTGTTCTCATGCCCACATGTCCGTCCTTGGCCTGCTGCATTGTTCCAGTGAAGCTCAACGCAAACTGGAGGAACAGCACCTCATCTTCCGACTAGGCACTTTACAGCCTTCCGGACTGAATATTGAGTTCAACAACTTTAGACCATGAACTCTCTCCTCCATCCCCACCCCCTTTCCAATCCCCCTTTTTTCTAATAATTTATATAGATTTTTCTTTTCCCACTTATTTCCATTATTTTTAAATGTATTTCCATCCATTGTTTTATCTCTACCTTTTAGCCTTTTTCGATCCCTTCACCCCACCCCACCCCCACTCGGGCTATCTGTACCTTGCTTGTCCTGCTTTCTACCCTTAATTAGCACATTCCTTAGATAATATCACCACCTTCAACACCTCTTTGTCCTTTTGTCTGTGACATCTTTTGGTTATCTCCACCTATCACTGCCCTCTATCCAGCTCTACCTGTCGCACCCCCCCCCCCCTTAAACCAGTTTATATTTCACCTCTCTTCTATTTTTCCTTAGTTCTGTTGAAGAGTCATTCGGACTCGAAATGTTAACTGTGTTCCTCTCCGCAGATGCTGTCAGACCTGCTGAGTTTTTCCAGCTATTTTTATTTTTGTTTTGGATTTCCAGCATCCGCAGTTTTTTGCTTTTAACATAGAGAGATATTAACATAGGGCAGAATATTACACTTGGCATGCGGGTGTGTGTCTGACATACCCGAGTGTAAAATGACATGCAGTGAGGCTGGGTGAGTGTCCTGTCATCATCGTGCAGTCTCACTGGTGTTGGCCACACACCCACCCATCATTAAAAGGCCTATCAAGGCCATTAAGAAGCTAAACAAACTCAAATTTACCTAACAGTTGTCGTGCAGGCGAAATGTCCAAGCGGCCTTTACATTTTTTAGGCAACCTCATCCACAGCTGGGAAGAGATTTCCTAAAGCAAATAAATAAAAATGTTATTTTTGAATTAAAAACATGTCCCAACTCATGTGAGAAGAGTGATTGTTTTGTTAAACAGCGCTTCATCTCCCTGAAGCAGCACGGCCTGCCCGAACACCCCCTCCCCCAGCCCCCAGCACAGGCAGTGTTGAACGGTGACACTCGCTTTCCACACTGAGCTGACCCTCACTAGCCCAACAGTGAAAATTCACCGTGTGGAGCCAATCACAGGCAGCAGTCAGCTACCCCCACCAAGGGCAAAATCCTGCCCATTCAGAGACATATTAACATAGAGAGACATTTACACATTAACGTAGAGAGACATATTAACATAGAGAGACATTTACACATTAACGTAGAGAGACATTTACACGTTAACATAGAGAGACATTTACACATTAACATAGAGAGACATATTAACATAGAGAGACATTTACACATTAACATAGAGAGACATATTAACATAGAGAGACATTTACACATTAACATAGAGAGACATTAACACATGAACATAGAGAGACATTTACACATGAACATAGAGAGACATTTACACATGAACATAGAGAGACATTTACACATTAACATAGAGAGACATATTAACATAGAGAGACATTTACACATGAACATAGAGAGACATTTACACATTAACATAGAGAGACATTAACACATTAACATAGAGAGACATTTACACATTAACATAAAGACACATTAACAAATTAACATGGAGAGACATATTAACATAGAGAGACATTTACACATTAACATAGAGAGACATATTAACATAGAGAGACGTTAACACATTAACATAGAGAGACATATTAACATAGAGAGACATTAACACATTAACATGGAGAGACATATTAACACATTAACATGGAGAGACATATTAACATAGAGAGACATTGACATATTAACATAGAGAGACATTAACACATTAACATAGAGAGACATGTTAACATAGAGAGACGAATTAACATAGAGACACTTATTAACATAGAGACATATTAACACATTAACATGGAGAGACATATTAACATAGAGACATATTAACACATTAACATAGAGAGACATGTTAACATAGAGAGACAAATTAACATAGACAGACATATTAACTTAGAGAGCCATATTAACATAGTCATATTAACACATTAACATGGAGAGAAATATTAACATGGAGAGACATTAACACATTAACATCGAGAGACATATTAACATAGAGAAATATTTGCACATTAACAAAGAGAGGCATATTAACGTAGAGACATATTAACACATTAACATGGAGAGACACATTAATAGGGAGACATTAACACATTAACATGGAGAGACATATTAACATAGAGAGACATTAACACATTAACATAGAGATACACCTTAATAGGGAGACATTAACACATTAACATCGAGAGACATATTAACATAGAGAAATATTTGCACATTAACAAAGAGAGGCATATTAACGTAGAGACATATTAACACATTAACATGGAGAGACATATTAACATAGAGAGACATTAACACATTAACATAGAGAGACACATTAATAGGGAGACATTAACACATTAACATGGAGAGACATATTAACATAGAGAGACATTAACACATTAACATAGAGATACACCTTAATAGGGAGACATTAACACATTAACATCGAGAGACAAATTAACATAGAGAGACAAACTAACAGAGAGACAAACTAACAGAGAGACAAACTAACACAGAGACATATTAACACATTAACATGGAGAGACATATTAACATAGAGAGACATTAACACATTAACATAGAGAGACATATTAACATAGAGAGACATTAACGCATTAACATAGAGAGACATTAACATAGAGAGACATATTAACATAAAGAGACATTAACACATTAACATAGAGAGACATTTACACATTAACATCGAGAGACATATTAACATCAAGAGACATATTAACATAAAGAGACATATTAACATAAAGAGACATTAACACATTAACATAGAGAGACAAATTAACATAGAGAGACAAATTAACACATTAACATTGAGAGTCATTAATAAATTAACATAGAGAGACATTAACACATTAACATAGAGAGACATTAACATGGAGAGACATATTAACATTAACATAGAGAGTCATTAACACATTAACATAGAGAGACAAATTAACATAGAGAGACATATTAACATAGAGAGACATTAACCCATTAACATAGAGAGACATTAACATAGAGAGACATTTACATAGAGAGACATATTAACATTGAGAGACTTTAACACATTAATATAGAGAGACATGTCTCTCAATGTTAATATGTCTCTCTATGTTAATGTCTCTCTACGTTAATATGTCTCTCTATGTTAATGTGTTAATATCTCTATATTAATGTGTTAAAGTCTCTCATTAACACATTAATATAGAGAGACATGTCTCTCAATGTTAATATGTCTCTCTATGTTAATGTGTTAATGTCTCTCTATGTTAACATGTCTCTCTATATTAATGTGTTAATATTAACAGAGAGACATATTAACACAGAGAGATAAGTTAACATTAACATAGTAGGGGCCGTTGAAAATGTACATGATTGAATGAAGAGATTATTCTGTTATGTTGAGGACATGAATTCTAACAGTGAGGAATAAATTGGGATCATTTTAGAAAAGATTTAACAAACCTGCCTTTTTTTATTGTGCAGAAGGATTTTGACATCACTGATACTGATACCACCCTTACAGGATTTCTTCCCACTCAAAATTAACCCTTTCTCTGCTGTTCTTGTTTGGTTATCTCACAGAGAAATAAATAGTCTCTGCCCCAAACCATGCAGAACAGGTTACAGAACAGGTAGCAACGTAAAGCTATCAACATTCTAGCGTTCGCTTGGCACACCAGGTTGCTCCTGGTGATAAGACATTGCAGGGTGACACAGAGCCAATTAACACCCACCTCTTTCTTCAACTCCCCCTTTTATCAATTCGCCCTGGCACTGAGTGCAGATGCCTCCTGATTTTAATTTAATAACCACATTCCTGCATTGGTCTGTATTAAATTTCATTTGACACTGACCAGCCCAATTGCAAAGCTTGTGCAGTTCTAAGACTGCAGTTGACCCCACAGTTACTGAGCAGCACAGCTTTAATTCATCTCACTTCAAACGCTGACTCCAGGTCACAGATATACGTGATGAATGTGTGCCATGCCCCATTATGCCCCAGCTCCTCTCATTCTGACTCCATTGCTGATCACATCCTTCATTTGACAGGCACTCACCTTAGTTCAGAAAATACTCTCCATTTTATATTATCAATGGCCTTTTCCAGATGTAGTTATTCAATGTCATCGGGTTTCACTTGGTGATTTGTAACGTTACGTCCCCAGAAATAAGTATCACATTGTCCAGGGTCAGCCCTTCCAAAGGCAAGTTCATTTTCAGTGATTTAGTTATTTTAAAACAGGTTTTATTCCATTTATGTATGATTATAATTCCATTGATTGCTAAAATCACACCAATGGGCCTATGGTCCCTAAGTGTCTACTCTAATATAAACTTTCTATTATAACCATCAAACAAAAGTATTTAAAGAAAATCTTTCATAAAATTATTTTATGGGTGAAATTTTCCCCTGGGTGTCCCTTGCAGTGGTGTCCTGGAGCTTAGTCTTTCATCCCTGGTGGGTTAGCATCCCCACCTTACTATTCCAGTACCATTCTCAGTGCGTGTATTTTGCCTTGTGTGCTTAATACTCTATGCTTCGTCTGCTTTAACTACTTTTCTTTCCTCTGCTCACTTTCAGATTTTGTCCAACACATCCTGTCATTTCTGAGCTCTCTTTTCTGATTACAAAGACCCTCTGAGTTTGGGACCATATGCAAATTAGGCCACTTTGCATTGGGATATGGGAAGGTAGAAAGAGTGCTGGTCCCAGTATCGAACCCCGGAGATCTCTTCCCCCTCCTGCCCACAGATCAGTACTCACACGGATGTTATAATTCCAGACCAGCCTCCAGTCCTGATAGAGACCAGTAACGTGTATATTTATTTCTAAGAATCCAAAAATCCAGGTGTTTGTTAAAAGAATTAAGCCACATGGTTCAATGTTTAAATCAAAGGAATTTTTGTAGATTAAGATCAAGCAACATAACTATACATAAATACACTCAACCTTAAATGGTCAGTTAAGTTAAAGATATTAAATGTACAATGAACACAGTTTACTTATTTCTAAACCAAACTTCTTAACTTAAATCTCCTTGTACACCCATTAGACTTACTTCCCCACAAAACTCAAGTCAGATACTTATAAAAATTTGGAACTTGGTCTGAATACTGCTTTGAAGGGTTGAGATTTTGTGGACCTTCCACTTTACTTTCCCTTCACATCTCCTCCAACCATCCCACAGTTGTCGATTCCCAGTTCAACACAGGAATCACTAGCATCTTGATTGTAGCCTCCTGAGGTCAGAGCTTTCCTGGTTCTGACATTCTTTAGCTTTGTGGTCATGAACTCTCTCTCTCTCTCTCTCTCTCTCTTTTCCCAGCTTGGTTATCCCAGAAGTCTAACTCACTGTTAGGAATCATTCAGTTAATCCTTTAGCCAGCATACCAAATTTCAGATTAACTCTGCTGGAAAGAGATGTTCTTTCCTCTGCAGCCAGATGATTCTAAAAACTAAAAACACTGCGTAAGACCAGAGCCACACCAACAATCTACTCACCCCAATTATTAACTTTTGTTGACCCTTGACTATTCTATTATTTATCTCCTAAGCAACTAGGTCACATGATCAGCTGCTAAAACCAGGTGCTTTAACAGAACTCAACTTCTAGAGAACCCTGATTCTTAAAGGGACCCATCACCCCAACATAAAATATAGCTTCCCCTCCCTCTCTCCCCACCCCACCACCACCCCCAAAAGCACGTATGTAATCATGCAGACATAAACACTCCAATGTATAGCTGCCATTTCCTATCCGTCAGCTTGTCTTTGGTATATTTCCTGACTCCTCTCAGCCTTGGGTTGGGCTAAGAGCCTCTCATGTGTAACATCATCAAATCTTAAATATCCAATTTCATAGTCATAGAACATTCTAGTAAAGGAGGCTATTTGGTCCATCATGCTTGTGTTGACTCTCTGAACTAGCTGCCCACATAGTCCCAATCTCTTGGAAATTTCCTTAGCCCTTTTTAAATTTCTCAGAATTCAGCTTCACCTTTCACTCTTGGCTGAATTTAACTGACTGCAGAGTTGCAGAGTTGAATTGAGCAGACACATCTGGGTCAATATTCTCCCCCAGAGACCCTTTAATCCAGCTGTTTTGCACACTCATGGTGCATTTCACAGCTGGATCAGCAAACCCTACTTCCTCGCTATGCAAATTATAAATAGCTCATTTGCTGCTTGAGAATCAGAGGGCCTGATATTCATTTAGGCCCATTTCAGGCTGAGTGCACACCTGCAGCTGGAGGCCGGAGGCTCAACCAATATTGGGTCTTGGACATCATCAGCTTATTTCAGACAACACGAGCTGTCCCCTTTCCTCTCTACCTCCCTCACACCTCCTCGTTCCTCCTTTTCCTCACTCCTTCCCACTCCCCCACCTCCCCCTCTAACCTCCCTCTGCCTCTCTGCATCCTCCCCTCTACCTTCCCTCCCTCTCCCTCCCCCTCCTCCTCCCCCTCCGCCTCCCCCTCCCCTCCCCTCCCCTCCCCACTCCTGTGGCAGCCGCTGGTTTTTATGCAGGAAGGTTGCTTTCACACAGGGTTGTAGAAATCTGGAACATTCTCTCTCCCATAATTCTGGCATTGCTCGATCAATTGAAATTTTCAAGTTTGAGATTGATAAGATTATTGTTGGCTCGGGTACCAATTGTAGGTATCGGGGGTGGGGGGGGCGTAAATGGAATACGGTACAGATCAGATCTAATAGAATGGAGGAACAGGCTTGAGGGTTGAGTGATCTCGTCCTCATCCTGTGATCGTGGAGAAGATCTGTGATATCAGCAGCATTAATGTATTTCCAAGCTGTGTATATATCGTTCTCAGTCAATGAAATGTGAACACAGGGAACATTCTTAAAACGTTGAGATAGATTATAAAAGAATAGGACTCTGGACACCCAATTTTAATGATGTCAGCAGCCTCCAATTAATCTGAGAATCAGGTATTTACTGCATTCCTTTTGCACCAGTTTAAATTTTTAAATTAACGTGTGCTGGAAACTATGAAATGTTCATTTTTGATTACACAGCACAGGAGAAGTCAGTCTGCAGCCTCCCATCATTGTACAGGCAGTTTGTCTTTAGAAGCGAATTGTTCTTGTGTCGGGATTGGCTGTGTTAATCAGCACATTTCCCTTTGGCCAGACGACATGGAATTAGTCTCTGAATAGCTTTGTCTAACACTGGGTCCTGTGATGTGTGTTTGAACTGCATGTTGATGTAATTCAATATTCTTATAATCCAGAGCATAAAATGTTGTTAATTTGTCTCAGGTGATTTGGGCCCGTTTAACAGCCGAGTCCGAGATTCGCTTTGGAATTTAATCACCAAAGGCTGGGGCTTCATTCTCTAGAAAAGGAAAAGTTGAGGGTGACCTGATTGGGGCCTTTGAAGCGATGAAGGGGTTTGATAGGGTAGATGGGGAATAAATGCTTCCACTTATGGGACAGACCAAAGCTGGGGGCCCTAAATTTAAAAAAAAAGCCACGAATAAATCCGCTCGGGAATTCAGGAGAAACTTCTCTACCCAGAGAATGTGGAACTCGCTCCCACAGGGAGCGGTTGAGGTGAATGGTGCAGATACATTTAAGGGGGAAGCTGGGATAAACACATGTGGGAGAAAGGAAGGATATACGAAGGGGGGGGTGGTGGAAAGGGGTGGATGAAGATGAAGTGAGGAGGTTCATGCGGAGCATAAACACAGGCACTGGGCTAGGTGTGCTGAATGGCCTGTATCTGTAGACTCCATGTGAAAAACACACCTAATCCTTCTCACCTTAAACTGGCCTCCAACCGGCAGCTCACGTGCTGCCTCAGAGAGAGAGATACCTGACACACCGGCCGGGATTTTGGGGGGGCCAATGGGGGGGGCGGGGGTTCTCGTCCACCAATCAGAGAACCAGCAGGGAACCCCCGTCAATTCCGTGTGGCGATGCCCGATGGCCTTCACTGACCCACTGTCAGGGCCTTCCCCACGATTGGTGTCCCCGGCGGCGGAAGTCCCACCCACCAAGGGCTGCCAGCCTATCAGAGGCCGGTAGCTCCTCGCGTCAGCAGCGGGAGCGCTGGGTGCTGGTGGGACCCCACCCGAGCCCCAGAGTCACAGGATCCAATGTCTCAGGAGGAGGGGGTGGGGGAAGCTTTCGGTGTCTGCACCCCACCCCTGCCCAACGCCGGGTCCCCCAGTCGGACACGGTGTGCGAGGTTGCAAAGGAGCCCCTCCAGCGGGCTGGGCAGGTCTGCTAAGCGCAGAGGAAAACCACGTGAACTCCACTTAGACCCTGAGCTGCTCCTAAACCGCGATGGGCTCAGGGACGAGGGATGTCAGTCTGTTCATTGATGAGCAGCTGGGAATCCCACCTCAGCCCCTCCCCCCCAGGACATAACTGGGAAGTGGGGGAGGTCCCTGCCGCTGGGAGACTGATGCAGGGACCTGACCCACGATCATGTGCGGCCCGGTCCCCACAGTTCCCACTCCGACAAGCGCTGCGTTAAATCCAGGCCACAGTGGGTCCACTTGCTGGGTAGAGGGGAGCGAGCGATGGGGAACAGTTACAGGGAGATGAGTGAAATAGACAGAGAAAGGGACCTGAAAGTGAGAAAAAAACAGACTTAATCCTCAAAAGGAGAAACCTGTCCTGAACAACCAGAGACACGTTTTCATCCACTTTATGTGCTGGCTGGATGCAAAGTTATAGCTGTCAAAAATATGTGAGAAAATGTATTTGCTGTGTGTGTCCAGATGTGTAAATTTTGTGTCCTGATGTTTTTTTTACTTTAATGCTTTGCACCTAATCCAGAACACCTTGGACAGCATGCAGGTATCCTTATCTAGGATGTGTTAGCTAGATATCTCCCTGCTTTTAGGTGTGGTCTTATTTATTGACAACCTGCTATTCTTCCTGTTTTGTAAGTTTTTCACACACGGGCAGTGAAAATAATTCATAAAATGCTGAGACATTGGAAAAACACTGACGGATTTGGATCTCCCAATAGGCAAGTTATTTGTTGGTGTTGAAAGTGATATTCGACTGGAGGTCCCTTCACAAACCTTTGTCTTTTCTTTTTAATTGTTTGCGGTTTTCCATTTACAAGCTCAGCTTAAAAAGCAACACAAACATGTTTAAAAAAAAAAGTCACAAGTGGAAAACGTAACAGAGGGATTGGAACCGGAACGGTGTGAATTCCATACAGCAGCTTGTAACGGTGCCATCTTGCCAGGAAAACTTGCAAAAGAGAAGGATGCAGGGACAAACAACACTGGTGCTTGTTCTGGGTCAGTGAGGCTGAGCAGAGGATGAGAATGATGGGTGTGACGGCTGATTAATAATCCCTGGTGCATTTCAGGCAGGAGAACTCAGAGCGAGCACAGCAAGTTTTGTTTGCTGTTCACTGTTTAATGCATCGGAGACCGGGTATCGCTATTCAAGCATTGCATAAATAAAGGAAGTATCTCCAGTTGGATAAACGGAGTGATTTTGCAAAAAGGTTTTTTTGAGTAATGCATCAGCCTTTAGCTGTCACCACTGCTACCGCCTGCACCTTGATATCTGTGTGAGACACGTGTGGCCTCACTACAGTTTGCTTACAGATTTGCTGTTTTTAATCTGCTGAGAAACAGACCCTAATTTCTTGATCAGGACTAACATCTAAAGTTATAAAACAAAATCAAAAACAGAATTACCTGGAAAAACTCAGCAGGTCTGGCAGCATCGGCGGAGAAGAAAAGAGTTGAGGTTTCGAGTCCTCATGACCCTTCTCAGCGGAGAAGAAAACAGTTGACTGTCGAAGGGTCATGAGGACTCGAAACATCAACTCTTTTCTTCTCCGCCGATGCTGCCAGACCTGCTGAGTTTTTCCAGGTAATTCTGTTTTTGTTTTTGTTTTGGATTTCCAGCATCTGCAGTTTTTTTGTTTTTATCTAAAGTTATACGTGGAAATGGCGAATCAAGCAACGCCTGCTTTCCCTCTCCTTCTCTTTTTTCGATTCAATCTCTTTCCATCTCTCTGCTTGATGCTGTTTGGCAGTGGGAGTGAGCATTCACTGGGATAGTTCTACGCTTAATAAGCTGCCAGGAATTAGATTTGTGTTTTTATGCTGGGTATCAAGTCTTTTGCAACACTCTGGTTAGACCGCTTCCTGGAGCTTTCATCAAATGACTTCCCATTTCTAACTTCCCTGAGCCCACACTCTTCCTATTGGTCATCTTACATGTTCATCCTCATGGCCTCGCAGCCAATCAGAAAGTAAACAGAATCTTCACCCGCTGATTGGATGATTTTTTTCACTGCCAGTCAATCAACATTTTACCCAATGCCTGAGATTTTTATAGAACAATAGAATGGTTACAGCACAGAAGGAGACCATTCGCTTCTTTGTCTCTGTACTAGCCCTCTGTAGGAGCAATTCATCTAGTGCTACACCCCGCCTTTTCCTCATAGCCCTGCAAATTTTTCCTTTTGAGGTAATGATCCAATTCCCTTTTGAAAGCCTCAATTGAATCTGCCTCTTCCACACACTCAGGCAGTGAATTCCAGACCCTAACCACTCGCTGCATAAACAAATACTTCCTGATGTCGTCATTGCTTCTTTTGCCAATTACCTTAAATTTGTGACCTCTAGTTCTCCCATCCTTCCACTAATGGGAACAGATTCTCCTAACTTCTCTGTCCAGACACGTCATAATTTTGAACCCCTCTATCAAATGTCTTCTCAGCCTTCTCTTCTCCAAGGAAAACAGTCCCAACTTCTCCAATCTATCTTCATAACTGAAGTCCCTCATTCCTGGAAACATTCTCATGAATCTTTTCTGCACCTTCTCTAATGCCCTCACATATCGCCTCATACACAGTGCCCTGAACTGGCTGCAAGACTCCAGTTGAGGCCGAACCAGTGTTTTATACAGGTTTAACATAACTTCCTTGCTTTTGTACTGTATTAATAAAAGGCCCTGTTGGCTTTATTAACCTGTTGGCTCTCAACCTGTCCTTCCAGCTTCAATGATTAATGCATATAAACACCCAGGTCCCTCTGCTCCTACGCTTCTTTATAATTTTACCCTTTTCTTTACATTGTCTCTCTGCATTCTTCTTACCAAAATGAATCACTTCACATGTCTCTGAATTAACTTCCATCTGCCACTTGTCCAGCCACCTTTCATGTCCTTTTGAAGTTCTGCACTATCCTCTTCATGGTTCACAATGTTTCCAAGTTTCCTAACATTCACACATTTTGAAACTGTGCTCCATACACCAAGGTCTAGGTCAATCATATATATCGGGAAGAGAGGAGTTCTCACACTGACCCCTGGGGAACTCCAATATAAACCTTCCTTCAGTCCAAAACACAACAGTTCACCACTACTCTTTGTATCTAGTCCAATAATTGACGGATCTATTTTTTTATCTTTGTCCCTTTTATTCGATGAGCTATAATTTTGCTCACAAGTCTGTTGTGTGACACTGTATCAAATGCTTTATGGACATCTATGTACACCACATCGACAGCATTACCCACATCAGTCCCCTCTGCTGCCTCATCAAAAAACTCCAGCAAGTCAGTTAAACACAATCTGCTTTTAACAAATCCACCCTGGCTTTCCTTAATTAACTCACATTCGCCTAAGTGACTATTAATTTTGTCCTGAATTATCATTTCTAAAAGCTTCCCCTCCACCAAGATTAAGTTTTTTAGCCTGTCATTGCTGGGCTTATCTTTACCCTTTTTTGAACAATGGTAACGTTTGCAATTCTCCAGTCCTCCGCACCATCCCTGAGTCTAGGAAAGATAACTAATATAAAAAATTGTTTGAAGATAATTAAAAATAAACAGATTTTTCATGCTGCTATGATCTTCTCCTGGGTGCTGCTCACAGGCATGTCCTGGAGATTAACCGTTACTTTTTAGAGACTCCAGGCCAACCCTGGAGAGTTGGCAACTCAAAGTCCAAACTGAGTGTACTCTTCAGGTGAAATGAGGTGGTGGTTTTATCACTGGTTTAGTAATCCAGAGAGTCAGGCAGATGAATTCAATACAAACCTGGATTTAAGAGTCTGATGATGACCATGAAACCATTGCTGATTGTTGTAAAAACCCATCTGGGTCACTAATGTCCTTCAGGGAAGGAAATCTGCTATCTTCACCTGGTCTGGGCCTACATGTGACTCCAGACCCACAGTAACGTGGTTGACTCTTAAAATGCCCAAAGGCAATTAGGAATGGACAATAAATGCTGGCCTAACCAGTGACACCCACATCCCATGAATGAATAATTTAAAAACAGATTGGTCAATTATTGGGCCAGATCTAATTCAGACCCTAATTTTAAAGTGGGGGACACTGTTCTAATTTTTACATTTCCCATCACAGATTCCTCTGTCCACGCTTATAATGGAGTGTGCACTTGGATTGTTCCCTGTGGAGGTTCAGCTCCGTCTCCCAGCTTACTCTCAGTTTTGTTTTTTTTTAGCATAAAAACGATATAAAATCAAAGGATGACATATAAACAAGGAGAGAATCTGTGACTTTTGAATGAATTCTTTTTGTATCTCCCAGTCCCGACATCAATTGAAACTTTCAAGACTGAGATGGGTAGATTTTTATTGGGGATATGAAGGGATAAGGAGCAAAGGCAAGTAAATGGAGTGGAGGGTAGAACAGAAACTGTTGGAAAAACTCAGCAGCTCTGACAGCATCTGCGGAAAAGAGTCTGTATGACTCTTCTTCAAAGTCATATGGAGTTGAGGCACAGGTCAGCCAAGATCTAACTGAATGACAAAACAGGCTCAAGGGGCTGAATGGCCTCCTCCTGTTGCAATTATCCCCTGGTCTCTAAACACCTTTTCACCTGAAAACTACACCAGAACTTCACCTAACATGAAGAGTGATTGGTCGTTTCTCAAAGGGTCAAGACTGAGATGAGGAACAGAATCAGTCAACTTTGTTCCTCAACTTCTCTTTCTTGCTGTTCTTTATCAGTTCTGTAAGCTCCTTGGCACAAGTCTGTAAAATGAACTTGCAATTCTCAAGCCCAAAACACATGGTTTGGGGGATGAGGGGGGCGGTGGGGAGAAAAACTGCTGAATGAAATATCCCAGTGTTCATGGTCACTTTCTCTAAAGCAACGCTGATATTTAATGGGTAACTTTGTGTGGTAATATTAACGGGTAACTTTGTGTGGTAATGTTAACGGGTAACATTGTGTGGTAATATTAACGGGTAACTTTGTGTGGTAATATTAACGGGTAACATTGTGTGGTAATATTAATGGGTAACTTTGTGCGGTAATATTAACGGGTAACTTTGTGTGGTAATACTAACTCCAAGCTGCAAAACGAATAGTTAAAACCAACTTAAAAAATAATCTCACAGGTCATCTGTCCAGCTGCTTTCTCTTTCAGTTTTATTTTCGTAATGAATTGCGCCTAATTTCTAGACTCTGTACCTAGGCCCCTAAGTACAACGTGTCACTTGTCTTTGGACAAAGTGACCACTGGGCTTTGGGTATATCAGAGTCTCAGAGTCAGATGATGTTCTGTTCTGTCCCAGAGCCTTCATAATTCTGTCCTTACGGAGAACACAGTCTCAACCGAGAACTCAAACTTCAACTCCCAGGAACAGAATCCCCTTCCATTGGGATTGGTCTCAAATAGCCTTCAAATGGAGCATTTTTATTACAATGAAATTTTAACATTTCAGCTTATTCTGTGACCATTTCGGAGATTATAGTCAATGAATTGAACATCGTTTAAACTCCTCCTCATCACTTTTGATTCCAGACTTTTTAAAGATGTATGGTCAATCTGGAAATTAGGGTAATGTGGGGATCAGACACTGGTGGCCGTGTTATGCACCATTCTTGCTTCCACAAGTAGCATGTTGTTTATTAACCATCCTGCAGACAGTTAAAGTTATCTTTCAGTATACAAACTACAGCATAGGGTCAGCACACAATAAAGAGTGAGCAGTTAGTGTGACTTTAGCCAGGGATCTCCCCTAAGGACAAATACCAACACCTGATGGCACATCGATTGGGAGGGTAGCGCTGTTTTACCCGTTGTCTTACCCATGTTAAGTATAAACATGAATAATTTAGCAAAACAAAAGATGAGATCAATATATTGTCACTGTTAACTGCAAATAGTTGTCTGAAAGAATCAGAAAGCACATTTTTTGTCAAATACTAAATTATTTCCATTTTGGATTGGATTGCACCAAGGACAGATTCTTATATCTGATTTATAAAATTCTGATCAATTTGCCTCTACGTGCATTTCTATTGATGCTGTAAGGAGCACATGGAAAAATATCCAGATGGGCCTAGAAATTGGGCAGCCCTTCTAATTTTTCAGGCACAAGGGACCAGTAAGGTGGGTGATGTACACACCTGCCCCATGCTGCCCAACATATTGGGTCAGTCGCGGCCCCATAAACCTCCAGGGCTCAGCTAGAAGGGTTCAGACAGCTCATTCTAATATCACAGTAATGGTCCTGTGCTGGATTTAGAACATTCTGGTGGGAGTTTCCTTGCCCCAGTGCCTGGTTCCCTGATAAACTCTGGCACCTCAACGTGCTAGTATTCAGCAAAGCCCCTGGCAGAGCACTTGTTAAAGGGCTCATCCCCGGCAGGCAGGTTGTCGATGGTTAACCTAATAGGTGGCTGGTCCTGTTTGTCTCTCCGCACCCCCGTCTGCCCAACCTCCTCCAGCCCCTCTCCTGTCACACTCCCTGGCCCTCACCTCACCTCACTCCACCCCACCCCACTTGGCCCTCCCCTCATACTCCCCCCTCCCTGTCAGCACAACTTCGGACCCACCTCCCCCCTGTCCCCTCCCCGTACCTCCCTCGGTGGCCCCCCATATGCCCTGCAATGGCGATTTTCGGGACTGTTTCAATTTCTAGGCCTGGATGTGATGTTAAGGCTGTAACTGTGTCGGGAGCTGTGATTCGAAAATCCACTCAGTTTCAAAGTGGCCATTCGATTATCAACAGCAGATGGTCAGGCCCAGGTTACCGGCTTTAGGGAGCAACGAAACAGTCCATTTACCGATTTAACTTGAAATAGGATGTTGGAAAAGGAACGATGGGGGTTTTTATTCTGTGCCAACATTGACTTTAAGTTCCAGGCCCTACTGACTGTGTTGCTGACACCTGCCTAGAATTTAGGAAGCGATAAAGCAGATTGACAGGAGGAAGAGTTTGCAGCTGTGATCAATAATGTGAGATTAAAGATTGAAATGATAGAACTCTGTGTATGTGGCGCGTGGCCCATCTGTGGTGAACTAGGCGTCTGCGGAGTACTGAAAGCTTTGTGCGTGTGTGTGTGTGTGTATATCCTGTGCAGGCCAAGGTGCGAGAGTTAGAAGAGAAATGTCGAAATCAGAGCGAACAGTTCAATCTCCTCTCCAGGGAACTGGAGAGATTTCGTCAGACAGCTGGTAAAATTGACCTACTCAGCTGCCCTGCCTCATTGAGGGAAAGTGCAGCCTCACCCAGCAAGTCCCAGTCTCAGCTGATGAATGGACTGGCCACACCCCTTGCCAAAGGTAGGAGAGCTTACCTGCAGATTTATTTATCATTCACTGAAGGATAATTGTCGAACTCCGATCATTTCAATCTGCTTTTAATGGTCAAACGTTTTCCACCGTCATTGAGAGAAGGGCAACACTGCTTGTCAACAGGGGTTGGGTTTGGGTTGATTGGGTTGAGTTGTCCTGTGACACCATCAGCCTCTCACTGTATAATGTGTGAGTAATGGTAAATGCTCAGGCTGGTTTCTACATCTCACCATCCAGGTTAATATTTGTTACATCCACCATTGTACATCCCAGGATTTACTGCCTTTCAGATGAGACTTTAAACCAAGGTCCCGTTTGCCATCTCAGGTGGATATAGAAGATCCCACAGCCCCTGAGATGGGGGTGGTTTCTCCCCAGTGTCCTGTGCCAATGTTGATTCCTCAATCAACATCACTGGAAAAAAAGATTATCGGGTCCTTATCTCATCACAATTTGTGGGATCTTGCTGTGCACAGATGGGTTGCTGTGTTTCCTATAATACAGCAGCAGCCACATTTCAATGGGATTTCATTGGCTGTAAAGCACTTTGGGGGTGTCCTGAGGTGATGAAAGATGTCATATCATGTGACTGCCAGGATGGTAAAAGCCAGACTCACTGAGCAGTGGCCTTTCTCCATCCAGCAATGGCACTGTTAGAATGTGCATTTCCAAACGGTGCTGGGAGTTATTGACCAATCACAGTGATCAATCTCTGTTTGTGACAGACCCAGAAATGAGGTGAGGAACACCCCCAGTGGGAGAGAGCTTTGGGCAACCATTATTAGAATCTTACACTCCCACTCTTAAGGCGTTATGGTCACTCTCTCCCCCCGCCAGCTTAAAATCTGGAGGCAAGTCCACCTCCCCTTGGCCAGGTCACCCCGCAGCTATTTAACAGCCTTTGGGTCAACCCCACTTGCCTTCGAGAGCGGCTGGTCAATCAGGTGTCCAAGGACCTGGACTCAAAGGTAAGCTTGGGGTTTCCTCAGGTCAGGGGATAGGATCCAGGATCGTCAGGACAGAGGAAGGGCAAGCACGATGAGGGGAGGGGCAAGACCTTTGGGGGAGCCTCATTGGACACAGGGAACCCAAAGAGTAGACACCACCCACCCCTCATTGCCAGCCCTGCACCCCAGGCAGCCTGGACACTTAAGCCCTAGCACCCACCAATATGGGTAAAATCCCGGCGTTGGCAGGAGAGGTGAACAGGCCGGGTCACTTGATGCCTCCCTCGCTGCGGGTAGAATCCCAGTGGCAGCTGGTAAGTGATGGGCAGTCCACTCTGCTGCCATTGTGCCCAATTTTACACCCTCCCTCCTGCCTACCATCCCACTCCAAGGGCCATCGGGGGGTCGGGGGGGTGGGGTGGGTGGTGGAATTCTGGCCGGTAGGTTCAAAGTCACCTGTTTCTCCCAAGCGCACTGCACTCACCACACAGCAGGTTTCAATCCGCTCCCACAGTGAGGTCGTTCTCAGGGTGAAGCGACTGATATTCCACGAGTCTGGTGACTTCTCCCAAACAGCAAAGAGTAACCAAGCAGTTTGATTTTTGTTGGCGGTTGACAGAGAGAGGAATCTTGTCCCAAGACCCTGGGAAAATTCTTCAACAAAAGGCTCAGTTTACCATCTCACGAGACCTCTGGCAGCGCAGTGCTCCCTCAGCGCTGCACTGGGACGATCAGCCTGGATTTTATGCTCAAGTCTCTGAAGTGAGACTTCAATCCACAACCTCCTGACTCAGAGGCGAGAGTGTGAATAATCAGGCTTTGGAGAGGGTGCAGAGGAGGTTTATGGAAATGGTACCAGGACTAGAGAGACTTTGGTTAAATGGAGGGACTCGAGGGGTTGGAGTTGTTCTCGTTAGAGCAGAGGTTTTGTGGAGATTTAATAAAGGCATTCCAAATTAGAAAGAATTCTGCTGGAGTAAATAAGGAAAAATTGTTTCCAGTGACAGGAGGGTGAGTAACCAGAGGAAACAGATTAAAGTAATTAGCAAAAGAAGCAGAGGGGAGATAAGAATTGCCCAGCGATGTGTGATCTGGACTGCGCTGCCAGGATGGTAAAAACCAGACTCACTGAGCAGTGGCCTTTCTCCATCCAGCAATGGCACTGTTAGAATGTGCATTTCCAAACGGTGCTGGGAGTTATTGACCAATCACAGTGATCAAAGGGTGATGGAAGCAGATTCAATTTCCCAAAGGGAATTGGATAATTGTTTGAAAAGAACTAATGTGCAGGATGATGGGGAAAGAGTAGGGGGGGGGGGGGGGGTGGTGGTACTGAGATTAATTGGATAGCTCTTTCAAAGAAGAAGCACAGGCACAATGGGCTGAATGGCCTCCTTCTGTGATATATATTAACAACTGAGTGAAGCTGACAGTGGAATGTTCTGAAAGATTTGCAGCTGAGACGAAATGTGAGTTGTCAGAACCAAAAATATTTACCCCAGGGTCTAGAGTGACTGGGATGTGCCATATGAATCTATATTCTGAAAAGGCGACTGTATAATTTCACTGGTGCAGTCAGAACATCAAAGGAACTGGTTCCCAAATGGAATGGGATGTATCTCAGGGATCAGATTACAAAAGAAAATGGGAGAGGAAAACTGAGATTCTCAGATTCCCCATTGATGTAGCTGCAAAAAATTCACTCAAAGCAACACTCCCACACTCCCCCCTCCCCTCGTCGCCAAACCTCACCCCCACCCCCTCCCCCACCCTCACCCACTGCCCCCTCCCCCACACTCACCCCCACCCCCTCCCCCACCCTCACCCACTGCCCCCTAAACCACACTCACCCCCACCCCCTCCCCCACCCCCTCCCCCACCCTCACCCACTGCCCCCTACCCCACCCTCACCCACTGCCCCCTACCCCACCCTCACCCCCACCCCCTCCCCCACACTCACCCCCACCCCCTCCCCCACCCTCACCCCCTGCCCCCTACCCCACCCTCACCCACTGCCCCCTCCCCCACCCTCACCCACTGCCCCCTACCCCACCCTCACCCACTGCCCCCTCCCCCACACTCACCCACTGCCCCCTACCCCACCCTCACCCACTCCCCCCTCCCCCACCCTCACCCACTGCCCCCTCCCCCACACTCACCCCCACCCCCTCCCCCACCCTCACCCACTGCCCCCTAAACCACACTCACCCCCACCCCCTCCCCCACCCCCTCCCCCACCCTCACCCACTGCCCCCTACCCCACCCTCACCCACTGCCCCCTACCCCACCCTCACCCACTGCCCCTCCCCCACCCTCACCCCCTGCCCCCTCCCCACACTCACCCCCACTCCCCTCCCCCACACTCACCCCCACCCCCTACCCCACCCTCACCCACGGCCCCCTCCCCACCCTCACCCCTCGCCCCCTCCCCCACACTCACCCCCTCCCCCTCCCCCACCCTCACCCCCTCCCCTCACCCACACTCACCCCCTGCCCCCTACCCCACCCTCACCCACTGCCCCCTACCCCACCCTCACCCACTGCCCCCTCCCCCACACTCACCCCCTGCCCCTACCCCACCCTCACCCACTGCCCCCTACCCCACCTCACCCCACTGCCCCCTACCCCACCCTCACCCCCTGCCCCCTCCCCCACACTCACCCCCTGCCCCCTACCCCACCCTCACCCACTGCCCCCTACCCCACCCTCACCCACTGCCCCCTCCCCCACACTCACCCCCTGCCCCCTACCCCACACTCACCCCCTGCCCCCTCCCCCACCCTCACCCACTGCCCCCTCCCCCACCCTCACCCACTGCCCCCTACCCCACACTCACCCCCTGCCCCCTCCCCCACCCTCACCCACTGCCCCCTCCCCCACCCCCACCCCCTCCCCCACCCTCAACCCCTGCCCCCTCCCCCACCCTCACCCACTGCCCCCTCCCCCACCCTCACCCCCACCCCCTCCCCCACACTCACCCCCACCCCCTCCCCCACCCTCACCCACTGCCCCTACCCCACCCTCACCCCCTGCCCCCTCCCCCACCCCCTCCCCCACCCCCTCCCCCACACTCACCCCCACCCCCTCCCCCACCCTCACCCCCTCCCCCCACCCCCACCCCCTCCCCCACCCTCACCCACTGCCCCCCTCCCCCACACTCACCCCCACCCCCTCCCCCACACTCACCCCCTCCCCCACCCCCACCCCCTCCCCCACCCTCACCCCCTGCCCCCTACCCCACCCTCACCCCCTCCCCCACACTCACCCACTGCCCCCTACCCCACCCTCACCCCCTCCCCCACACTCACCCCCACCCCCTCCCCCACCCTCACCCACTGCCCCCTCCCCCACACTCACCCCCACCCCCTACCCCACCCTCACCCACTGCCCCCTACCCCACCCTCACCCCCACCCCCTCCCCCACACTCACCCACTGCCCCCTACCCCACCCTCACCCCCTCCCCCACACTCACCCTCACCCCCTACCCCACCCTCACCCACTGCCCCCTACCCCACCCTCACCCCCACCCCCTCCCCCACACTCACCCACTGCCCCCTACCCCACCCTCACCCCCTCCCCCACACTCACCCCCACCCCCTCCCCCACCCTCACCCACTGCCCCCTCCCCCACACTCACCCCCACCCCCTCCCCCACACTCACCCTCACCCCCCTACCCCACCCTCACCCACTGCCCCCTACCCCACCCTCACCCACTGCCCCCTACCCCACCCCCTCCCCCACCCTCACCCACTGCCCCCTCCCCCACACTCACCCACTGCCCCCTCCCCCACCCTCACCCACTGCCCCCTACCCCACCCTCACCCACTGCCGCCTACCGCACGCTCCCCCACTGCCCCCTACCCCACCCTCACCCACTGCCCCCTCCCCCACCCTCACCCACTGCCCCCTACCCCACCCTCACCCACTGCCCCCTCCCCCACCCTCACCCACTGCCCCCTCCCCCACACTCACCCACTGCCCCCTACCCCACCCCCTCCCCCACCCCCACCCCCACCCCCTCCCCCACCCTCACCCACTGCCCCCTCCCCCACACTCACCCCCTGCCCCCTCCCCCACCCTCACCCCCACCCCCTCCCCCACCCCCACCCCCTGCCCCCTCCCCCACCCTCACCCCCACCCCCTCCCCCACACTCACCCCCTGCCCCCTCCCCCACCCTCACCCCCTGCCCCCTCCCCACCCTCACCCCTCCCACCCCCTGCCCCCTCCCCCACCCTCACCCACTGCCCCCTCCCCCACACTCACCCCCTGCCCCCTCCCCCACCCTCACCCCCTGCCCCCTCCCCCACCCTCACCCACTGCCCCCTCCCCCACACTCACCCACTGCCCCCTACCCCACACTCACCCACTGCCCCCTACCCCACCCCCACCCCCTGCCCCTCCCCCACCCTCACCCACTGCCCCCTCCCCCACCCCCACCCCCACCCCCTCCCCCACCCTCACCCACTGCCCCCTCCCCCACACTCACCCCCTGCCCCCTCCCCCACACTCACCCCCTGCCCCCTCCCCCACCCTCACCCACTGCCCCCCTCCCCCACCCTCACCCCCTGCCCCCTCCCCCCACCCTCACCCACTGCCCCCTCCCCCACCCTCAAACCCACCCCCTCCCCCACCCTCAAACCCACCCCCTCCCCCACACTCACCCCCTGCCCCCTCCCCCACACTCACCCACTGCCCCTCCCCCCACCCCCACCCCCACCCTCACCCCCACCCCCTCCCCCACCCCCACCCTCACCCCCTCCCCCACCCTCACCCCCTGCCCCCTCCCCCACCCCCTCCCCCACCCTCACCCCCTGCCCCCTCCCCCACCCTCACCCCCTGCCCCCTCCCCCACACTCACCCCCACCCCCTCCCCCCACCCCTTCCCCCCTCCCCCCACCCCCTCCCCCACCACCTACCCCCTCCCCCTCCCACCAGCCCCTCCCCCTCCCCCACCACCTACCCCCTCACCACTCTCTTCCCCCCACCACCTACCCCCACCACTCCCACCACCCCCTCCCCCCTCCCCCACCCCCTCCCCCACCAACTACCCCCTCCTACAATCCCCACCCCCACCCCTTCCCCCCTCCCCCACCCCAACCCCTGCCCCCCTCCACCCCCACGTCCTCCCCCCTCCCCCACCACCTACCCCCACCACTCCCACCACTCCCTCCCCCTCCCCCACCACCTACCCCCTCTCCCTCTCCCCACCACTTAGCCCCGCACCACCCCCCCACCACCACCCTCAACCCTTCACCACTCCCAGCTCCCCCACCGCCCCCTCCCCACCCCCAACATCGGAAATTGCTTCTCCCTAAAACATAGGGTCAAATCCCAGAAGAATCAGCTGTCGGCCAGGATTTCTGCAGGGGTCCAGTCACTGCCTCTGATCTATTACAGCAAACAGTAGCAGAGGGGTGTGGGGGGTGGGGGTGGTTCTGTGTCCAAGGCAATCATTGTTAACTGGGTGTCAGTAAAATGGAAGTGTGTCAGCAGAAGTGCTCTGGTTGGTTTGATCGCTGGCCTGTTTATTGCAGTGAATGCATTTCATTTCCAAAACACATCAGAAGAAAACACACAGTGGGACTGACAATTCGCTGATGCAGGAACATGATGTCAGTATTCTATTAAATGTCAGCGGTAGCACGAGAATAAATGTGCCTCTCTGTCGTGCTGAGATTGCTGGAAGCAACTATCAAGATGATTAATCCTATTCAGCTACAACTTAAAGCTGCCGGGGTCAAAGATTAAAATAGTGCTGGGGGGGCGAATCGATCTGCCTGGTGGAATCTGGGCACCTTAACGTTGTCACATCAATTCGGACATCACAGGATTCTTTGAAACTTCAAATTGAAGGCTTCCCTCTCCACGAGAAACACTGAATGCAGAGAGTAGATATCCAACGTTATGTTATTCTTTGAACAAAGGCAAACAGAAGGTGAAAATCTCTGTGTTTCTCTTGCTGTAGCTGTTTGAGGAACCCCCTGGTTTTAATCATTCCACCATTGGCTGCCTGGGCCCCAAGATCTGGAATATCCCCCCCCACCCCCCACCGAAAAGTCTCTCTGCCTCTCTCCTCCTTTACAGTTCTCCTTAAACCTTCCCTCTCTAACCAAACTGGTGGGCACCAGTCCTAATATCACTTTGTTTAGCTCAGTGCCATTTCCTTCTTGGTAATCGCCCCTCTGTGAAGCACATTTTCTGATGTTTTACAATATTAAAGGCACTATATAAATGTCAGTTGATGTTGTTGAGGGTAAGTGATTCTAATTGTTCCGTTGATGGTTCATTATTAGCTTCTCTGCACAATTGCTCTGGGAGATCCAGAAGTTTCAGTGACTTCAGTGACGGACGAGGTGGATTTTACCTCCTGCCCTGGCACCGGGTGGTGGAATCGGGCTGAGTGGACGAATACCCTCAACCTGAGGGCTGAGGCCCTCTTTAACCTTTGACTGGAGGGTTGGAAGTGTCGTATCCAGAGATCATAGGAAGCTGATGGGTGGAATCTCGGCACTGCTCCAATTCCAGCCCCTTGAACAGCTCTGATTTTAAACAATCCATCACTATCGGCCGTGCCTTCAGCTACCTAGGCCTTACACTCTGGGTTCCCACCCCAAACCTCTCTGCCTCTTTCTCCTCCTTTAAGGTGCTCCTTCAAACCCACCTGATAACATTTTGTTTGACTGGCAACACTTCTGTAAAGCTCCTTGGGATGTTTTGCAGCGTTAAAGATGCTTACATAAAATGTGAGTTCTGTGTACATCGCCACAATGCCTATTGATGGATTGATGCTCAAACTTGTGCCGTGATAGTGGTTAGACAGTGACAGCTGATGTCGGGCACGAGAGGATCCATCTCAGAAACGCTGTGGGGAGGTTGTTGCTGGAGTTTGGTCAGGTAGAATGCTGCATCTGGAAACATAAACACAGCCATGACAATCCCAACTCCACACATTGCAGTTATTGAGTGGACGGAGAGATGAGCAGACGGGATTGACAGAGAGGGTTTGGATAATGAGGAGCCATTGTGTAAACTGGAGCCTGTTCTCACTGGGAAAGAGCAGGCTGAGAGGTGATGTGATTACTGTGTTGGGGGTTCTAACGGGACTGGATAATGTCAGCCATGACCAGCTGTTTCACCTTGTTCGAGCCAGATGACACACACTATACTCAGAGACGGCCAACTCAAAACTAATCTGGGAAACGATATCTCAGTGAGATATCACTCCCGGCTGTCCAGGAAAACAGAGGGAGCAGAGAGGATTGATTGATTCAAATACAAATTAGATGGATTTAATTCAGAAATAATTTGAGACCTGACATGTGGTGAGTGGAGTGTCCTGAGGGGATGGTGACTTTGTACCTATGGTTCCCAAAACTCTCCCCCACTGGGTGTTTTCTTCACCTCAGGTTCAGCTCTGTTGTAGATTCAGATAGAGATTGATCCCTGTGATTGGTCAATAACTCCAGTATCATTGTATCATGTCAATACCAGGATGGGCGAGGGTAAACCCAGTAGACCTCATGTTTTATCCCCCCCCTAGTGATTCCTGGGCTCACATCTCTGCAACAACACAACCAAGATTAGAAACTGGCTGTTCAAAGTCATTTTGTGATTTTAATGTACATAATCACTCTTGGTAATGAAGGCCATGATTTTTTTAAAAACTTAATGGTGAATTAATCTGTTGGTGACTGGTTAATACCACCTAGAAGGACAAGGGCAGCAGACACATGGGAACACCACCACCCTCAAGTTCCCCTCCAAGTCACTCACCATCCTGACTTGGAAATATATCGCCGTTCCTTCACTGTCGCTGGGTCAAAATCCTGGAACTCCCTCCCTAACAGCGCTGTGGGTGTACCTACACCATATGGACCGCAGCGGCTCAAGGGCGCTTAAAAGGCAGGAAGGTGGGATTAGAAATGGCACCTGGGTGTCCTCGGGCTGGCATGGACAAGATGGGCTGAATGGCCTCCTTCTGTGCTGTAACTTTTCTATGGTTCTAATTAGGGATGGGCAATAAATGCTGGCCTAGACAGCGAAGCACACATCCCGTGAATGAATAAAAAAATTACAAATGAAAAATAATTGACATATGATCTCGTCCAGAGATGAAAAAGGACCAACAAGGTCAGATTTAATCCTTCCTTATGTAATGGCCTTCATTATACTGCTGACCTTGCTGAATAAGTTGTCGTTGGTACATTAGTGAATGTGCATAGAATTAATTCAGATGACTGTGTCATTAAAAATACAAATACAGATTTAGACCATAATCTATCTCTGTGTTCTTCTGTAATTGAGGATCAGGGAGATGACAGTTCAGCCAACCTGAGAACCAACCTTTTCTCTTTTTATTCTGCTTTCAGGCAATGAAAGTGCTTCTGGGAGCAGATCAGTGATCTCCGAATATATCCGACCCCTCCAGATGTCTGGCGGAAAACCAGAGCTACTTTCTGTCAAACCTACTTTCCTGTCTAGGTCCAGTCCCAGCAGCCCCAGGCAGGACCAGCTCTCTGAGGTCAGTCAGTTTTCTCTTACTCCGTAGAGTCAGTGTTTAAATGATGAAAGAAAGTTCAAACTCCGGAGATTGTGTCAAACCGTCTCACATGACGATTAGAGTCATTCTCAGGTTTTATTTATTTATTCACAGCATCGAGGTGTCACAGGCAACTCATATCTCTGGATCAGACCAGGCCCCTGGGTTACTCGTCCAGTGACAAGATTAAAATGCCACCATACCCTGGTATTCATGAAGCCACCCATTGTCATTCAATTTAGGAGATTTTTCATTCCCAACGTTTCTTCTTAACCAATCGCTGCTCCCGTAAATCATTCTGCTGTTACCTAGCAACAGGCCCTCCAACCTATCATTGCACGTTGACAGTCAGTGCTTATGTCGGCCTATAGTGCTTATTATTGTCTGAGGAATGTTAAGGGAACCAGGCAGTCAGTACATGTCACATCAAAGCCATGTGACAGTCACAGATTGTTTTACTGACATTTTCAGTATTAGGTTTTGAAGAGAAACTATTTGATCCTCAACAGCGAATCCGGCATCAAATGCCCTCACAACATGTTCAGGTGGGAGTCATTTTAACTTACCTTCCAAATCCATGACCACTACCATGTAGAAGGACAAGGGCAGCAGATAGATGGGAACACCACCACCTGGAAGTTCCCCTCCAAGTCACTCACTATCCTGACTTGGAAATATATCGCCATTCCTTCACTGTCGGTGGGTCAAAACCCTGGAACTCCCTCCCTAACAGCACAGTGGGTGTACCTACACCACGTGGACTGCAGCGGCTCAAGAAGGCAGCTCACCACCACCTTCTCAAGGGGCAATTAAGGATGGGCAATAAATGCTGGGCCCAGCCACATCCTGAAGACACTAGCCTCCCAGAACTGTGCACCGTCAAATTTACAGTGATAATTTTAAGCTCTCCTCTCCCATCCCTTGTGCAGTAGGTGGCTCTGAGGGAGGTGGGGGGGTGGGGGGGGGGTGGGAGGCACTGGGGGGTGGGTTGTGTGGGAGGTGGGGAGGGAATTGGCTGTGTGAGTAGGGGATAGGAATGGAGAGTGGGGATCAGGTGTGTGGCTGGGGGATGTGGGAGTGATTAGGTAGCAGGGATGGGTTGTAGGAGTCGGCCTGGGTGGGGGTTTGGAGGAGTTGCAGGCACGGGGATGGGGAATGGGTTGGGGTTGTAGGTGGTGGAGGGAGAAGCATGAAGTGAAAGTCACTGTAGTCCCAGAAGGGCCAGAGGCTGCTCTCTCATTAGAAATGGGTGACTGGTGCTGAGCTTAACCTCAGGGTCACCACACCTCAGGCGAGGGGCGAGGTTGAGAAGATGGGACCTTCCTGGATGACCCCAGCCAGTGCAGGAATTGAACCCGCACTGGATCAGAAACCAGCCGTCCAGCCAACTGTGCTAACCAACCCCCAGAGGGAGAAGCAGCTGCAGCTTTAAGCTTCTTGAGTTGTTTGCATTTCCTCCCTGCAGAAGAGTTTCAAAACTCTAGGTTATCAAATTGGTATTTCAGTCAGTAATACCCGATCCAAGGGTTTGAGCCATAGCTCCATGGGTAGCTGTCTTGTCTCTGATTCAGGAAAGTTGTGGATTCAAGTCTGACCCAAGAAACCTGAGCACAAGAATTCAGGTTGACACCCCAGTGCAGTACTGAGGGAGTGTCACACTGTCCTCTGTGCTGTCCTTCGGGTCAAATGTTAAATCAATTTCAGGCAGAGGTAAAAGATTGGCCAGGGCTATTTTGAAGAATAGGGGTGTTCTCCTGGTGTCCTGTTGAATATTTATCCCCCAATCAACATTGCTAAACAGATTAAAAGCAAAATACTCTGAACGCTGGAAATCTGAAATGAAAACAGGAAACGCTGGAAAAACTCAGCAGGTCCGGCAGCCTCTGTGGAGAGAGAAACAGTTAATGTTTCGAGTCTGTAAGACTCTTCTTCAGAGCAGTTGAAGGTCTTTTGAAGAAACGTAACAGTTGCACAATCTAGCGATTTAATTCCTGGCAGCATTTGACATTTTCATGTAAAGGTGGGAGTTTAGAATCCTCGGGCAGTACAGTCAGAGAAGCTGTTTTGGGAATTCCCTTTCATCCACACAAGACAAGCGAAAGTGAGATGTGCAAAGGAAGGAACGTTCTCAAAATCCCCCGAGTAATGGAAATCTCATAAACTGGCATTCTGAGGAACAGGACTCTTTTATAACTGATCACAACCCAAACCCGATAGGAAGCAATCCCGTTATCCTGATGGCAAAATCCAAGCTTCATTTCAACTCTCCTGATTTCATTTATCTGTTGATTCTACTATCACCATCTGCTTATGGATTTCTATCCACATACCAATATCATTAAAATAGATTGTTTTTATTCTTTCATAGGATGTGGGCATCGCTGGCTGGGCCAGAATTTATTGCCCTTCCCTAATTGCCCTTGAGAAGGTGGTGGTGCGCTGCCTTCTTGAACCGCTGCAGTCCATGTGGTGTAGGTACACCCACAATGCTGTTAGGGAGGGAGTTCCTGGATTTTGACCCAGCGACAGTGAAGGAATGTGTACTAATGTAATAGCTTCCTCTTGTGGCCATTTGCGGATGTATGTATATATAGCCAAACCAGAGTAAACTAGTTTCATTTGGTACTTCACTTTTTCTGTGGTACAGAGTCTCTTTTCTATCTGGCAATGAGGATAAGATTCTGGATTCTCTAGTTGAACAGATTTGTTTGGAGAAACTTCCAGCAAGCAGTAGAGGAACTGAGAGCTTTCGTTTTGCTGAGAAATAGTTTTAAAAATCCAGTCTTAGTGAAAAGGCTATTTGTACACGTGGGTGTACTGACCTCGAAGGCGGCTGCACCAATAGGTATTATTGGATTGCTGGGAGAGCATAGCCATGACTGAGAGTCTTTCGATGTGCATGTGAAATGGATAGAGATGGATAATAACATCCTCGATTTTGCTGATAATCTGGCAGTTAATCAGCCAGTGGGGGAGAGGAAAAAGGCGAATGTTCTGACTGAGTCAGGCCCGGAAGTCTATGAAACGCTCAGGAATTAGCTCTCCACTGCTAAGCCAAAAGACATGCCGCTGACAGACATTCACTGGAATTTTCCATTGCGGAGACCAAGTGCAGTGCTGGGCAGGAGAGTCAGTGTCAATCCCACTGGACGATGAGGCGGCTGAATTCTCAAGACCTTCTGCTTTTTAGCTAATTAATTATGCATCAGCGAGGAGCTCGGTGAATCTCCTGACAGGGAGGGCAGGGATTGGTCCACCCTGTCGGTACCTCATGGGGTCAAAGGTCCTAGCGCCATATTGAAACAGCACCCAGACAGACGTACACTCGCTGAGGGTCTGGTGTTGTTGTGGAGAGGAAAGCAATGGCCCCGAAGAGAAGCAAACCCTCTGCCTCATGGTTCCGCAAATTCTTCCTGGAGATTCTCCTCCAGCACGTCCAGGAAAGGTGGGAGGGGCTCTTCTCCAGCGATGGGAGCAGGAAGTCCTCTCACCTGACCACACCGGCCAGAGAGGAGGTCACCGGGGAGGTTAGCGCCCATGGCAACAGAAAAGGACTGTCCTGCAGTGCCGGAGCCGCATGAACGATCTTCTCCACTCCGCCAGGGTGAGTGAAACTTCTCCTCACTCCAAACTCACCCCCTCATAAGGGCATCAGGCAGACGGAGGGTTCGAGTCCGCAGGGATGTCACACACGACCAACAGACGGGACATCAGCACTGAATGTGTTACAGCCACTTTAAACTCACCATCTCCTGTAAGTGATCCCACAAACGGCATCTTATTCCCTTACTAGGGAGGGCTCAGCACACACAACAGGCATCCATGCTTCTGAACTGCTGTCACCCATAGTGCTCACAGTCACTCCATCTGTCTTTATGTAGCACGAGATCTCTCTTCACAAGAGGGAGAGAGCCACAGCCTGAGGGAGCACCCCTGAGATCCGGACCTTCACAAGTTTGGAATAGCAGGCCGCAGAGCTGGCAAAAGAGGAGAGATTGTTCCTGTGCAGCAGGCGAGATCGGCCTCCCCCAACCAGGCAGTGAGGGGGTGTCCAGTAAACACTGACAACATCCAGACAATGACTGTGAGTGATCTTTAATGGATGATCCTGCTTTTCAATCACTAATTCACTCTTCTCTCTATTCCAGGTACCAGTAAGAAAAGGGGGAGGATCTCCTCCACCAGAACCCAGTCCCCAGACCACCTCCTCAGAGGAAGAACCATCACTGCGTTCACCTGCACCCTCCACCAGAGCAGAGACAGTCCTGTAGTTCTAGAGTAGGCTCCAGTTCACAATCTGGTGAGCACATCACTGAAGCAGACCCACGGTTGGTGGAGGCAGTGAGAGCCCAGGTCTCTGACACTCGGAGGGGTGCTGCAGACCAGGCCCCTGCTCAGTCCAAATCCGATGACCAGCCTCTGGACTCAGCTCTAAGAGACATGTTGGAGATTCAGAGACAGGTAGGGGAACATCAGGCAGGGAGATCAGAGGCCGTCACCAGACTGGAATGAAGGATGGAGGAGTCCGTCCACATTCTGTCCTATGTCATAGTTCCAGCATACGAGCGCATCGAGGTCTCCTTGGGGAGGGTAGCGGCTGCCTTGGAGACCCAGGTCCAGTAGTTTCTGTCAGACTTACGCTCGGACCTGCCACGTCACTCTCGCCAGGGTTCATTCCAGCAGGTGAGAGGGGCTGGGGCACTTTGACCTCCCTCCAGGGACCCCTCCCTGCTCCTGAAGGAATCAGGGAGGGGTAATTGAGCCCCCAATAAACTCCAATCTGGATCCTCAGTTGCATTAATTCTCACACGATCTCACCACAGTGAGTAGCCTTTATTTCCACATCTGCGAGATCAGCAAAGACACATCATGTGTGACAATGATCACTGACCGATACGCCCATCAGCTTTAAACCTCAGGCAGACATTATATGGGCTTTGGAGAAGTGATCACCACTTCTGCTATCGCATTGATATCCTGCTATT
Source organism: Carcharodon carcharias (assembly GCF_017639515.1). Taxonomy (NCBI): domain Eukaryota; kingdom Metazoa; phylum Chordata; class Chondrichthyes; order Lamniformes; family Lamnidae; genus Carcharodon; species Carcharodon carcharias. The sequence continues at coordinate 275,400 of NW_024470549.1, forward strand.
TGTGGATGACACAAATATTCACCACAACTAACGTTATAATCGTGTCTCCACAGTGTAGTTAACAACGGTGTTTACTTTGTGCAAGTGAGTTATTGGAGAAAGAAGCCTTAAGCATCAAATCCCACTGGTTTCCATGCCTCCCTGCAGGTTAACCTGCTCTCCGGGTTTGAACCTCATTCCATGCTTAGTTCCCACCGTCCCCATGCAAGACGCTGAATTAGGGAAGGAAGGATCAGGTCAGGGACATAAGCAATGTCTGCTAGAGGGGTTTGAGTGTCAGATGTCAGAGGTGTGCGTTCACCCTGATGAAGCAGTCTCCTTATCTGTGATGATCCTACATTGCTCCTAGTGGTGATTTACATGCTCCTTCTGTAAAGGCACAGCCCACAACTCAATGTGGAATTTGTAGCCTGAAAGAGCTGTCGTTGACTTGGGGGCTGTAGAATGGACTGGCCTTTGGGGGCTGCACCATATCGAGGATTCTCATGCTCTGGAATTGATGTATTTGCAAATCCCCTAAGATCTCAGCAGGGTCTGTGGTGGGAAGGTGTTGTCGTTGGCGGCTGGGTCAATACTGACTGGGGCCACATTTCTCCCTAATGCAAAGATCATCCAGGATGGAGACTGGTCAGGCTCCTGAGTGTTTGTAACTAGTCAGCCCGTGGTCCTGGTGAGGGCCTCTCTGTGAGGACAATGCAGACACACACAGCTCACTGCGTCCTGATGTGTGAAGGGTGACTTGGGGTCAGGAGCAAGATGATGCCTCTGCTGGATGTGTTCATGAGAGCTGGCAATGGGAGAAATGGAGTTCTCCAGACGCTGCTCCCTCTTGAGACATCTCGGAGCAAACCAGTGAAGAACGTTATGTATGTCCAGGCCGCCTTCCTCAGCTGGTGTCACTCTGACATGAGGCATCCCTGTGCGAATTGGCTTTTCAGCTATTTGAAAGCTGCCAGCTGACTTGGTGAGGCCCTGGTTGAAAGGACTGCACGATATGGAGCTGCTTCAGGATGTGCGCTAAGGGAGTGCTACTCACATTCCACAGCGGCTACACATTGCCAAGGTTACTGTGCCTTCCGGGGAGGTCCCATTGTTAGGGCAGGAGGCGACGGCTGTGATTATAGTGAGATTTGTGACCATTTTGGGATGTTCGTGCTGAGAGTGAAGGTGTTGTTGCATCCCCTGCATTGAAGGCTACAGGAAACCTCACTGGGATTATCTTGTATTGACCCGAATTCTCCTGGAATCTTGCAGCTATGTGGCTGTCATGGGCACACCTGCCAAGTTATGCCCGTGTGATGGTATCCTCATGCGGCTTGTCTGAATCCTCGTCCTCTTCAATATCTTCCATGCCCAAGGAGATATCTAGATCCCCAATGTCTCCCTCAGGAAACACATCCCCTCCCTTTGCAACACAAGATTGTGCAGAGCACAGCAAATAACGATGATGCTGGGCACTCTCTGTGGTGAATATTGGAGAGCCCAGCCTGACCGGTCCAAACATCAGAAATGCATCTTCAGGAGGCCAATGTTTGCTCTATTAAGGACCTTGTAGCTAAATGTGCTGCCGTGTATCTGTCCTCAGATGCAGTTTGTGGCTGATGGATGAACATCATTAGCCACGCCCTCTGGGGGTACCCCTTTTCACTGAGGAGCGAACCCACTAAATACCAATGTCCCTCAAAGATCTGAGGCACCTGTGAGTGAGTCGAGATTTAAGAGTCACGAGAGCTCCCTGGGTACCTCACATCAATGTGTTGGGTCTGATTTCTGTGTTCACTGATCAGTTGGATGTTCAGAGAGTGAAATCCCTTTCTATTTCTGAATCTCACTCTCAAGGCCACATGTGTACAGTCAGTGGTGCTCCAGACTTGCAGGAAGCCTGAGATTGCAGTGAATCCCACAGCTCTGATGGCCGGCTTGTGTCACTCATGTGGAACTGCACCTAATGGCGTGCTTTACTGAAAAGGGCATCGGTCACCTCCCTTGTGCATTTGTGTGTCGCCGATTGTGAGATTCCACAAAGGTCCCCAGTGAAGCCCTGGAAGAACCTGCTGGCAAAAACGTTCAGTGCAGCAGTCACCTTCAGAGCAACCAGTATGGGATACACTCCACCTCTTTGTGGTACTTGCTCCTCTCAACAAGGCAGTGTTGCCTGCAGCCTGCATTCTCTACTCCTCCTTGTAGCTGTGAATAGATACAGTTGAGCAATCATTGTTACATCCCCTTGAATGGGCTCCCTCCATCTCCAAGCCAGGAATCCAGTCTCAAGCCCTTGGCCTGCCCTCAGTCTAGACAGGGCAACCCCAGGCCATGCCTTGCAGGCAATTAACATTCCTGGGGGTCCACAGATGGTTGAGCATCCTCCTCAGACACAACTGCATATTCCCAACAAGGGCCTTGATTAGGATGAATACACCCAAGTGCTATAGGCCTCAATCAGGCTATTGTCAGCTCACCTCCAGTAGCTCAGACAGTAACTATTGATACCCAATGCTTGTACTCGGGTTATAACTGTAAGTATGGCGCCATGACCAGCACCATAGGAAGATTGAGGCTTGTAGTGTGCAGCAGCCATGGCCCGTGTTTGTTGATCCTCCCTCCTCCTTCCCCTTTACCCATTCTCTGTGAGGATCAGATGGGTCATTAAGACCAGAAGCTGCAGCACCAAAACCCAATGGATTCTCGCCTGAATGCCCATCATTAGTAAAGGAGCAAAACTTGTTCTTTGTGCATTAGACCCTCTGGTCCAGCGCTCAGCTGAGCTAGGTTCTCCATGGTTTGAGCAGGAAATTAACACGGTGCCCCTTCAATCAGCCCAGAATAGTTGTGCTGAACTCCTCCCACACACCTTGAGACCCCTCCCATATCCATTTTCCAACTGCGTCATCGATCACTGAAAGCAAACACGGTGCTCATCACATTTGTAAGTTTGACCAGCTTCAACCCTCCCTCTGTCACCCACCAGGCTGCCCCATGCTCCTCCTAATGGCCATTCTTCCTGAAACCATCCAGCCTCCCCCATTACTCTCGACCCCATCACTCTACATGTTGATATTCCCATTCTGCCCCCATTCCCTCCGATGTTGATGTCCCCATGCCCTGAGTCAGTCTGACCCCTCCCATTCTCAAGGCCACTTGCACCCTTACTTTTTGAGACCCACCCCCATGAGGCCATCTGATTGCCCCCATGACTTTTCAGCTACCACCATATAGACCACAGATACTTTCCTTTAACATTAGCGTACCATCTGCCTCACAACACCGTGGCTCAAACCCATGGGACTAAATGCCTTCAGTCACTGACCAAACCCTACACACCATTCTGTGCACAACGGTCACTGCCCAGAGAGGCCTTCCTCTGCCCAAGACCGAGAAAGGGACATGGTTAACATGGGCCTGTACGGTCCCAGACAGTTGCTGCAATATGCCGTGTGCAGCTTCTGTCAAAGTGACCCGGTATGTAGCAGTGAGAGTATTAAAGGAAGGAGGAAAGCAGCATCTACTGACCTTCAAGCGATGGATGAGGTCAAGTTCGGCAGGCGTGTGTCATTCTATACAGTTGTAAAACTGAAGGTTCTAATGATCTGCTGGCTGAGCTTTTCATTTGAAGGGGGGACATATTTCTGGGGAGTTGGTGTTTAATGAGCATTCCTGAGATGCTGATAAAGGTAAATGGGGTTCCTGACGTTGCTCAGCACGAAATTCGACCCACGTTGAAAGTTGGGAAAACACAATTCCAAACTGTTTTTCCTGCTGGTGGGAACAGAAAACTCCACCCATTTTGTGTAAGCTTGAACAGAACTACAGTCCCAGCCCATCGGAGATTGCAGAAAGCTATAGGTTCGGAACCAGGAAGCAGTTACCCAGTGAAGGGATAGTTTATCGTGGCTTTGAAAAAAACTGTCCATCCATCGTCATTTTGGAGAATTTTGTGACTGAGCATTGTGGGACAGATCTGTCTGCTGTTTGAAAAGTGAACACATTCACAGGAAGCTTGCTAACATTGCCAAAGTTAACCTTTGACACAGCTTGTCAAACAACATCACCCTTGGACATGGTGGAATGTGACTCAAGAGAAGTCAGAGTTAACAACAGCCAGTCATCTGCTGAAGTAAATAAGGTGCAGCTTTATTAGAGTAAGGCTCTAATAACAGCGGTTAATGGTAGCAGAGGTACGACAAAGTCTGTTACTGATGATTGGGCCTACATTTGGCACAGAATTGTCCATTTGTGAAGACAGAGTGTTACAGCTACAAGAAGAAGGGTCATCCTGTTGAAAGAATGTAAATGGAGGAAATGCCTACAGCTGTCGAACAGCACCAGGCCAGTGAGGGCTCAGGTCAGACCCATACAATCTGAAGCACAAGGGTGTACCGTGGAAACTCGCAGAGCATCATTGTCCAAGTGGCATTGGACAGAGTTCCGGTAAATATGGAAGCTGGCACAGGGGTATCAGTCAGCACCGTTCCTGAACTAAAATAAAAATAGCTGGAAAAACTCAGCAGGTCTGGCAGCATCTGCGGAGAGGGACACAGTTAACGTTTCGAGTCCGAATGACTCTTCAACAGAACTAAGGAAAAATAGAAATGAAGTGAAATATAAGGTGGTTTAAGGGGGGGGGTGGGACAAGTAGAGCTGGATAGAGAGCCAGTGATAGGGGGAGATAACCAAAAGATGTCACAGACAAAAGGACAACGGGGTGTTGAAGGTGGTGATATTATCTAAGCATTCCTGAACTGCCACACTGTGGAAAGCTGAGTCACCATCAGCTGGAGAAATGACGCATAGAATGACAAAGTTAGGATGGAGAGAAATTTCTCATAGTGGGAAGTGTGTTGGTTCCGGTCAGATACAATGAGCGACGCAAAATTATCCAACATTGTGGTGAAGGGTGAAACCCCAGCATTGTTAGGAAGAAACTGGCTAACTTCAATTAACTTCAGTGTAAAAGGAAATTGGAAGCTGCTTCTTTGCTTGTACATCACATTGTTTTTTTTTCCAAAAATATACTTTATTCATAAGAAATCTTCAACAACATTTCAAACCATTTCAAACTCACCAAAATACAAAATCATCAAAAATACAATCAGGTTCAACTTTTACACCAGGAATCACAAGGTGTATCAGGACAAACAATGAATATTACAATCATTGGCAGACATTCATTTTGAGCTGTACATCCCAAGGGGTCTATACAGTTCCCAGCCCCTCGGTGCACTGTGGTAGAAAGGTCTTAGACAGTGACCCTTCCCCATTGAGCCTTTGTGGTGGCTGCCCCAAGCTTTAGTGCGTCCTTCAGCATGTAGTCCTGGACCTTGGAATGTGCCAGTCTGCAACACTCGGTCAGGGACAACTCTTTGCGCTGGAAGACCAACACGTTTTGGGCAGACCAAAGAGCGTCTTTCACTGAGTTGATGATCCTTCAGCTGCAGTTGATGTTTGTCTCAGTGTGTGTACCTGGGAACAGCCCGTAGAGCACAGAGTCCTGTGTCACAGAACTGCTGGGGATGAACCTCGACAGAAACCACTGCATCTCTCTCCAGACCTTCTTTACAAAGGTACAATCCACAAGGAGGTGAACAACGGTCTCGTCCCCACCGCAGCCACCTCGAGGGCAACATGCAGAGGGGCTGAGACTCCTGGCGTGTAGGAAGGATCTGACAGGAAGGGCCTTTCTCACCATAACATTCAAGGCTATGGGCCAAGTGCTGGTAAATGGGATTAGGTAGGTAGGTCAGGTGTTTCTCACGTGTCAGTGCAGACTTGATGGGCCGAAGGGCCTCTTCTGCACTGTGTGATTCTGTGATATCACAGAATGGCGAGTGAGTTCTAAGTCAGGATGGTGAGTGGTTTGGAGGGGAACTTGCAGGTGGTGGTGTTCCCATGTGTCTGCTGCCCTTATCCTTCTCGGTGATCGATGTTGCCAGTTGGGATGAAGAGGTGAATTTCCTGTGCAACACCAAGGCAGTGAAAAGCAGGAGTATTCTCATATCCTGGCCCATATTTAACTCTCAGTCAGTATTAATCTGGTCATCTCTCATTTCAGTTTGTGGGGTCTTGCTGTTAAAGAATCCTTTGCAAGTTGCTGCAGTGCATCTTATATATGGTACACTCTGCTGCTACTGTGCAGTGAACGTTTAAGGTGGTGGATGGGATGCTGATCATGTGGGCTGCTTTGTTCCGGATGGTGCTGAGCTTCTTGAATGTTGTGGGAGTTGCACTTCTCCAGGCAAGTGGAGAATATTCCATCCCACTCCTGACTTGTGCCTTGTAGATGGTGGACAGGATTTGGGGAGTCAGGAGGTGAGTTACTCGCTGCAGGATTCCCAGCCTCTGACCTGCTCTTGTAGCCACAGTACTGATGTAGCTGGTCCTGATTATCAGGTCATTTATCATTGCTGTTTGTGGGAGCTTGCTGTGTGCAAATTGGCTGCCATATTTCCTGTATTACAACAATGACTACACTTCAGAAAGTATTTCATTTACTGTAAAGCACTCTGTAATGTGCTGGAGTTGTGAAAGGCTCTGTAGAAATTATAGTAGTAGGGTGTGAGACTGGGGAAACAATACTGTCCACGGGATTATGCAAAGGGAGTCACATGCCTAGTGTAGTCTGGTAGTATTCTGAATGGAGACAGCTCATGGCTTGGACTGAAGCAGCCTCCTGTCTTACATATCTGTACGTAGCTATGTTCCACAATAAATAATTACTGTTCAGACTCTCTGCCTCTGAACCTCTTCATTACACAACCACAACAAGACACAAAGAGATAGTTTCATTTTTTAATTCAGTGTGAAGTGACCATCACTCAGAGAGCTTTGAGGGTTGTTGGTGGGACAACTGGAAACATTCAAGCCACTGCGGCTGGGTTCTCTCCGAGCTTGGGGCTAAGGCTCGAGGTTAAAGCTTTTTGTGATACTGATACTCACTTACCTGAAAAGAGAAACTGTTTCAGGAGAGTTGGTAACCAGAGGATACAGCTTTAAGATGATTGATAAAAAAAACTAGAGGGGGAGATGAGGAGCATTTGCTACACAGTTGTGATCTGGAATGTGCTGCCTGAAAGAGCGATGGAAGCAGCTTCAATAATAACTTTCCAGAGGGAATTTGTTGAATCTGTGCAAAGGAGAAAGTTGCAGGGCCGTGGAGAAAGCACAGTGAAGGTGGGGGCGGGGGGGGGGTGGTGCTAACTGGATAGTTCTTTCAAACAGGCAGCACAGCAATGATGGGCAGAATGGTCTCCTTTTGTGCTGTGAGATTCTTTGATCACAGCAAGGTTCATCTTTGCAATGAAAGTGTCATATGCCAAGAAATGCCACTCAAAATAAAGATTCATGTTGGATTATATTGGATGAAGAGGTAGATTTCCTTTGCTATACTAGGACAGTGAAGCACAAGGATATTCTCTCGCATATCCTGGCCAATATTTAACTCTCAGTCAGCATTAATAGACTGATTATCTTGTCATTCTCTCATTTCAGTTTGTGGGATCTTGCTGCACTTCACAAATACCTTATTGGCTGTGGATTTGGTTGGAGGTTGTGAAAGGTGATATAGAAATGCAAGTTTCTATCCTTTTGAATCACCTTTGAGGAAATTGATTTTATTCTTGGTTTGTTTTGTGGTAACAGATGGACATTGAAGCAGACGGTGCTAACCCCAAAATGAAGTACACCGGGAGGGTGCACCTGTGTGTTGCCCGTTACAGGTAAGCTCTTCACTGCCTCTGGTGTATGTTTCAGTCCTCAAACAGCACATCACTCATAAGGTCTGAGTCCTGGTAAATGGGTCACTGGCTCCTCAATGAATTTTAACGTCAATTTAATTTCATGCTGAGGCATTGGGATGTATGTTTGCTGCAGACTGAGGTTGTTGAGATGTCTCACCCAGAGGTCCAGGAGAGTTCGGGGCAATCTTATCTCACATCTGGCTAATTTGACAGGTCTGTGACTCCTTTTGTCCTCTTTCTCCATGCAGGTAAAGCTTTGTGAGTGTTCTTTCTGAGTGAGAAAGATGCAAGACCAATGTGGAAATAGATCAAAGTTACAACACAGAGAGTGGGCCATTCTGCCCATCAGTCCATGTTGGTGTTTATCCTCCACAATGTACCTAATATTTACTCGCCCTGTCCCCATATTCTTTCAATCCTTTGACTTTACCTATCAAAGCCAATCTTAAACATTGATATTTGGATTGGCAGGAGGTGACAAGTGGAGTCCCACAGGGTCTGTGCTGGGGACTCAACTTTTTACAATTTACATCAGTGCCTTAGATGAGGGGGGTGAAGACATGGGAGCTAAAATTGCAGATGACACAAAGATAAGTAGGAAAGTATGTTGTGAAGAGGGCATGAGGAGGTTGGATATAGATAGGCTGAGTGAGTGGGGAAAGATCTGGCAAATGGAGTTTAATGTGGGGAAAATGTGAAGGTGTTCACTTTGGCAGGAAGAATAAAAAAGCAGAGTATTACTTAAATGGAGAACGGCTGCAGAATTCTGAGGTGCAGAGGGATCTGGGTGTTCCAGTACATGAGTCACAAGAAGTTAGCATGCAGGTACAGCAAGTAATTAAGAGGGCTAATAGAATGCTACCCTTTATTATGAGAGGGATTGAACATAAAAGTAAGAATGTTATGCTTCAGTTATACAGGGCATTGGTGAGACCACATCTCGAATACTGTGTGCAGTTTTGGTCTCCTTATTTAAGGAAGGATGTAAATGTATTGGAGGCGGTTCAGAGGAGGTTTACTAGATTGATACCTGGAATAAGTGGGTTGTCTTATGAGGAAAGGTTGGACAGACAGGGCTTGTTTCCGCTGGAGTTTAGAAAAGTGAGGGGTGATTTGATTGAAGTGTACAAGGTCCTGAACGGCCTTGACAAGGTGGACGTCGACAGGATGTTTCCTCTTGTGGGTGAGTCCAGAACCAGTTACACACTCAGTCCTTGTTACACACTCAGTCCTTGCTACACACTCAGTCCTTGTTACACACTCAGTCCTTGCTACAAACTCAGTCCTTGCTACACACTCAGTCCATTCTAAAAACTCAGTCCTTGCTACACACTCCGTCCTTGTTACACACTCAGTCCTTGCTACACACTCAGTCCTGCTACACACTCCGTCCTTGTTACACACTCAGTCCTTGCTACACACTCAGTCCTTCCTACAAACTCAGTCCTGCTACACACTCAGTCCTTGCTACACACGCAGTCCTTGCTACACACTCAGTCCTTGTTACACACTCAGTCCTTGCTACACACTCAGTCCTGCTACACACTACGTCCTTGTTACACACTCAGTCCTTGGTCACTCACAGTCCTTGCTACAAACTCAGTCCTGCTACACACTCAGTCCTTGCTACACACTCAGTCCTTGCTATACACTCAGTCCTGCTACACACTCAGTCCTTGCTACACACTCAGTCGTTGTTACACACTCAGGCCTTGCTACACACTCAGTCCTTGCTACACACTCAGTCCTTGCTACACACTCAGTCCTTGCTATACACTAAGTCCTGCTACACACTCAGTCCTTGCTACACACTCAGTCCTTGTTACACACTCAGTCCTTGCTACACACTCAGTCCTTGTTACACACTCAGTCCTTGCTACACACTAAGTCCTTGTTACACACTCAGTCCTGCTATACACTCAGTCCTTCTTACACACTCAGTCCCTGTTACACACTAAGTCCTGCTAAACACTCAGTCCGCGCTACAAACTCAGACCTTGCTACACACTCAGTCCTTGTTACACACTCAGTCCTTGCTACACACTCAGTCCTTGCTACACACTCAGTCATTGCTACAAACTCAGTCCTGGCTACACATTCAGTCCATTCTAAAAACTCAGTCCTTGCTACACAATCCGTCCTTGTTACACACTCAGTCCTTGCTACATACTCAGTCCTGCTACACACTCCGTCCTTGTTACACACTCAGTCCTTGCTACACACTTGGTCCTTGCTACAAACTCAGTCCTGCTACACACTCAGTCCTTGCTACACACTCAGTCCTGCTACACACTCAGTCCTTGTTACACAATCAGTCCTTGCTACACACTCAGTCTTTGCTACAAACTCAGTCCTGCTACACACTCAGTCCTTGCTACACACTCAGTCCTTGTTACACAATCAGGCCTTGCTACACACTCAGTCCTTGCTACACACTCAGTCCTTGTTACACACTCAGTCCTTGCTACACACTCAGTCCAGCTACACACTCAGTCCTTGTTACACACTCAGTCCTTGCTACACACTCAGTCCAGCTACACACTCAGTCCTTGCTACACACTCAGTCCTTCTTACACACTCAGTCCTTGCTACACACTCAGTCCTTGATACACACTCAGTCCTTGCTAAAAACTCAGTCCTTGATACACACTCAGTCCTTGTTACACACTCAATCCTTGTTACACACTCAGTCCTTGCTAAACACTCAGTCCTTGTTACACAATCAGTCCTTGCTACACACTCAGTCCTTGCTACACACTCAGTCCTTGTTACACACTCAGTCCTTGCTACACACTCAGTCCTTACTACACACTCAGTCCTGCTACACACTCAGTCCTTGCTAAACACACAGTCCTTGTTACACACTCAGTCCTTGTTACACACTCAGTCCTGCTACACACTCAGTCCGTGCTACAAAGTCAGTCCTTCCTACACACTCAGTCCATGTTACACAATCAGTCCTTGTTACACACTCAGTCCTTGCTACACACTCAGTCCTTTCTACAAACTCAGTCCTTGCTACACACTCAGTCCTTTCTAAAAACTCAGTCCTTGCTACACACTCCGTCCTTGTTACACACTCAGTACTTGCTACACATTCAGTCCTGCTACACATTCCGTCCTTGTTACACACTCAGCCCTTGCTACACACTCAGTCCTTGCAACAAACTCAGTTCTGCTACACACTAAGTCCTTGCTACACACTCAGTCCTTGCTACACACTCAGTCCTTGTTACACACTCAGTCATTGCAACACACTCAGTCCTTGCTACAAACTCAGTCCTGCTACACACTCAGTCCTTGTTACACACTCATTCCTTGCTACAAACTCAGTCCTGCTACACACTCAGTCCTTGCTACACACTCAGCCCTGCTACACACTACGTCCTTGTTACACACTCAGTCCTTGCTACACACTCAGTCCTTGCTACAAACTCAGTCCTTGCTACACACTCAGTCCTTGTTACACACTCAGACCTGCTATACACTCAGTCCTTGTTACACACTCAGTCCTTGTTACACAATCAGTCCTGCTACACACTCAGTCCGTGCTACAAACTCAGTCTTTGCTAAACACTCAGTCCTGGTTACACACTCAGTCCTTGTTACACACTCAGTCCTTGCTACACACTCAGTCCTTGCTACACACTCCGTCCTTGTTACATACTCAATCCATGCTACACACTCAGTCCTGCTACACATGAAGTCCTTGTTACACACTCAGACCTTGCTACACACTCAGTCCTTGCTACAAACTCAGTCCTGCTACACAGTCAGTCCTTGCTACACACTCAGTCCTTGATACACACTCAGTCCTTGTTACACACTCAGGCCTTGCTACACACTCCGTCCATGTTACACACTCAGTCCTTGCTACACACTCAGTCCTTGTTACACACTCAGTCCTTGCTACACACTCAGTCCTGCTACACACTACGTCCTTGTTACACACTCAGTCCTTGATACACACTCAGTTCTTGCTACAAACTCAGTCCTGCTACACACTCAGTCCTTGCTACACACTCAGTCCTTGCTACACACTCAGGCCTTGCTACACACTCAGTCCTTGTTACACACTCAGTCCTTGCTACACACTCAGTCCTTGCTACAAACTCAGTCCTTGCTACACACTCAGTTCGTGTTACACACTCAGTCCTTGCAACACACTCAGTCCTTGCTAAACACTCAGTCCTTGTTACACACTCAGTCCTGCTACACACTCAGTCCTTGTTACACACTCAGTCCTTGCTACACACTCAGTACTTGCTATACACTCAGTCCTGCAACAGACTCTGTCCTTGCTACACACTCAGGCCTTGCTACACACTCAGTCCTTGCTACACATTCAGTCCTTGCTACACACTCAGTTCTTGCTACACACTCAGTCCTTGCTAGACACTCAGTCCTGCAACACACTCAGTCCTTGCTACACACTCAGTCCTTGTTACACACTCAGTCCTTGTTACAAACTCAGTCCTTGCTACATACTCAGTCCTTGCTACACACTCAGTCCTTTCTAAAAACTCAGTCCTTGCTACACACTCCGTCCTTCTTACACACTCAGTCCTTGCTACACAATCAGTCCTGCTACACACTCCGTCCTTGTTACACACTCAGTCCTTGCTACACACTCAGTCCTTCCTACAAACTCAGTCCTGCTACACACTCAGTCCTTGTTACACACTCAGTCCTTGCTACACACTCAGTCCTGCTACACACTACGTCCTTGTTACACACTCAGTCCTTGGTCACTCACAGTCCTTGCTACAAACTCAGTCCTGCTACACACTCAGTCCTTGCTACACAATCAGTCCTTGCTACACACTCAGTCCTTGCTACACACTCAGTCCTTGTTACACACTCAGTCCTTGCTACACACTCAGTCCTTACTACACACTCAGTCCTGCTACACACTCAGTCCTTGCTACACACTCAGTCCTTGTTACACACTCAGTCTTGCTATACACACAGTCCTTGTTACACACTCAGTCCTTGTTACACACTCAGTCCTGCTACACACTCAGTCCGTGCTACAAAGTCAGTCCTTCCTACACACTCAGTCCTTGTTACACAATCAGTCCTTGTTACACACTCAGTCCTTGCTACACACTCAGTCCTTGCTACAAACTCAGTCCTTGCTACACACTCAGTCCTTTCTAAAAACTCAGTCCTTGCTACACACTCCGTCCTTGTTACACACTCAGTCCTTGCTACACATTCAGTCCTGCTACACATTCCGTCCTTGTTACACACTCAGCCCTTGCTACACACTCAGTCCTTGCAACAAACTCAGTTCTGCTAAACACTCAGTCCTTGCTACACACTCAGTCCTTGCTACACACTCAGTCCTGCTACACACTCAGTCCTTGTTACACACTCAGTCCTTGCAACACACTCAGTCCTTGCTACAAACTCAGTCCTGCTACACACTCAGTCCTTGTTACACACTCAGTCCTTGCTACACACTCAGTCCAGCTACACACTCAGTCCTTGCTACACACTCAGTCCTTGTTACACACTCAGTCCTTGCTACACACTCAGTCCTTGATACACACTCAGTCCTTGCTAAAAACTCAGTCCTTGCTACACACTCAGTCCTTGTTACACACTCAGTCCTTGTTACACACTCAGTCCTTGCTAAACACTCAGTCCTTGTTACACAATCAGTCCTTGCTACACACTCAGTCCTTGCTACACACTCAGTCCTTGTTACACACTCAGTCCTTGCTACACACTCAGTCCTTGCTACACACTCAGTCCTGCTACACACTCAGTCCTACTATACACTCAGTCCTTGTTACACACTCAGTCCTTGTTACACACTCAGTCCTGCTACACACTCAGTCCGTGCTACAAACTCAGTCCTTGCTACACACTCAGTCCTTGTTACACAATCAGTCCTTGTTACACACTCAGTCCTTGCTACACACTCAGTCCTTGCTACACACTCAGTCCTTGCTACACACTCAGTCCTTGCTACACACTCAGTCCTTGCTACACACTCCGTCCTTGTTACACACTCAGTCCTTGCTACACACTCAGTCCTTGCTACAAACTCAGTCCTGCTACACACTCAGTCCTTGCTACACACTCAGTCCTTGCTACACACTCAGTCCTTGCTACACACTCAGTCCTTGCTACACACTCAGTCCTTGCTACACACTAAGGCCTTGCTACATACTCAGTCCTTGCAACACACTCAGTCCTTGCTACACACTCAGTCCTTGTTAAACACTCAGTCCTTGCTACACACTCAGTCCTTGCTACACACTCAGTCCTGCTACACACTCAGTCCTTGCTACACACTCAGTCCTTGCTACACACTCAGTCCTTGCTACACACTCAGTCCTGCTACACACTCAGTCCTTGCTACACACTCAGTCCTTGCTACACACTCAGTCCTTGCTACACACTCAGTCCTTGCTACACACTCAGTCCTGCTACACACTCAGTCCTTGCTACACACTCAGCCCTGCTACACACTACGTCCTTGTTACACACTCAGTACTTGCTACACACTCAGTCCTTGCTACACACTCAGTCCTTGCTACAAACTCAGTCCTTGCTACACACTCAGTCCTTGTTACACACTCAGTCCTGCTATACACTCAGTCCTTGTTACACACTCAGTCCTTGCTACACAATCAGTCCTTGTTACACAATCAGTCCTTGCTACACACTCAGTCCTTGCTACACACTCAGTCTTTGCTACACACTCAGTCCTTGTTACACACTCAGTCCTTGCTACACCACTCAGTCCTTGCTACACACTCACGTCCTTGCTACACACTCAGTCATGCTACAACTCAGTCCTGCTACACATAAGTCCTTGTTACACACTCAGACCTTGCTACACACTCAGTCCTTGCTACAAACTCAGTCCTGCTACACAGTCAGTCCTTGCTACACACTCAGTCCTTGCTACACACTCAGTCCTTGTTACACACTCAGGCCTTGCTACACACTCCGTCCATGTTACACACTCAGTCCTTGCTACACACTCAGTCCTTGTTACACACTCAGTCCTTGCTACACACTCAGTCCTGCTACACACTACGTCCTTGTTACACACTCAGTCCTTGATACACACTCAGTTCTTGCTACAAACTCAGTCCTGCTACACACTCAGTCCTTGCTACACACTCAGTCCTTGCTACACACTCAGGCCTTGCTACACACTCAGTCCTTGTAACACACTCAGTCCTTGCTACACACTCAGTCCTTGCTACAAACTCAGTCCTTGCTACACACTCAGTTCGTGTTACACACTCAGTCCTTGCAACACACTCAGTCCTTGCTAAACACACAGTCCTTGTTACACACTCAGTCCTGCTACACACTCAGTCCTTGTTACACACTCAGTCCTTGCTACACACTCAGTACTTGCTATACACTCAGTCCTGCAACAGACTCTGTCCTTGCTACACACTCAGGCCTTGCTACACACTCAGTCCTTGCTACACATTCAGTCCTTGCTACACACTCAGTTCTTGCTACACACTCAGTCCTTGCTAGACACTCAGTCCTGCAACACACTCAGTCCTTGCTACACACTCAGTCCTTGTTACACACTCAGTCCTTGTTACAAACTCAGTCCTTGCTACAAACTCAGTCCTTGCTACACACTCAATCCTTTCTAAAAACTCAGTCCTTGCTTCACCTCCGTCCTTGTTACACACTCAGTCCTTGCTACACAATCAGTCCTGCTACATACTCCGTCCTTGTTACACACTCAGTCCTTGCTACACACTCACTCCTTGTTACACATTCAGTCCTGCTACACACTCAGTCCTTGCGACACACTCAGTCCTTGCTACACACTCAGTCCTGCTACACACTACGTCCTTGTTAAACACTCAGTCCTTGCTCACTCACAGTCCTTGCTACAAACTCAGTCCTTGCGACACACTCAGTCCTTGCTACACACTCAGTCCTTGTTACACACTCAGTCCTGCTACACACTCAGTCCTTGTTACACACTCAGTCCTTGCTACACACTCAGTCCTTACTACACACTCAGTCCTGCTACACACTCAGTCCTTGCTACACACTCAGTCCTTGTTACACACTCAGTCTTGCTATACACACAGTCCTTGTTACACACTCAGTCCTTGTTACACACTCAGTCCTGCTACACACTCAGTCCGTGCTACAAAGTCAGTCCTTCCTACACACTCAGTCCTTGTTACACAATCAGTCCTTGTTACACACTCAGTCCTTGCTACAAACTCAGTCCTTGCTACACACTCAGTCCTTTCTAAAAACTCAGTCCTTGCTACACACTCCGTCCTTGTTACACACTCAGTCCTTGCTACACATTCAGTCCTGCTACACATTCCGTCCTTGTTACACACTCAGCCCTTGCTACACACTCAGTCCTTGCAACAAACTCAGTTCTGCTAAACACTCAGTCCTTGCTACACACTCAGTCCTTGCTACACACTCAGTCCTGCTACACACTCAGTCCTTGTTACACACTCAGTCCTTGCAACACACTCAGTCCTTGCTACAAACTCAGTCCTGCTACACACTCAGTCCTTGCTACACACTCAGTCCTTGCTACAAACTCAGTCCTGCTACACACTCAGTCCTTGCTACACACTCAGCCCTGCTACACACTACGTCCTTGTTACACACTCAGTCCTTGCTACACACTCAGTCCTTGCTACAAACTCAGACCTTGCTACACACTCAGTCCTTGTTACACACTCAGTCCTGCTATACACTCAGTCCTTGTTACACACTCAGTCCTTGTTACACACTCAGTCCTGCTACACACTCAGTCCTTGCTACACACTCAGTCCTTGCTACACACTCAGTCCTTGCTACACACTCAGTCCTTGCTACACACTCAGTCCTTACTACACACTCAGTCATTGCTACACACTCAGACCTTGCTACACACTCAGTCCTTGCTACAAACTCAGTCCTGCTACACAGTCAGTCCTTGCTACACACTCAGTCCTTGCTACACACTCAGTCCTTGTTACACACTCAGGCCTTGCTACACACTCCGTCCTTGTTACACACTCAGTCCTTGCTACACACTCAGTCCTTGTTACACACTCAGTCCTTGCTACACACTCAGTCCTGCTACACACTACGTCCTTGTTACACACTCAGTCCTTGATACACACTCAGTTCTTGCTACAAACTCAGTCCTGCTACACACTCAGTCCTTGCTACACACTCAGTCCTTGCTACACACTCAGGCCTTGCTACACACTCAGTCCTTGTTACACACTCAGTCCTTGCTACACACTCAGTCCTTGCTACACACTCAGTCCTTGCTACACACTCAGTTCGTGTTACACACTCAGTCCTTGCTACACACTCAGTCCTTGCTAAACACTCAGTCCTTGTTACACACTCAGTCCTGCTACACACTCAGTCCTTGTTACACACTCAGTCCTTGCTACACACTCAGTCCTTGCTATACACTCAGTCCTGCTACAGACTCAGTCCTTGCTACACACTCAGTCCTTGCTACACACTCAGTCCTTGCTACACACTCAGTCCTTGCTACACACTCAGTCCTTGCTATACACTCAGTCCTGATACACACTCAGTCCTTCCTACACACTCAGTCCTTGCTACACACTCAGTCCTTGTTACACACTCAGTCCTTGTTACAAACTCAGTCCTTGCTACATACTCAGTCCTTGCTACACACTCAGTCCTTTCTAAACACTCAGTCCTTGCTACACACTCCGTCCTTCTTACACACTCAGTCCTTGCTACACACTCAGTCCTGCTACACACTCAGTCCTTGTTACACACTCAGTCCTTGCTACACACTCAGTCCTTCCTACAAACTCAGTCCTGCTACACACTCAGTCCTTGTTACACACTCAGTCCTTGCTACACACTCAGTCCTGCTACACACTCAGTCCTTGTTACACACTCAGTCCTTGGTACACACTCAGTCCTTGCTACACACTCAGTCCTTGCTACACACTCAGTCCTTGCTACACACTCAGTCCTTGCTACACACTCAGTCCTTGCTACACACTCAGTCCTTGCTACACACTCAGTCCTTGCTACACACTCAGTCCTTGCTACACACTCAGTCCTTGCTACACACTCAGTCCTTGCTACACACTCAGTCCTTGCTACACACTCAGTCCTTGCTACACACTCAGTCCTTGCTACACACTCAGTCCTTGCTACACACTCAGTCCTTGCTACACACTCAGTCCTTGCTACACACTCAGTCCTTGTTACACACTCAGTCCTTGCTACACACTCAGTCCTTGCTACACACTCAGTCCTTGTTACACACTCAGTCCTTGCTACACACTCAGTCCTTGCTACACACTCAGTCCTTGCTACACACTCAGTCCTTGTTACACACTCAGTCCTTGCTACACACTCAGTCCTTGTTACACACTCAGTCCTTGTTACACACTCAGTCCTTGCTACACACTCAGTCCTTGCAACAAACTCAGTTCTGCTAAACACTCAGTCCTTGCTACACACTCAGTCCTTGCTACACACTCAGTCCTTGCTACACACTCAGTCCTTGTTACACACTCAGTCCTTGCAACACACTCAGTCCTTGCTACAAACTCAGTCCTGCTACACACTCAGTCCTTGCTACACACTCAGTCCTTGCTACAAACTCAGTCCTGCTACACACTCAGTCCTTGCTACACACTCAGTCCTGCTACACACTACGTCCTTGCTACACACTCAGTCCTTGCTACACACTCAGTCCTTGCTACACACTCAGTCCTTGCTACACACTCAGTCCTTGTTACACACTCAGTCCTGCTATACACTCAGTCCTTGTTACACACTCAGTCCTTGTTACACAATCAGTCCTGCTACACACTCAGTCCTTGCTACAAACTCAGTCCTTGCTACACACTCAGTCCTTGCTACACACTCAGTCCTTGTTACACACTCAGTCCTTGTTACACACTCAGTCCTGCTACACACTACGTCCTTGTTACACACTCAGACCTTGCTACACACTCAGTCCTTGCTACAAACTCAGTCCTGCTACACACTCAGTCCTTGCTACACACTCAGTCCTTGCTACACACTCAGTCCTTGTTACACACTCAGGCCTTGCTAAACACTCCGTCCTTGTTACACACTCAGTCCTTGCTACACACTCAGTCCTTGTTACACACTCAGTCCTTGCTACACACTCAGTCCTGCTACACACTACGTCATTGTTACACACTCAGTCCTTGATACACACTCAGTTCTTGCTACAAACTCAGTCCTGCTACACACTCAGTCCTTGCTACACACTCAGTCCTTGCTACACACTCAGGCCTTGCTACACACTCAGTCCTTGTTACACACTCAGTCCTTGCTACACACTCAGTCCTTGCTACACACTCAGTCCTTGCTACACACTCAGTTCGTGTTACACACTCAGTCCTTGCAACACACTCAGTCCTTGCTAAACACTCAGTCCTTGTTACACACTCAGTCCTGCTACACACTCAGTCCTTGTTATACACTCAGTCCTTGCTACACACTCAGTCCTTGCTATACACTCAGTCCTTGCTACACATTCAGTCCTTGCTACAGACTCAGTTCTTGCTACACACTCAGTACTTGCTATACACTCAGTCCTGCAACAGACTCTGTCCTTGCTACACACTCAGGCCTTGCTACACACTCAGTCCTTGCTACACATTCAGTCCTTGCTACACACTCAGTTCTTGCTACACACTCAGTCCTTGCTAGACACTCAGTCCTGCAACACACTCAGTCCTTGCTACACACTCAGTCCTTGTTACACACTCAGTCCTTGTTACAAACTCAGTCCTTGCTACATACTCAGTCCTTGCTACACACTCAGTCCTTTCTAAAAACTCAGTCCTTGCTACACACTCCGTCCTTCTTACACACTCAGTCCTTGCTACACAATCAGTCCTGCTACACACTCCGTCCTTGTTACACACTCAGTCCTTGCTACACACTCAGTCCTTCCTACAAACTCAGTCCTGCTACACACTCAGTCCTTGTTACACACTCAGTCCTTGCTACACACTCAGTCCTGCTACACACTACGTCCTTGTTACACACTCAGTCCTTGGTCACTCACAGTCCTTGCTACAAACTCAGTCCTGCTACACACTCAGTCCTTGCTACACAATCAGTCCTTGCTACACACTCAGTCCTTGCTACACACTCAGTCCTTGTTACACACTCAGTCCTTGCTACACACTCAGTCCTTGTTACACACTCAGTCCTTGCTACACACTCAGTCCTTGCTACACACTCAGTCCTTGTTACACACTCAGTCCTGCAATACACTCAGTCCTTGTTACACACTCAGTCCTTGTTACACACTCAGTCCTGCTACACACTCAGTCCGTGCTACAAACTCAGTCCTTGCTACACACTCAGTCCTTGTTACACAATCAGTCCTTGTTACACACTCAGTCCTTGCTACACACTCAGTCCTTGCTACAAACTCAGTCCTTGCTACACACTCAGTCCTTGCTAAAAACTCAGTCCTTGCTACACACTCAGTCCTTGTTACACACTCAGTCCTTGCTACACACTCAGTCCTGCTACACATTCCGTCCTTGTTACACACTCAGCCCTTGCTACACACTCAGTCCTTGCAACAAACTCAGTTCTGCTAAACACTCAGTCCTTGCTACACACTCAGTCCTTGCTACACACTCAGTCCTGCTACACACTCAGTCCTTGCTACACACTCAGTCCTTGCTACACACTCAGTCCTTGCTACACACTCAGTCCTTGTTACACACTCAGTCCTTGCTACACACTCAGTCCTTGCTACAAACTCAGTCCTGCTACACACTCAGTCCTTGCTACACACTCAGTCCTTGCTACACACTCAGTCCTTGCTACACACTCAGTCCTTGCTACACACTCAGTCCTGCTACACACTCAGTCCTTGTTACACACTCAGTCCTTGCTACACACTCAGTCCTTGCTACAAACTCAGACCTTGCTACACACTCAGTCCTTGTTACACACTCAGTCCTGCTATACACTCAGTCCTTGTTACACACTCAGTCCTTGTTACACAATCAGTCCTGCTACACACTCAGTCCGTGCTACAAACTCAGTCTTTGCTACACACTCAGTCCTTGTTACACACTCAGTCCTTGTTACACACTCAATCCATGCTACACACTCAGTCCTGCTACACACGAAGTCCTTGTTACACACTCAGACCTTGCTACACACTCAGTCCTTGCTACAAACTCAGTCCTGCTACACAGTCAGTCCTTGCTACACACTCAGTCCTTGCTACACACTCAGTCCTTGTTACACACTCAGGCCTTGCTAAACACTCCGTCCTTGTTACACACTCAGTCCTTGCTACACACTCAGTCCTTGTTACACACTCAGTCCTTGCTACACACTCAGTCCTGCTACACACTACGTCATTGTTACACACTCAGTCCTTGATACACACTCAGTTCTTGCTACAAACTCAGTCCTGCTACACACTCAGTCCTTGCTACACACTCAGTCCTTGCTACACACTCAGGCCTTGCTACACACTCAGTCCTTGTTACACACTCAGTCCTTGCTACACACTCAGTCCTTGCTACACACTCAGTCCTTGCTACACACTCAGTCCTTGCTACACACTCAGTTCGTGTTACACACTCAGTCCTTGCAACACACTCAGTCCTTGCTAAACACTCAGTCCTTGTTACACACTCAGTCCTGCTACACACTCAGTCCTTGTTATACACTCAGTCCTTGCTACACACTCAGTCCTTGCTATACACTCAGTCCTTGCTACACATTCAGTCCTTGCTACACACTCAGTTCTTGCTACACACTCAGTCCTTGCTATACACTCAGTCTTGCAACACACTCAGTCCTTGCTACACACTCAGTCCTTGTTACACACTCAGTCCTTGGTCACTCACAGTCCTTCCTACAAACTCAGTCCTGCTACACACTCAGCCCTTGCTACACAATCAGTCCTTGCTACACACTCAGTCCTTGCTACACACTCAGTCCTTGTTACACACTCAGTCCTTGCTACACACTCAGTCCTTACTACACACTCAGTCCTGCTACACACTCAGTCCTTGCTACACACTCAGTCCTTGTTACACACTCAGTCTTGCTATACACACAGTCCTTGTTACACACTCAGTCCTTGTTACACACTCAGTCCTGCTACACACTCAGTCCGTGCTACAAAGTCAGTCCTTCCTACACACTCAGTCCTTGTTACACAATCAGTCCTTGTTACACACTCAGTCCTTGTTACACAATCAGTCCTTGTTACACACTCAGTCCTTGTTACACACTCAGTCCTTGCTACAAACTCAGTCCTTGCTACACACTCAGTCCTTTCTAAAAACTCAGTCCTTGCTACACACTCCGTCCTTGTTACACACTCAGTCCTTGCTACACATTCAGTCCTGCTACACATTCCGTCCTTGTTACACACTCAGCCCTTGCTACACACTCAGTCCTTGCAACAAACTCAGTTCTGCTACACACTCAGTCCTTGCTACACACTCAGTCCTTGCTACACACTCAGTCCTTGTTACACACTCAGTCCTTGCAACACACTCAGTCCTTGCTACAAACTCAGTCCTGCTACACACTCAGTCCTTGCTACACACTCAGTCCTTGCTACAAACTCAGTCCTGCTACACACTCAGTCCTTGCTACACACTCAGGCCCTGCTACACACTACGTCCTTGTTACACACTCAGTCCTTGCTACACACTCAGTCCTTGCTACAAACTCAGTCCTTGCTACACACTCAGTCCTTGTTACACACTCAGTCCTGCTATACACTCAGTCCTTGTTACACACTCAGTCCTTGTTACACAATCAGTCCTGCTACACACTCAGTCCGTGCTACAAACTCAGTCTTTGCTACACACTCAGTCCTTGTTACACACTCAGTCCTTGTTACACACTCAGTCCTTGCTACACACTCAGTCCTTGCTACACACTCCGTCCTTGTTACATACTCAATCCATGCTACACACTCAGTCCTGCTACACACGAAGTCCTTGTTACACACTCAGACCTTGCTACACACTCAGTCCTTGCTACAAACTCAGTCCTGCTACACAGTCAGTCCTTGCTACACACTCAGTCCTTGCTACACACTCAGTCCTTGTTACACACTCAGGCCTTGCTAAACACTCCGTACTTGTTACACACTCAGTCCTTGCTACACATTCAGTCCTTGCTACACACTCAGTCCTTGCTACAAACTCAGTCCTGCTACACACTCAGTCCTTGCTACACACTCAGTCCTTGCTACACACTCAGGCCTTGCTACACACTCAGTCCTTGTTACACACTCAGTCCTTGCTACACACTCAGTCCTTGCTACACACTCAGTCCTTGCTACAAACTCAGTCCTTGCTACACACTCAGTTCGTGTTACACACTCAGTCCTTGCAACACACTCAGTCCTTGCTAAACACTCAGTCCTTGTTACACACTCAGTCCTGCTACACACTCAGTCCTTGTTATACACTCAGTCCTTGCTACACACTCAGTCCTTGCTATACACTCAGTCCTTGCTACACATTCAGTCCTTGCTACACACTCAGTTCTTGCTACACACTCAGTCCTTGCTATACACTCAGTCCTGCAACACACTCAGTCCTTGCTACACACTCAGTCCTTGTTACACACTCAGTCCTTGTTACAAACTCAGTCCTTGCTACATACTCAGTCCTTGCTACACACTCAGTCCTTTCTAAAAACTCAGTCCTTGCTACACACTCCGTCCTTCTTACACACTCAGTCCTTGCTAGACACTCAGTCCTGCTACACACTCCGTCCTTGTTACACACTCAGTCCTTGCTACACACTCAGTCCTTCCTACAAACTCAGTCGTGCTACACACTCAGTCCTTGTTACACACTCAGTCCTTGCTACACACTCAGTCCTGCTACACACTACGTCCTTGTTACACACTCAGTCCTTGGTCCCTCACAGTCCTTGCTACAAACTCAGTCCTGCTACACACTCAGTCCTTGCTACACACTCAGTCCTTGCTATACACTCAGTCCTGCTACACACTCAGTCCTTGCTACACACTCAGTCCTTGTTACACACTCAGGCCTTGCTACACACTCAGTCCTTGCTACACACTCAGTCCTTGCTACAGACTCAGTCCTTGCTATACACTCAGTCCTGCTACACACTCAGTCCTTGCTACACACTCAGTCCTTGTTACACACTCAGTCCTTGTTACAAACTCAGTCCGTGCTACAAACTCAGTCCTTGCTACACACTCAGTCCTTGTTACACACTCAGTCCTTGCTACACACTCAGTCCTTGTTACACACTCAGTCCTTGCTACACACTAAGTCCTTGTTACACACTCAGTCCTGCTATACACTCAGTCCTTCTTACACACTCAGTCCCTGTTACACACTCAGTCCGTGCTACAAACTCAGACCTTGCTACACACTCAGTCCTTGTTATACACTCAGTCCTTGTTACACACTCAGTCCTTGCTACACACTCAGTCCTTGCTACACACTCAGTCCTTGCTACACACTCAGTCCATTCTAAAAACTCAGTCCTTGCTACACACTCAGTCCTTGTTACACACTCAGTCCTTGCTACACACTCAGTCCTTGTTACACACTCAGTCCTTGCTACACACTTAGTCCTTGCTACACACTCAGTCCTTGCTACACACTCAGTCCTTGCTACACACTCAGTCCTTGTTACACACTCAGTCCTTGCTACACACTCAGTCCTTGTTACACACTCAGTCCTTGGTAGACACTCAGTCCTTGCTACACACTCAGTCCTTGCTACACACTCAGTCCTTGCTACACACTCAGTCCTTGCTACACACTCAGTCCTTGCTACACACTCAGTCCTTGCTACACACTCAGTCCTTGTTACACACTCAGTCCTTGTTACACACTCAGTCCTTGCTACACACTCAGTCCTTGCTACACACTCAGTCCTTGCTACACACTCAGTCCTTGCTACACACTCAGTCCTTGTTACACACTCAGTCCTTGCTACACACTCAGTCCTTGCTACACACTCAGTCCTTGCTACACACTCAGTCCTTGCTACACACTCAGTCCTTGCTACACACTCAGTCCTTGCTACACACTCAGTCCTGCTACACACTCAGTCCTTGCTACACACTCAGTCCTTGCTACACACTCAGTCCTTGCTACACACTCAGTCCTTGCTACACACTCAGTCCTTGCTACACACTCAGTCCTTGCTACACACTCAGTCCTTGCTACACACTCAGTCCTTGCTACACACTCAGTCCTTGTTACACACTCAGTCCTTGCTACACACTCAGTCCTTGCTACACACTCAGTCCTTGCTACACACTCAGTCCTTGCTACACACTCAGTCCTTGCTACACACTCAGTCCTTGCTACACACTCAGTCCTTGCTACACACTCAGTCCTTGCTACACACTCAGTCCTTGCTACACACTCAGTCCTTGCTACACACTCAGTCCTGCTACACACTCAGTCCTTGCTACACACTCAGTCCTTGTTACACACTCAGTCCTTGTTACACACTCAGTCCTTGCTACACACTCAGTCCTTGTTACACACTCAGTCCTTGCTACACACTCAGTCCTTGCTACACACTCAGTCCTTGCTACACACTCAGTCCTTGCTACAAACTCAGTCCTTGCTACACACTCAGTCCTTGCTACACACTCAGTCCTTGCTACACACTCAGTCCTTGTTACACACTCAGTCCTTGCTACACACTCAGTCCTTGCTACACACTCAGTCCTTGCTACACACTCTGCCCTTGTTACACACTCAGTCCTGCTATACACTCAGTCCTGCTACACACTCAGTCCTTGTTACACACTCAGTCCTGCTACACACTCAGTCCGTGCTACAAACTCAGTCCTTGCTACACACTCAGTCCTTGTTACACACTCAGTCCTTGTTACACACTCAGTCCTTGCTACACACTCAGTCCTTGCTACACACTCAGTCCTTGTTACACACTCAGTCCTTGCTACACACTCAGTCCTGCTACACACTAAGTCCTTGTTACACACTCAGTCCTTGCTACACACTCAGTCCTTGCTACAAACTCAGTCCTGCTACACACTCAGTCCTTGCTACACACTCAGTCCTTGCTACACACTCAGTCCTTGCTACACACTCAGTCCTTGTTACACACTCAGTCCTTGTTACACACTCAGTCCTTGCTACACACTCAGTCCTTGCTACACACTCAGTCCTTGCTACCATCTCAGTCCTGCTACACACTCAGTCCTGCTACACACTCAGTCCTTGCTACACACTCAGTCCTTGCTACACACTCAGTCCTTGTTACACACTCAGTCCTTGCTACACACTCAGTCCTTGCTACACACTCAGTCCTTGCTACACACTCAGTCCTTGCTACACACTCAGTCCTTGTTACACACTCAGTCCTTGCTACACACTCAGTCCTTGCTAAACACTCAGTCCTTGTTACACACTCAGTCCTGCTACACACTCAGTCCTTGTTATACACTCAGTCCTTGCTACACAGTCAGTCCTTGCTATACACTCAGTCCTTGCTACACATTCAGTCCTTGCTACACACTCAGTTCTTGCTACACACTCAGTCCTTGCTATACACTCAGTCCTGCAACACACTCAGTCCTTGCTACACACTCAGTCCTTGTTACACACTCAGTCCTTGTTACAAACTCAGTCCTTGCTACATACTCAGTCCTTGCTACACACTCAGTCCTTTCTAAAAACTCAGTCCTTGCTACACACTCCGTCCTTCTTACACACTCAGTCCTTGCTAGACACTCAGTCCTGCTACACACTCCGTCCTTGTTACACACTCAGTCCTTGCTACACACTCAGTCCTTCCTACAAACTCAGTCGTGCTACACACTCAGTCCTTGTTACACACTCAGTCGTTGCTACACACTCAGTCCTGCTACACACTACGTCCTTGTTACACACTCAGTCCTTGGTCACTCACAGTCCTTGCTACAAACTCAGTCCTGCTACACACTCAGTCCTTGCTACACACTCAGTCCTTGCTATACACTCAGTCCTGCTACACACTCAGTCCTTGCTACACACTCAGTCCTTGTTACACACTCAGGCCTTGCTACACACTCAGTCCTTGCTACACACTCAGTCCTTGCTACAGACTCAGTCCTTGCTATACACTCAGTCCTGCTACACACTCAGTCCTTGCTACACACTCAGTCCTTGTTACACACTCAGTCCTTGTTACAAACTCAGTCCGTGCTACAAACTCAGTCCTTGCTACACACTCAGTCCTTGTTACACACTCAGTCCTTGCTACACACTCAGTCCTTGTTACACACTCAGTCCTTGCTACACACTAAGTCCTTGTTACACACTCAGTCCTGCTATACACTCAGTCCTTCTTACACACTCAGTCCCTGTTACACACTAAGTCCTGTTACACACTCAGTCCGTGCTACAAACTCAGACCTTGCTACACACTCAGTCCTTGCTGCACACACAGTCCTTGTTACACACTCAGTCCTTGCTACACACTTGGTCCTTGCTACAAACTCAGTCCTGCTACACACACAGTCCTTGCTACAAACTCAGTCCTGCTACACACTCAGTCCTTGCTACACACTCAGTCCTTGTTACACACTCAGGCCTTGCTACACACTCAGTCCTTGCTACACACTCAGTCCTTGTTACACACTCAGTCCTTGCTACACACTCACTCCAGCTACACACTCAGTCCTTGTTACACACTCAGTCCTTGCTAAAAACTCAGTCCAGCTACACACTCAGTCCTTGTTACACACTCAGTCCTTGCTACACACTCAGTACTTGATACACACTCAGTCCTTGCTAAAAACTCAGTCCTTGATACACACTCAGTCCTTGTTACACACTCAATCCTTGTTACACACTCAGTCCTTGCTACACATTCAGTCCTTGTTACACAATCAGTCCTTGCTACACACTCAGTCCTTGCTACACACTCAGTCCTTGCTACACACTCAGTCCTTGTTACACACTCAGTCCTTGCTACACACTCAGTCCTTACTACACACTCAGTCCTGCTACACACTCAGTCCTTGCTACACACTCAGTCCTTGTTACACACTCAGTCTTGCTATACACTCAGTCCTTGTTACACACTCAGTCCTTGTTACACACTCAGTCCTGCTACACACTCAGTCCGTGCTACAAAGTCAGTCCTTCCTACACACTCAGTCCTTGTTACACAATCAGTCCTTGTTACACACTCAGTCCTTGCTACACACTCAGTCCTTTCTAAAAACTCAGTCCTTGCTACACACTCCGTCCTTGTTACACACTCAGTCCTTGCTACACATTCAGTCCTGCTACACATTCCGTCCTTGTTACACACTCAGCCCTTGCTACACACTCAGTCCTTGCAACAAACTCAGTTCTGCTACACACTCAGTCCTTGCTACACACTCAGTCCTTGCTACACACTCAGTCCTTTTTACAGACGCAGTCCTTGCAACACACTCAGTCCTGCTACACAGTACGTCCTTGTTACACACTCAGTCCTTGCTACACACTCAGTCCTTGCTACAAACTCAGTCCTGCTACACACTCAGTCCTTGCTACACACTCAGTCCTTGCTACACACTCAGTCCTTGTTACACACTCAGGCCTTGCTACACACTCAGTCCTTGTTACACACTCAGTCCTGCTATACACTCAGTCCTTCTTACACACTCAGTCCCTGTTACACAATCAGTCCTTGCTACACACTCAGTCCTTGCTACACACTCAGTCCGTGCTACACATTCAGTCATTGCTACAAACTCAGTCCTTGCTACACACTCAGTCCTTCCTACAAACTCAGTCGTGCTACACACTCAGTCCTTGTTACACACTCAGTCCTTGCTACACACTCAGTCCTGCTACACACTACGTCCTTGTTACACACTCAGTCCTTGGTCACTCACAGTCCTTGCTACAAACTCAGTCCTGCTACACACTCAGTCCTTGCTACACACTCAGTCCTTGCTACACACTCAGTCCTTGCTACACACTCAGTCCTTGCTACACACTCAGTCCTTGCTACACACTCAGTCCTTGCTACACACTCAGTCCTTGCTACACACTCAGTCCTTGTTACACACTCAGTCCTTGCTACACACTCAGTCCTTGCTACACACTCAGTCCTTGCTACACACTCAGTCCTTGCTACACACTCAGTCCTTGCTACACACTCAGTCCTTGCTTA
Source organism: Carcharodon carcharias (assembly GCF_017639515.1). Lineage (NCBI taxonomy): Eukaryota > Metazoa > Chordata > Chondrichthyes > Lamniformes > Lamnidae > Carcharodon > Carcharodon carcharias. The sequence goes on from NW_024470549.1 coordinate 304,316, forward strand.
CACACTCAGTCCTTGTTACACACTCAGTCCTTGCTACACACTCAGTCCTTGCTACACACTCAGTCCTTGTTACACACTCAGTCCTTGCTACACACTCAGTCCTTGCTACACACTCAGTCCTTGCTACACACTCAGTCCTTGCTACACACTCAGTCCTTGTTACACACTCAGTCCTTGCTACACACTCAGTCCTTGTTACACACTCAGTCCTTGCTACACACTCAGTCCTTGCTACACACTCAGTCCTTGCTACACACTCAGTCCTTGCTACACACTCAGTCCTTGTTACACACTCAGTCCTTGCTACACACTCAGTCCTTGCTACACACTCAGTCCTTGCTACACACTCAGTCCTTGCTACACACTCAGTCCTTGCTACACACTCAGTCCTTGCTACACACTCAGTCCTTGCTACACACTCAGTCCTTGCTACACACTCAGTCCTTGCTACACACTCAGTCCTTGTTACACACTCAGTCCTTGCTACACACTCAGTCCTTGCTACACACTCAGTCCTTGTTACACACTCAGTCCTTGCTACACACTCAGTCCTTGCTACACACTCAGTCCTTGTTACACACTCAGTCCTTGCTACACACTCAGTCCTTGCTACACACTCAGTCCTTGCTACACACTCAGTCCTTGCTACACACTCAGTCCTTGCTACACACTCAGTCCTTGCTACACACTCAGTCCTTGTTACACACTCAGTCCTTGCTACACACTCAGTCCTTGCTACACACTCAGTCCTTGCTACACACTCAGTCCTTGCTACACACTCAGTCCTTGCTACACACTCAGTCCTTGCTACACACTCAGTCCTTGCTACACACTCAGTCCTTGCTACACACTCAGTCCTTGCTACACACTCAGTCCTTGCTACACACTCAGTCCTTGCTACACACTCAGTCCTTGCTACACACTCAGTCCTTGCTACACACTCAGTCCTTGCTACACACTCAGTCCTTGTTACACACTCAGTCCTTGCTACACACTCAGTCCTTGCTACACACTCAGTCCTTGCTACACACTCAGTCCTTGCTACACACTCAGTCCTTGCTACACACTCAGTCCTTGCTACACACTCAGTCCTTGCTACACACTCAGTCCTTGCTACACACTCAGTCCTTGCTACACACTCAGTCCTTGCTACACACTCAGTCCTTGCTACACACTCAGTCCTTGCTACACACTCAGTCCTTGCTACACACTCAGTCCTTGCTACACACTCAGTCCTTGCTACACACTCAGTCCTTGCTACACACTCAGTCCTTGCTACACACTCAGTCCTTGCTACACACTCAGTCCTTGCTACACACTCAGTCCTTGCTACACACTCAGTCCTTGCTACACACTCAGTCCTTGCTACACACTCAGTCCTTGCTACACACTCAGTCCTTGCTACACACTCAGTCCTTGCTACACACTCAGTCCTTGTTACACACTCAGTCCTTGCTACACACTCAGTCCTTGCTACACACTCAGTCCTTGCTACACACTCAGTCCTTGCTACACACTCAGTCCTTGCTACACACTCAGTCCTTGCTACACACTCAGTCCTTGCTACACACTCAGTCCTTGCTACACACTCAGTCCTTGCTACACACTCAGTCCTTGCTACACACTCAGTCCTTGCTACACACTCAGTCCTTGCTACACACTCAGTCCTTGCTACACACTCAGTCCTTGCTACACACTCAGTCCTTGCTACACACTCAGTCCTTGCTACACACTCAGTCCTTGCTACACACTCAGTCCTTGCTACACACTCAGTCCTTGCTACACACTCAGTCCTTGCTACACACTCAGTCCTTGCTACACACTCAGTCCTTGCTACACACTCAGTCCTTGCTACACACTCAGTCCTTGCTACACACTCAGTCCTTGCTACACACTCAGTCCTTGCTACACACTCAGTCCTTGCTACACACTCAGTCCTTGCTACACACTCAGTCCTTGCTACACACTCAGTCCTTGCTACACACTCAGTCCTTGCTACACACTCAGTCCTTGTTACACACTCAGTCCTTGCTACACACTCAGTCCTTGCTACACACTCAGTCCTTGCTACACACTCAGTCCTTGCTACACACTCAGTCCTGCTACACACTCAGTCCTTGCTACACACTCAGTCCTTGCTACACACTCAATCCTTGTTACACACTCAGGCCTTGCTACACAGTCCTTGCTACACACTCAGTCCTTGTTACACAATCAGTCCTTGCTACACACTCAGTCCTTGCTACACACTCAGTCCTTGCTACACACTCAGTCCTTGCTACACACTCAGTCCTTGCTACACACTCAGTCCTTGCTACACACTCAGTCCTTGCTACACACTCAGTCCTTGCTACACACTCAGTCCTTGCTACACACTCAGTCCTTGCTACACACTCAGTCCTTGCTACACACTCAGTCCTTGCTACACACTCAGTCCTTGCTACACACTCAGTCCTTGCTACACACTCAGTCCTTGCTACACACTCAGTCCTTGCTACACACTCAGTCCTTGCTACACACTCAGTCCTTGCTACACACTCAGTCCTTGCTACACACTCAGTCCTTGCTACACACTCAGTCCTTGCTACACACTCAGTCCTTGCTACACACTCAGTCCTTGCTACACACTCAGTCCTTGCTACACACTCAGTCCTTGCTACACACTCAGTCCTTGCTACACACTCAGTCCTTGCTACACACTCAGTCCTTGCTACACACTCAGTCCTTGCTACACACTCAGTCCTTGCTACACACTCAGTCCTTGCTACACACTCAGTCCTTGCTACACACTCAGTCCTTGCTACACACTCAGTCCTTGCTACACACTCAGTCCTTGCTACACACTCAGTCCTTGCTACACACTCAGTCCTTGCTACACACTCAGTCCTTGCTACACACTCAGTCCTTGCTACACACTCAGTCCTTGCTACACACTCAGTCCTTGCTACACACTCAGTCCTTGCTACACACTCAGTCCTTGCTACACACTCAGTCCTTGCTACACACTCAGGCCTTGCTACACACTCAGTCCTTGCTACACACTCAGTCCTTGCTACACACTCAGTCCTTGCTACACACTCAGTCCTTGCTACACACTCAGTCCTGCTACACACTCAGTCCTTGCTACACACTCAGTCCTTGCTACACACTCAGTCCTGCTACACACTCAGTCCTTGCTACACACTCAGTCCTTGCTACACACTCAGTCCTTGCTACACACTCAGTCCTTGCTACACACTCAGTCCTTGCTACACACTCAGTCCTTGCTACACACTCAGTCCTTGCTACACACTCAGTCCTTGCTACACACTCAGTCCTTGCTACACACTCAGTCCTTGCTACACACTCAGTCCTTGCTACACACTCAGTCCTTGCTACACACTCAGTCCTTGCTACACACTCAGTCCTTGCTACACACTCAGTCCTTGCTACACACTCAGTCCTTGCTACACACTCAGTCCTTGCTACACACTCAGTCCTTGCTACACACTCAGTCCTTGCTACACACTCAGTCCTTGCTACACACTCAGTCCTTGCTACACACTCAGTCCTTGCTACACACTCAGTCCTTGTTACACACTCAGTCCTTGTTACACACTCAGTCCTTGCTACACACTCAGTCCTTGCTACACACTCAGTCCTTGCTACACACTCAGTCCTTGCTACACACTCAGTCCTTGCTACACACTCAGTCCTTGCTACACACTCAGTCCTTGCTACACACTCAGTCCTTGCTACACACTCAGTCCTTGCTACACACTCAGTCCTTGCTACACACTCAGTCCTTGCTACACACTCAGTCCTTGCTACACACTCAGTCCTTGCTACACACTCAGTCCTTGCTACACACTCAGTCCTTGCTACACACTCAGTCCTTGCTACACACTCAGTCCTTGCTACACACTCAGTCCTTGCTACACACTCAGTCCTTGCTACACACTCAGTCCTTGCTACACACTCAGTCCTTGCTACACACTCAGTCCTTGCTACACACTCAGTCCTTGCTACACACTCAGTCCTTGCTACACACTCAGTCCTTGCTACACACTCAGTCCTTGCTACACACTCAGTCCTTGCTACACACTCAGTCCTTGCTACACACTCAGTCCTTGCTACACACTCAGTCCTTGCTACACACTCAGTCCTTGCTACACACTCAGTCCTTGCTACACACTCAGTCCTTGCTACACACTCAGTCCTTGCTACACACTCAGTCCTTGCTACACACTCAGTCCTTGCTACACACTCAGTCCTTGCTACACACTCAGTCCTTGCTACACACTCAGTCCTTGCTACACACTCAGTCCTTGCTACACACTCAGTCCTTGCTACACACTCAGTCCTAGCTACACACTCAGTCCTTGTTACACACTCAGTCCTTGCTACACACTCAGTCCTTGCTACACACTCAGTCCTTGCTACACACTCAGTCCTTGCTACACACTCAGTCTTTGCTACACACTCAGTCCTTGCTACACACTCAGTCCTTGCTACACACTCAGTCCTTGCTACACACTCAGTCCTTGCTACACAATCAGTCCTTGCTACACACTCAGTCCTTGCTACACACTCAGTCCTGCTACACACTCAGTCCTTGCTACACACTCAGTCCTTGCTACACACTCAGTCCTTGTTACACACTCAGTCCTTGCTACACACTCAGTCCTTGCTACACACTCAGTCCTTGCTACACACTCAGTCCTTGTTACACACTCAGTCCTTGCTACACACTCAGTCCTTGCTACACACTCAGTCCTTGCTACACACTCAGTCCTTGCTACACACTCAGTCCTTGCTACAAACTCAGTCCTTGCTACACACTCAGTCCTTGCTACACACTCAGTCCTTGCTACACACTCAGTCCTTGCTACACACTCAGTCCTTGCTACACACTCAGTCCTTGCTACACACTCAGTCCTTGCTACACACTCAGTCCTTGCTACACACTCAGTCCTTGCTACACACTCAGTCCTTGCTACACACTCAGTCCTTGCTACACACTCAGTCCTTGTTACACACTCAGTCCTTGCTACACACTCAGTCCTTGCTACACACTCAGTCCTTGCTACACACTCAGTCCTTGCTACAAACTGAGTCCTGCTACACACTCAGTCCTTGCTACACACTCAGTCCTTGCTACACACTCAGTCCTTTTTACACACTCAGTCCTTGCTACACACTCAGTCCTTGCTACACACTCAGTCCTTGTTACACACTCAGTCCTTGCTACAAACTCAGTCCTTGCTACAAAATCAGTCCTTGCTACACACTCAGTCATTGCTACAGACTCTGTCCTTGTTACACACTCAGTCCTTGTTACACACTCAGTCCTTGCTACACACTCAGTCCTTGCTACACACTCAGTCCTTGCTACACACTCAGTCCTGCTACACACTCAGTCCTTGCTACACACTCAGTCCTTGCTACACACTCAGTCCTTGCTACACACTCAGTCCTTGCTACACACTCAGTCCTTGCTACACACTCAGTCCTTGCTACAGACTCAGTCCTTGCTACACACTCAGTCCTTGCTACACACTCAGTCCTTGCTACACACTCAGTCCTTGCTACACACTCAGTCCTTGCTACACACTCAGTCCTTGCTACACACTCAGTCCTTGCTACACACTCAGTCCTTGCTACACACTCAGTCCTTGCTACACACTCAGTCCTTGCTACACACTCAGTCCTTGCTACACACTCAGTCCTTGCTACACACTCAGTCCTTGCTACACACTCAGTCCTTGCTACACACTCAGTCCTTGCTACACACTCAGTCCTTGCTACACACTCAGTCCTTGCTACACACTCAGTCCTTGCTACACACTCAGTCCTTGCTACACACTCAGTCCTTGCTACACACTCAGTCCTTGCTACACACTCAGTCCTTGCTACACACTCAGTCCTTGCTACACACTCAGTCCTTGCTACACACTCAGTCCTTGCTACACACTCAGTCCTTGCTACACACTCAGTCCTTGCTACACACTCAGTCCTTGCTACACACTCAGTCCTTGCTACACACTCAGTCCTTGCTACACACTCAGTCCTTGCTACACACTCAGTCCTTGCTACACACTCAGTCCTTGCTACACACTCAGTCCTTGCTACACACTCAGTCCTTGCTACACACTCAGTCCTTGCTACACACTCAGTCCTTGCTACACACTCAGTCCTTGCTACACACTCAGTCCTTGCTACACACTCAGTCCTTGCTACACACTCAGTCCTTACACACACTCAGTCCTTGCTACACACTCAGTCCTTGCTACACACTCAGTCCTTGCTACACACTCAGTCCTTGCTACACACTCAGTCCTTGCTACACACTCAGTCCTTGCTACACACTCAGTCCTTGCTACACACTCAGTCCTTGCTACACACTCAGTCCTTGCTACACACTCAGTCCTTGCTACACACTCAGTCCTTGCTACACACTCAGTCCTTGCTACACACTCAGTCCTTGCTACACACTCAGTCCTTGCTACACACTCAGTCCTTGCTACACACTCAGTCCTTGCTACACACTCAGTCCTTGCTACACACTCAGTCCTTGCTACACACTCAGTCCTTGCTACACACTCAGTCCTTGCTACACACTCAGTCCTTGCTACACACTCAGTCCTTGCTACACACTCAGTCCTTGCTACACACTCAGTCCTTGCTACACACTCAGTCCTTGCTACACACTCAGTCCTTGCTACACACTCAGTCCTTGCTACACACTCAGTCCTTGCTACACACTCAGTCCTTGCTACACACTCAGTCCTTGCTACACACTCAGTCCTTGCTACACACTCAGTCCTTGCTACACACTCAGTCCTTGCTACACACTCAGTCCTTGCTACACACTCAGTCCTTGCTACACACTCAGTCCTTGCTACACACTCAGTCCTTGCTACACACTCAGTCCTTGCTACACACTCAGTCCTTGCTACACACTCAGTCCTTGCTACACACTCAGTCCTTGCTACACACTCAGTCCTTGCTACACACTCAGTCCTTGCTACACACTCAGTCCTTGCTACACACTCAGTCCTTGCTACACACTCAGTCCTTGCTACACACTCAGTCCTTGCTACACACTCAGTCCTTGCTACACACTCAGTCCTTGCTACACACTCAGTCCTTGCTACACACTCAGTCCTTGCTACACACTCAGTCCTTGCTACACACTCAGTCCTTGCTACACACTCAGTCCTTGCTACACACTCAGTCCTTGCTACACACTCAGTCCTTGCTACACACTCAGTCCTTGCTACACACTCAGTCCTTGCTACACACTCAGTCCTTGCTACACACTCAGTCCTTGCTACACACTCAGTCCTTGCTACACACTCAGTCCTTGCTACACACTCAGTCCTTGCTACACACTCAGTCCTTGCTACACACTCAGTCCTTGCTACACACTCAGTCCTTGCTACACACTCAGTCCTTGCTACACACTCAGTCCTTGCTACACACTCAGTCCTTGCTACACACTCAGTCCTTGCTACACACTCAGTCCTTGCTACACACTCAGTCCTTGCTACACACTCAGTCCTTGCTACACACTCAGTCCTTGCTACACACTCAGTCCTTGCTACACACTCAGTCCTTGCTACACACTCAGTCCTTGCTACACACTCAGTCCTTGCTACACACTCAGTCCTTGCTACACACTCAGTCCTTGCTACACACTCAGTCCTTGCTACACACTCAGTCCTTGCTACACACTCAGTCCTTGCTACACACTCAGTCCTTGCTACACACTCAGTCCTTGCTACACACTCAGTCCTTGCTACACACTCAGTCCTTGCTACACACTCAGTCCTTGCTACACACTCAGTCCTTGCTACACACTCAGTCCTTGCTACACACTCAGTCCTTGCTACACACTCAGTCCTTGCTACACACTCAGTCCTTGCTACACACTCAGTCCTTGCTACACACTCAGTCCTTGCTACACACTCAGTCCTTGCTACACACTCAGTCCTTGCTACACACTCAGTCCTTGCTACACACTCAGTCCTTGCTACACACTCAGTCCTTGCTACACACTCAGTCCTTGCTACACACTCAGTCCTTGCTACACACTCAGTCCTTGCTACACACTCAGTCCTTGCTACACACTCAGTCCTTGCTACACACTCAGTCCTTGCTACACACTCAGTCCTTGCTACACACTCAGTCCTTGCTACACACTCAGTCCTTGCTACACACTCAGTCCTTGCTACACACTCAGTCCTTGCTACACACTCAGTCCTTGCTACACACTCAGTCCTTGCTACACACTCAGTCCTTGCTACACACTCAGTCCTTGCTACACACTCAGTCCTTGCTACACACTCAGTCCTTGCTACACACTCAGTCCTTGCTACACACTCAGTCCTTGCTACACACTCAGTCCTTGCTACACACTCAGTCCTTGCTACACACTCAGTCCTTGCTACACACTCAGTCCTTGCTACACACTCAGTCCTTGCTACACACTCAGTCCTTGCTACACACTCAGTCCTTGCTACACACTCAGTCCTTGCTACACACTCAGTCCTTGCTACACACTCAGTCCTTGCTACACACTCAGTCCTTGCTACACACTCAGTCCTTGCTACACACTCAGTCCTTGCTACACACTCAGTCCTTGCTACACACTCAGTCCTTGCTACACACTCAGTCCTTGCTACACACTCAGTCCTTGCTACACACTCAGTCCTTGCTACACACTCAGTCCTTGCTACACACTCAGTCCTTGCTACACACTCAGTCCTTGCTACACACTCAGTCCTTGCTACACACTCAGTCCTTGCTACACACTCAGTCCTTGCTACACACTCAGTCCTTGCTACACACTCAGTCCTTGCTACACACTCAGTCCTTGCTACACACTCAGTCCTTGCTACACACTCAGTCCTTGCTACACACTCAGTCCTTGCTACACACTCAGTCCTTGCTACACACTCAGTCCTTGCTACACACTCAGTCCTTGCTACACACTCAGTCCTTGCTACACACTCAGTCCTTGCTACACACTCAGTCCTTGCTACACACTCAGTCCTTGCTACACACTCAGTCCTTGCTACACACTCAGTCCTTGCTACACACTCAGTCCTTGCTACACACTCAGTCCTTGCTACACACTCAGTCCTTGCTACACACTCAGTCCTTGCTACACACTCAGTCCTTGCTACACACTCAGTCCTTGCTACACACTCAGTCCTTGCTACACACTCAGTCCTTGCTACACACTCAGTCCTTGCTACACACTCAGTCCTTGCTACACACTCAGTCCTTGCTACACACTCAGTCCTTGCTACACACTCAGTCCTTGCTACACACTCAGTCCTTGCTACACACTCAGTCCTTGCTACACACTCAGTCCTTGCTACACACTCAGTCCTTGCTACACACTCAGTCCTTGCTACACACTCAGTCCTTGCTACACACTCAGTCCTTGCTACACACTCAGTCCTTGCTACACACTCAGTCCTTGCTACACACTCAGTCCTTGCTACACACTCAGTCCTTGCTACACACTCAGTCCTTGCTACACACTCAGTCCTTGCTACACACTCAGTCCTTGCTACACACTCAGTCCTTGCTACACACTCAGTCCTTGCTACACACTCAGTCCTTGCTACACACTCAGTCCTTGCTACACACTCAGTCCTTGCTACACACTCAGTCCTTGCTACACACTCAGTCCTTGCTACACACTCAGTCCTTGCTACACACTCAGTCCTTGCTACACACTCAGTCCTTGCTACACACTCAGTCCTTGCTACACACTCAGTCCTTGCTACACACTCAGTCCTTGCTACACACTCAGTCCTTGCTACACACTCAGTCCTTGCTACACACTCAGTCCTTGCTACACACTCAGTCCTTGCTACACACTCAGTCCTTGCTACACACTCAGTCCTTGCTACACACTCAGTCCTTGCTACACACTCAGTCCTTGCTACACACTCAGTCCTTGCTACACACTCAGTCCTTGCTACACACTCAGTCCTTGCTACACACTCAGTCCTTGCTACACACTCAGTCCTTGCTACACACTCAGTCCTTGCTACACACTCAGTCCTTGCTACACACTCAGTCCTTGCTACACACTCAGTCCTTGCTACACACTCAGTCCTTGCTACACACTCAGTCCTTGCTACACACTCAGTCCTTGCTACACACTCAGTCCTTGCTACACACTCAGTCCTTGCTACACACTCAGTCCTTGCTACACACTCAGTCCTTGCTACACACTCAGTCCTTGCTACACACTCAGTCCTTGCTACACACTCAGTCCTTGCTACACACTCAGTCCTTGCTACACACTCAGTCCTTGCTACACACTCAGTCCTTGCTACACACTCAGTCCTTGCTACACACTCAGTCCTTGCTACACACTCAGTCCTTGCTACACACTCAGTCCTTGCTACACACTCAGTCCTTGCTACACACTCAGTCCTTGCTACACACTCAGTCCTTGCTACACACTCAGTCCTTGCTACACACTCAGTCCTTGCTACACACTCAGTCCTTGCTACACACTCAGTCCTTGCTACACACTCAGTCCTTGCTACACACTCAGTCCTTGCTACACACTCAGTCCTTGCTACACACTCAGTCCTTGCTACACACTCAGTCCTTGCTACACACTCAGTCCTTGCTACACACTCAGTCCTTGCTACACACTCAGTCCTTGCTACACACTCAGTCCTTGCTACACACTCAGTCCTTGCTACACACTCAGTCCTTGCTACACACTCAGTCCTTGCTACACACTCAGTCCTTGCTACACACTCAGTCCTTGCTACACACTCAGTCCTTGCTACACACTCAGTCCTTGCTACACACTCAGTCCTTGCTACACACTCAGTCCTTGCTACACACTCAGTCCTTGCTACACACTCAGTCCTTGCTACACACTCAGTCCTTGCTACACACTCAGTCCTTGCTACACACTCAGTCCTTGCTACACACTCAGTCCTTGCTACACACTCAGTCCTTGCTACACACTCAGTCCTTGCTACACACTCAGTCCTTGCTACACACTCAGTCCTTGCTACACACTCAGTCCTTGCTACACACTCAGTCCTTGCTACACACTCAGTCCTTGCTACACACTCAGTCCTTGCTACACACTCAGTCCTTGCTACACACTCAGTCCTTGCTACACACTCAGTCCTTGCTACACACTCAGTCCTTGCTACACACTCAGTCCTTGCTACACACTCAGTCCTTGCTACACACTCAGTCCTTGCTACACACTCAGTCCTTGCTACACACTCAGTCCTTGCTACACACTCAGTCCTTGCTACACACTCAGTCCTTGCTACACACTCAGTCCTTGCTACACACTCAGTCCTTGCTACACACTCAGTCCTTGCTACACACTCAGTCCTTGCTACACACTCAGTCCTTGCTACACACTCAGTCCTTGCTACACACTCAGTCCTTGCTACACACTCAGTCCTTGCTACACACTCAGTCCTTGCTACACACTCAGTCCTTGCTACACACTCAGTCCTTGCTACACACTCAGTCCTTGCTACACACTCAGTCCTTGCTACACACTCAGTCCTTGCTACACACTCAGTCCTTGCTACACACTCAGTCCTTGCTACACACTCAGTCCTTGCTACACACTCAGTCCTTGCTACACACTCAGTCCTTGCTACACACTCAGTCCTTGCTACACACTCAGTCCTTGCTACACACTCAGTCCTTGCTACACACTCAGTCCTTGCTACACACTCAGTCCTTGCTACACACTCAGTCCTTGCTACACACTCAGTCCTTGCTACACACTCAGTCCTTGCTACACACTCAGTCCTTGCTACACACTCAGTCCTTGCTACACACTCAGTCCTTGCTACACACTCAGTCCTTGCTACACACTCAGTCCTTGCTACACACTCAGTCCTTGCTACACACTCAGTCCTTGCTACACACTCAGTCCTTGCTACACACTCAGTCCTTGCTACACACTCAGTCCTTGCTACACACTCAGTCCTTGCTACACACTCAGTCCTTGCTACACACTCAGTCCTTGCTACACACTCAGTCCTTGCTACACACTCAGTCCTTGCTACACACTCAGTCCTTGCTACACACTCAGTCCTTGCTACACACTCAGTCCTTGCTACACACTCAGTCCTTGCTACACACTCAGTCCTTGCTACACACTCAGTCCTTGCTACACACTCAGTCCTTGCTACACACTCAGTCCTTGCTACACACTCAGTCCTTGCTACACACTCAGTCCTTGCTACACACTCAGTCCTTGCTACACACTCAGTCCTTGCTACACACTCAGTCCTTGCTACACACTCAGTCCTTGCTACACACTCAGTCCTTGCTACACACTCAGTCCTTGCTACACACTCAGTCCTTGCTACACACTCAGTCCTTGCTACACACTCAGTCCTTGCTACACACTCAGTCCTTGCTACACACTCAGTCCTTGCTACACACTCAGTCCTTGCTACACACTCAGTCCTTGCTACACACTCAGTCCTTGCTACACACTCAGTCCTTGCTACACACTCAGTCCTTGCTACACACTCAGTCCTTGCTACACACTCAGTCCTTGCTACACACTCAGTCCTTGCTACACACTCAGTCCTTGCTACACACTCAGTCCTTGCTACACACTCAGTCCTTGCTACACACTCAGTCCTTGCTACACACTCAGTCCTTGCTACACACTCAGTCCTTGCTACACACTCAGTCCTTGCTACACACTCAGTCCTTGCTACACACTCAGTCCTTGCTACACACTCAGTCCTTGCTACACACTCAGTCCTTGCTACACACTCAGTCCTTGCTACACACTCAGTCCTTGCTACACACTCAGTCCTTGCTACACACTCAGTCCTTGCTACACACTCAGTCCTTGCTACACACTCAGTCCTTGCTACACACTCAGTCCTTGCTACACACTCAGTCCTTGCTACACACTCAGTCCTTGCTACACACTCAGTCCTTGCTACACACTCAGTCCTTGCTACACACTCAGTCCTTGCTACACACTCAGTCCTTGCTACACACTCAGTCCTTGCTACACACTCAGTCCTTGCTACACACTCAGTCCTTGCTACACACTCAGTCCTTGCTACACACTCAGTCCTTGCTACACACTCAGTCCTTGCTACACACTCAGTCCTTGCTACACACTCAGTCCTTGCTACACACTCAGTCCTTGCTACACACTCAGTCCTTGCTACACACTCAGTCCTTGCTACACACTCAGTCCTTGCTACACACTCAGTCCTTGCTACACACTCAGTCCTTGCTACACACTCAGTCCTTGCTACACACTCAGTCCTTGCTACACACTCAGTCCTTGCTACACACTCAGTCCTTGCTACACACTCAGTCCTTGCTACACACTCAGTCCTTGCTACACACTCAGTCCTTGCTACACACTCAGTCCTTGCTACACACTCAGTCCTTGCTACACACTCAGTCCTTGCTACACACTCAGTCCTTGCTACACACTCAGTCCTTGCTACACACTCAGTCCTTGCTACACACTCAGTCCTTGCTACACACTCAGTCCTTGCTACACACTCAGTCCTTGCTACACACTCAGTCCTTGCTACACACTCAGTCCTTGCTACACACTCAGTCCTTGCTACACACTCAGTCCTTGCTACACACTCAGTCCTTGCTACACACTCAGTCCTTGCTACACACTCAGTCCTTGCTACACACTCAGTCCTTGCTACACACTCAGTCCTTGCTACACACTCAGTCCTTGCTACACACTCAGTCCTTGCTACACACTCAGTCCTTGCTACACACTCAGTCCTTGCTACACACTCAGTCCTTGCTACACACTCAGTCCTTGCTACACACTCAGTCCTTGCTACACACTCAGTCCTTGCTACACACTCAGTCCTTGCTACACACTCAGTCCTTGCTACACACTCAGTCCTTGCTACACACTCAGTCCTTGCTACACACTCAGTCCTTGCTACACACTCAGTCCTTGCTACACACTCAGTCCTTGCTACACACTCAGTCCTTGCTACACACTCAGTCCTTGCTACACACTCAGTCCTTGCTACACACTCAGTCCTTGCTACACACTCAGTCCTTGCTACACACTCAGTCCTTGCTACACACTCAGTCCTTGCTACACACTCAGTCCTTGCTACACACTCAGTCCTTGCTACACACTCAGTCCTTGCTACACACTCAGTCCTTGCTACACACTCAGTCCTTGCTACACACTCAGTCCTTGCTACACACTCAGTCCTTGCTACACACTCAGTCCTTGCTACACACTCAGTCCTTGCTACACACTCAGTCCTTGCTACACACTCAGTCCTTGCTACACACTCAGTCCTTGCTACACACTCAGTCCTTGCTACACACTCAGTCCTTGCTACACACTCAGTCCTTGCTACACACTCAGTCCTTGCTACACACTCAGTCCTTGCTACACACTCAGTCCTTGCTACACACTCAGTCCTTGCTACACACTCAGTCCTTGCTACACACTCAGTCCTTGCTACACACTCAGTCCTTGCTACACACTCAGTCCTTGCTACACACTCAGTCCTTGCTACACACTCAGTCCTTGCTACACACTCAGTCCTTGCTACACACTCAGTCCTTGCTACACACTCAGTCCTTGCTACACACTCAGTCCTTGCTACACACTCAGTCCTTGCTACACACTCAGTCCTTGCTACACACTCAGTCCTTGCTACACACTCAGTCCTTGCTACACACTCAGTCCTTGCTACACACTCAGTCCTTGCTACACACTCAGTCCTTGCTACACACTCAGTCCTTGCTACACACTCAGTCCTTGCTACACACTCAGTCCTTGCTACACACTCAGTCCTTGCTACACACTCAGTCCTTGCTACACACTCAGTCCTTGCTACACACTCAGTCCTTGCTACACACTCAGTCCTTGCTACACACTCAGTCCTTGCTACACACTCAGTCCTTGCTACACACTCAGTCCTTGCTACACACTCAGTCCTTGCTACACACTCAGTCCTTGCTACACACTCAGTCCTTGCTACACACTCAGTCCTTGCTACACACTCAGTCCTTGCTACACACTCAGTCCTTGCTACACACTCAGTCCTTGCTACACACTCAGTCCTTGCTACACACTCAGTCCTTGCTACACACTCAGTCCTTGCTACACACTCAGTCCTTGCTACACACTCAGTCCTTGCTACACACTCAGTCCTTGCTACACACTCAGTCCTTGCTACACACTCAGTCCTTGCTACACACTCAGTCCTTGCTACACACTCAGTCCTTGCTACACACTCAGTCCTTGCTACACACTCAGTCCTTGCTACACACTCAGTCCTTGCTACACACTCAGTCCTTGCTACACACTCAGTCCTTGCTACACACTCAGTCCTTGCTACACACTCAGTCCTTGCTACACACTCAGTCCTTGCTACACACTCAGTCCTTGCTACACACTCAGTCCTTGCTACACACTCAGTCCTTGCTACACACTCAGTCCTTGCTACACACTCAGTCCTTGCTACACACTCAGTCCTTGCTACACACTCAGTCCTTGCTACACACTCAGTCCTTGCTACACACTCAGTCCTTGCTACACACTCAGTCCTTGCTACACACTCAGTCCTTGCTACACACTCAGTCCTTGCTACACACTCAGTCCTTGCTACACACTCAGTCCTTGCTACACACTCAGTCCTTGCTACACACTCAGTCCTTGCTACACACTCAGT
Organism: Carcharodon carcharias; assembly: GCF_017639515.1. Classification (NCBI taxonomy): domain Eukaryota; kingdom Metazoa; phylum Chordata; class Chondrichthyes; order Lamniformes; family Lamnidae; genus Carcharodon; species Carcharodon carcharias. The sequence continues at coordinate 320,029 of NW_024470549.1, forward strand.
CCTTGCTACACACTCAGTCCTTGCTACACACTCAGTCCTTGCTACACACTCAGTCCTTGCTACACACTCAGTCCTTGCTACACACTCAGTCCTTGCTACACACTCAGTCCTTGCTACACACTCAGTCCTTGCTACACACTCAGTCCTTGCTACACACTCAGTCCTTGCTACACACTCAGTCCTTGCTACACACTCAGTCCTTGCTACACACTCAGTCCTTGCTACACACTCAGTCCTTGCTACACACTCAGTCCTTGCTACACACTCAGTCCTTGCTACACACTCAGTCCTTGCTACACACTCAGTCCTTGCTACACACTCAGTCCTTGCTACACACTCAGTCCTTGCTACACACTCAGTCCTTGCTACACACTCAGTCCTTGCTACACACTCAGTCCTTGCTACACACTCAGTCCTTGCTACACACTCAGTCCTTGCTACACACTCAGTCCTTGCTACACACTCAGTCCTTGCTACACACTCAGTCCTTGCTACACACTCAGTCCTTGCTACACACTCAGTCCTTGCTACACACTCAGTCCTTGCTACACACTCAGTCCTTGCTACACACTCAGTCCTTGCTACACACTCAGTCCTTGCTACACACTCAGTCCTTGCTACACACTCAGTCCTTGCTACACACTCAGTCCTTGCTACACACTCAGTCCTTGCTACACACTCAGTCCTTGCTACACACTCAGTCCTTGCTACACACTCAGTCCTTGCTACACACTCAGTCCTTGCTACACACTCAGTCCTTGCTACACACTCAGTCCTTGCTACACACTCAGTCCTTGCTACACACTCAGTCCTTGCTACACACTCAGTCCTTGCTACACACTCAGTCCTTGCTACACACTCAGTCCTTGCTACACACTCAGTCCTTGCTACACACTCAGTCCTTGCTACACACTCAGTCCTTGCTACACACTCAGTCCTTGCTACACACTCAGTCCTTGCTACACACTCAGTCCTTGCTACACACTCAGTCCTTGCTACACACTCAGTCCTTGCTACACACTCAGTCCTTGCTACACACTCAGTCCTTGCTACACACTCAGTCCTTGCTACACACTCAGTCCTTGCTACACACTCAGTCCTTGCTACACACTCAGTCCTTGCTACACACTCAGTCCTTGCTACACACTCAGTCCTTGCTACACACTCAGTCCTTGCTACACACTCAGTCCTTGCTACACACTCAGTCCTTGCTACACACTCAGTCCTTGCTACACACTCAGTCCTTGCTACACACTCAGTCCTTGCTACACACTCAGTCCTTGCTACACACTCAGTCCTTGCTACACACTCAGTCCTTGCTACACACTCAGTCCTTGCTACACACTCAGTCCTTGCTACACACTCAGTCCTTGCTACACACTCAGTCCTTGCTACACACTCAGTCCTTGCTACACACTCAGTCCTTGCTACACACTCAGTCCTTGCTACACACTCAGTCCTTGCTACACACTCAGTCCTTGCTACACACTCAGTCCTTGCTACACACTCAGTCCTTGCTACACACTCAGTCCTTGCTACACACTCAGTCCTTGCTACACACTCAGTCCTTGCTACACACTCAGTCCTTGCTACACACTCAGTCCTTGCTACACACTCAGTCCTTGCTACACACTCAGTCCTTGCTACACACTCAGTCCTTGCTACACACTCAGTCCTTGCTACACACTCAGTCCTTGCTACACACTCAGTCCTTGCTACACACTCAGTCCTTGCTACACACTCAGTCCTTGCTACACACTCAGTCCTTGCTACACACTCAGTCCTTGCTACACACTCAGTCCTTGCTACACACTCAGTCCTTGCTACACACTCAGTCCTTGCTACACACTCAGTCCTTGCTACACACTCAGTCCTTGCTACACACTCAGTCCTTGCTACACACTCAGTCCTTGCTACACACTCAGTCCTTGCTACACACTCAGTCCTTGCTACACACTCAGTCCTTGCTACACACTCAGTCCTTGCTACACACTCAGTCCTTGCTACACACTCAGTCCTTGCTACACACTCAGTCCTTGCTACACACTCAGTCCTTGCTACACACTCAGTCCTTGCTACACACTCAGTCCTTGCTACACACTCAGTCCTTGCTACACACTCAGTCCTTGCTACACACTCAGTCCTTGCTACACACTCAGTCCTTGCTACACACTCAGTCCTTGCTACACACTCAGTCCTTGCTACACACTCAGTCCTTGCTACACACTCAGTCCTTGCTACACACTCAGTCCTTGCTACACACTCAGTCCTTGCTACACACTCAGTCCTTGCTACACACTCAGTCCTTGCTACACACTCAGTCCTTGCTACACACTCAGTCCTTGCTACACACTCAGTCCTTGCTACACACTCAGTCCTTGCTACACACTCAGTCCTTGCTACACACTCAGTCCTTGCTACACACTCAGTCCTTGCTACACACTCAGTCCTTGCTACACACTCAGTCCTTGCTACACACTCAGTCCTTGCTACACACTCAGTCCTTGCTACACACTCAGTCCTTGCTACACACTCAGTCCTTGCTACACACTCAGTCCTTGCTACACACTCAGTCCTTGCTACACACTCAGTCCTTGCTACACACTCAGTCCTTGCTACACACTCAGTCCTTGCTACACACTCAGTCCTTGCTACACACTCAGTCCTTGCTACACACTCAGTCCTTGCTACACACTCAGTCCTTGCTACACACTCAGTCCTTGCTACACACTCAGTCCTTGCTACACACTCAGTCCTTGCTACACACTCAGTCCTTGCTACACACTCAGTCCTTGCTACACACTCAGTCCTTGCTACACACTCAGTCCTTGCTACACACTCAGTCCTTGCTACACACTCAGTCCTTGCTACACACTCAGTCCTTGCTACACACTCAGTCCTTGCTACACACTCAGTCCTTGCTACACACTCAGTCCTTGCTACACACTCAGTCCTTGCTACACACTCAGTCCTTGCTACACACTCAGTCCTTGCTACACACTCAGTCCTTGCTACACACTCAGTCCTTGCTACACACTCAGTCCTTGCTACACACTCAGTCCTTGCTACACACTCAGTCCTTGCTACACACTCAGTCCTTGCTACACACTCAGTCCTTGCTACACACTCAGTCCTTGCTACACACTCAGTCCTTGCTACACACTCAGTCCTTGCTACACACTCAGTCCTTGCTACACACTCAGTCCTTGCTACACACTCAGTCCTTGCTACACACTCAGTCCTTGCTACACACTCAGTCCTTGCTACACACTCAGTCCTTGCTACACACTCAGTCCTTGCTACACACTCAGTCCTTGCTACACACTCAGTCCTTGCTACACACTCAGTCCTTGCTACACACTCAGTCCTTGCTACACACTCAGTCCTTGCTACACACTCAGTCCTTGCTACACACTCAGTCCTTGCTACACACTCAGTCCTTGCTACACACTCAGTCCTTGCTACACACTCAGTCCTTGCTACACACTCAGTCCTTGCTACACACTCAGTCCTTGCTACACACTCAGTCCTTGCTACACACTCAGTCCTTGCTACACACTCAGTCCTTGCTACACACTCAGTCCTTGCTACACACTCAGTCCTTGCTACACACTCAGTCCTTGCTACACACTCAGTCCTTGCTACACACTCAGTCCTTGCTACACACTCAGTCCTTGCTACACACTCAGTCCTTGCTACACACTCAGTCCTTGCTACACACTCAGTCCTTGCTACACACTCAGTCCTTGCTACACACTCAGTCCTTGCTACACACTCAGTCCTTGCTACACACTCAGTCCTTGCTACACACTCAGTCCTTGCTACACACTCAGTCCTTGCTACACACTCAGTCCTTGCTACACACTCAGTCCTTGCTACACACTCAGTCCTTGCTACACACTCAGTCCTTGCTACACACTCAGTCCTTGCTACACACTCAGTCCTTGCTACACACTCAGTCCTTGCTACACACTCAGTCCTTGCTACACACTCAGTCCTTGCTACACACTCAGTCCTTGCTACACACTCAGTCCTTGCTACACACTCAGTCCTTGCTACACACTCAGTCCTTGCTACACACTCAGTCCTTGCTACACACTCAGTCCTTGCTACACACTCAGTCCTTGCTACACACTCAGTCCTTGCTACACACTCAGTCCTTGCTACACACTCAGTCCTTGCTACACACTCAGTCCTTGCTACACACTCAGTCCTTGCTACACACTCAGTCCTTGCTACACACTCAGTCCTTGCTACACACTCAGTCCTTGCTACACACTCAGTCCTTGCTACACACTCAGTCCTTGCTACACACTCAGTCCTTGCTACACACTCAGTCCTTGCTACACACTCAGTCCTTGCTACACACTCAGTCCTTGCTACACACTCAGTCCTTGCTACACACTCAGTCCTTGCTACACACTCAGTCCTTGCTACACACTCAGTCCTTGCTACACACTCAGTCCTTGCTACACACTCAGTCCTTGCTACACACTCAGTCCTTGCTACACACTCAGTCCTTGCTACACACTCAGTCCTTGCTACACACTCAGTCCTTGCTACACACTCAGTCCTTGCTACACACTCAGTCCTTGCTACACACTCAGTCCTTGCTACACACTCAGTCCTTGCTACACACTCAGTCCTTGCTACACACTCAGTCCTTGCTACACACTCAGTCCTTGCTACACACTCAGTCCTTGCTACACACTCAGTCCTTGCTACACACTCAGTCCTTGCTACACACTCAGTCCTTGCTACACACTCAGTCCTTGCTACACACTCAGTCCTTGCTACACACTCAGTCCTTGCTACACACTCAGTCCTTGCTACACACTCAGTCCTTGCTACACACTCAGTCCTTGCTACACACTCAGTCCTTGCTACACACTCAGTCCTTGCTACACACTCAGTCCTTGCTACACACTCAGTCCTTGCTACACACTCAGTCCTTGCTACACACTCAGTCCTTGCTACACACTCAGTCCTTGCTACACACTCAGTCCTTGCTACACACTCAGTCCTTGCTACACACTCAGTCCTTGCTACACACTCAGTCCTTGCTACACACTCAGTCCTTGCTACACACTCAGTCCTTGCTACACACTCAGTCCTTGCTACACACTCAGTCCTTGCTACACACTCAGTCCTTGCTACACACTCAGTCCTTGCTACACACTCAGTCCTTGCTACACACTCAGTCCTTGCTACACACTCAGTCCTTGCTACACACTCAGTCCTTGCTACACACTCAGTCCTTGCTACACACTCAGTCCTTGCTACACACTCAGTCCTTGCTACACACTCAGTCCTTGCTACACACTCAGTCCTTGCTACACACTCAGTCCTTGCTACACACTCAGTCCTTGCTACACACTCAGTCCTTGCTACACACTCAGTCCTTGCTACACACTCAGTCCTTGCTACACACTCAGTCCTTGCTACACACTCAGTCCTTGCTACACACTCAGTCCTTGCTACACACTCAGTCCTTGCTACACACTCAGTCCTTGCTACACACTCAGTCCTTGCTACACACTCAGTCCTTGCTACACACTCAGTCCTTGCTACACACTCAGTCCTTGCTACACACTCAGTCCTTGCTACACACTCAGTCCTTGCTACACACTCAGTCCTTGCTACACACTCAGTCCTTGCTACACACTCAGTCCTTGCTACACACTCAGTCCTTGCTACACACTCAGTCCTTGCTACACACTCAGTCCTTGCTACACACTCAGTCCTTGCTACACACTCAGTCCTTGCTACACACTCAGTCCTTGCTACACACTCAGTCCTTGCTACACACTCAGTCCTTGCTACACACTCAGTCCTTGCTACACACTCAGTCCTTGCTACACACTCAGTCCTTGCTACACACTCAGTCCTTGCTACACACTCAGTCCTTGCTACACACTCAGTCCTTGCTACACACTCAGTCCTTGCTACACACTCAGTCCTTGCTACACACTCAGTCCTTGCTACACACTCAGTCCTTGCTACACACTCAGTCCTTGCTACACACTCAGTCCTTGCTACACACTCAGTCCTTGCTACACACTCAGTCCTTGCTACACACTCAGTCCTTGCTACACACTCAGTCCTTGCTACACACTCAGTCCTTGCTACACACTCAGTCCTTGCTACACACTCAGTCCTTGCTACACACTCAGTCCTTGCTACACACTCAGTCCTTGCTACACACTCAGTCCTTGCTACACACTCAGTCCTTGCTACACACTCAGTCCTTGCTACACACTCAGTCCTTGCTACACACTCAGTCCTTGCTACACACTCAGTCCTTGCTACACACTCAGTCCTTGCTACACACTCAGTCCTTGCTACACACTCAGTCCTTGCTACACACTCAGTCCTTGCTACACACTCAGTCCTTGCTACACACTCAGTCCTTGCTACACACTCAGTCCTTGCTACACACTCAGTCCTTGCTACACACTCAGTCCTTGCTACACACTCAGTCCTTGCTACACACTCAGTCCTTGCTACACACTCAGTCCTTGCTACACACTCAGTCCTTGCTACACACTCAGTCCTTGCTACACACTCAGTCCTTGCTACACACTCAGTCCTTGCTACACACTCAGTCCTTGCTACACACTCAGTCCTTGCTACACACTCAGTCCTTGCTACACACTCAGTCCTTGCTACACACTCAGTCCTTGCTACACACTCAGTCCTTGCTACACACTCAGTCCTTGCTACACACTCAGTCCTTGCTACACACTCAGTCCTTGCTACACACTCAGTCCTTGCTACACACTCAGTCCTTGCTACACACTCAGTCCTTGCTACACACTCAGTCCTTGCTACACACTCAGTCCTTGCTACACACTCAGTCCTTGCTACACACTCAGTCCTTGCTACACACTCAGTCCTTGCTACACACTCAGTCCTTGCTACACACTCAGTCCTTGCTACACACTCAGTCCTTGCTACACACTCAGTCCTTGCTACACACTCAGTCCTTGCTACACACTCAGTCCTTGCTACACACTCAGTCCTTGCTACACACTCAGTCCTTGCTACACACTCAGTCCTTGCTACACACTCAGTCCTTGCTACACACTCAGTCCTTGCTACACACTCAGTCCTTGCTACACACTCAGTCCTTGCTACACACTCAGTCCTTGCTACACACTCAGTCCTTGCTACACACTCAGTCCTTGCTACACACTCAGTCCTTGCTACACACTCAGTCCTTGCTACACACTCAGTCCTTGCTACACACTCAGTCCTTGCTACACACTCAGTCCTTGCTACACACTCAGTCCTTGCTACACACTCAGTCCTTGCTACACACTCAGTCCTTGCTACACACTCAGTCCTTGCTACACACTCAGTCCTTGCTACACACTCAGTCCTTGCTACACACTCAGTCCTTGCTACACACTCAGTCCTTGCTACACACTCAGTCCTTGCTACACACTCAGTCCTTGCTACACACTCAGTCCTTGCTACACACTCAGTCCTTGCTACACACTCAGTCCTTGCTACACACTCAGTCCTTGCTACACACTCAGTCCTTGCTACACACTCAGTCCTTGCTACACACTCAGTCCTTGCTACACACTCAGTCCTTGCTACACACTCAGTCCTTGCTACACACTCAGTCCTTGCTACACACTCAGTCCTTGCTACACACTCAGTCCTTGCTACACACTCAGTCCTTGCTACACACTCAGTCCTTGCTACACACTCAGTCCTTGCTACACACTCAGTCCTTGCTACACACTCAGTCCTTGCTACACACTCAGTCCTTGCTACACACTCAGTCCTTGCTACACACTCAGTCCTTGCTACACACTCAGTCCTTGCTACACACTCAGTCCTTGCTACACACTCAGTCCTTGCTACACACTCAGTCCTTGCTACACACTCAGTCCTTGCTACACACTCAGTCCTTGCTACACACTCAGTCCTTGCTACACACTCAGTCCTTGCTACACACTCAGTCCTTGCTACACACTCAGTCCTTGCTACACACTCAGTCCTTGCTACACACTCAGTCCTTGCTACACACTCAGTCCTTGCTACACACTCAGTCCTTGCTACACACTCAGTCCTTGCTACACACTCAGTCCTTGCTACACACTCAGTCCTTGCTACACACTCAGTCCTTGCTACACACTCAGTCCTTGCTACACACTCAGTCCTTGCTACACACTCAGTCCTTGCTACACACTCAGTCCTTGCTACACACTCAGTCCTTGCTACACACTCAGTCCTTGCTACACACTCAGTCCTTGCTACACACTCAGTCCTTGCTACACACTCAGTCCTTGCTACACACTCAGTCCTTGCTACACACTCAGTCCTTGCTACACACTCAGTCCTTGCTACACACTCAGTCCTTGCTACACACTCAGTCCTTGCTACACACTCAGTCCTTGCTACACACTCAGTCCTTGCTACACACTCAGTCCTTGCTACACACTCAGTCCTTGCTACACACTCAGTCCTTGCTACACACTCAGTCCTTGCTACACACTCAGTCCTTGCTACACACTCAGTCCTTGCTACACACTCAGTCCTTGCTACACACTCAGTCCTTGCTACACACTCAGTCCTTGCTACACACTCAGTCCTTGCTACACACTCAGTCCTTGCTACACACTCAGTCCTTGCTACACACTCAGTCCTTGCTACACACTCAGTCCTTGCTACACACTCAGTCCTTGCTACACACTCAGTCCTTGCTACACACTCAGTCCTTGCTACACACTCAGTCCTTGCTACACACTCAGTCCTTGCTACACACTCAGTCCTTGCTACACACTCAGTCCTTGCTACACACTCAGTCCTTGCTACACACTCAGTCCTTGCTACACACTCAGTCCTTGCTACACACTCAGTCCTTGCTACACACTCAGTCCTTGCTACACACTCAGTCCTTGCTACACACTCAGTCCTTGCTACACACTCAGTCCTTGCTACACACTCAGTCCTTGCTACACACTCAGTCCTTGCTACACACTCAGTCCTTGCTACACACTCAGTCCTTGCTACACACTCAGTCCTTGCTACACACTCAGTCCTTGCTACACACTCAGTCCTTGCTACACACTCAGTCCTTGCTACACACTCAGTCCTTGCTACACACTCAGTCCTTGCTACACACTCAGTCCTTGCTACACACTCAGTCCTTGCTACACACTCAGTCCTTGCTACACACTCAGTCCTTGCTACACACTCAGTCCTTGCTACACACTCAGTCCTTGCTACACACTCAGTCCTTGCTACACACTCAGTCCTTGCTACACACTCAGTCCTTGCTACACACTCAGTCCTTGCTACACACTCAGTCCTTGCTACACACTCAGTCCTTGCTACACACTCAGTCCTTGCTACACACTCAGTCCTTGCTACACACTCAGTCCTTGCTACACACTCAGTCCTTGCTACACACTCAGTCCTTGCTACACACTCAGTCCTTGCTACACACTCAGTCCTTGCTACACACTCAGTCCTTGCTACACACTCAGTCCTTGCTACACACTCAGTCCTTGCTACACACTCAGTCCTTGCTACACACTCAGTCCTTGCTACACACTCAGTCCTTGCTACACACTCAGTCCTTGCTACACACTCAGTCCTTGCTACACACTCAGTCCTTGCTACACACTCAGTCCTTGCTACACACTCAGTCCTTGCTACACACTCAGTCCTTGCTACACACTCAGTCCTTGCTACACACTCAGTCCTTGCTACACACTCAGTCCTTGCTACACACTCAGTCCTTGCTACACACTCAGTCCTTGCTACACACTCAGTCCTTGCTACACACTCAGTCCTTGCTACACACTCAGTCCTTGCTACACACTCAGTCCTTGCTACACACTCAGTCCTTGCTACACACTCAGTCCTTGCTACACACTCAGTCCTTGCTACACACTCAGTCCTTGCTACACACTCAGTCCTTGCTACACACTCAGTCCTTGCTACACACTCAGTCCTTGCTACACACTCAGTCCTTGCTACACACTCAGTCCTTGCTACACACTCAGTCCTTGCTACACACTCAGTCCTTGCTACACACTCAGTCCTTGCTACACACTCAGTCCTTGCTACACACTCAGTCCTTGCTACACACTCAGTCCTTGCTACACACTCAGTCCTTGCTACACACTCAGTCCTTGCTACACACTCAGTCCTTGCTACACACTCAGTCCTTGCTACACACTCAGTCCTTGCTACACACTCAGTCCTTGCTACACACTCAGTCCTTGCTACACACTCAGTCCTTGCTACACACTCAGTCCTTGCTACACACTCAGTCCTTGCTACACACTCAGTCCTTGCTACACACTCAGTCCTTGCTACACACTCAGTCCTTGCTACACACTCAGTCCTTGCTACACACTCAGTCCTTGCTACACACTCAGTCCTTGCTACACACTCAGTCCTTGCTACACACTCAGTCCTTGCTACACACTCAGTCCTTGCTACACACTCAGTCCTTGCTACACACTCAGTCCTTGCTACACACTCAGTCCTTGCTACACACTCAGTCCTTGCTACACACTCAGTCCTTGCTACACACTCAGTCCTTGCTACACACTCAGTCCTTGCTACACACTCAGTCCTTGCTACACACTCAGTCCTTGCTACACACTCAGTCCTTGCTACACACTCAGTCCTTGCTACACACTCAGTCCTTGCTACACACTCAGTCCTTGCTACACACTCAGTCCTTGCTACACACTCAGTCCTTGCTACACACTCAGTCCTTGCTACACACTCAGTCCTTGCTACACACTCAGTCCTTGCTACACACTCAGTCCTTGCTACACACTCAGTCCTTGCTACACACTCAGTCCTTGCTACACACTCAGTCCTTGCTACACACTCAGTCCTTGCTACACACTCAGTCCTTGCTACACACTCAGTCCTTGCTACACACTCAGTCCTTGCTACACACTCAGTCCTTGCTACACACTCAGTCCTTGCTACACACTCAGTCCTTGCTACACACTCAGTCCTTGCTACACACTCAGTCCTTGCTACACACTCAGTCCTTGCTACACACTCAGTCCTTGCTACACACTCAGTCCTTGCTACACACTCAGTCCTTGCTACACACTCAGTCCTTGCTACACACTCAGTCCTTGCTACACACTCAGTCCTTGCTACACACTCAGTCCTTGCTACACACTCAGTCCTTGCTACACACTCAGTCCTTGCTACACACTCAGTCCTTGCTACACACTCAGTCCTTGCTACACACTCAGTCCTTGCTACACACTCAGTCCTTGCTACACACTCAGTCCTTGCTACACACTCAGTCCTTGCTACACACTCAGTCCTTGCTACACACTCAGTCCTTGCTACACACTCAGTCCTTGCTACACACTCAGTCCTTGCTACACACTCAGTCCTTGCTACACACTCAGTCCTTGCTACACACTCAGTCCTTGCTACACACTCAGTCCTTGCTACACACTCAGTCCTTGCTACACACTCAGTCCTTGCTACACACTCAGTCCTTGCTACACACTCAGTCCTTGCTACACACTCAGTCCTTGCTACACACTCAGTCCTTGCTACACACTCAGTCCTTGCTACACACTCAGTCCTTGCTACACACTCAGTCCTTGCTACACACTCAGTCCTTGCTACACACTCAGTCCTTGCTACACACTCAGTCCTTGCTACACACTCAGTCCTTGCTACACACTCAGTCCTTGCTACACACTCAGTCCTTGCTACACACTCAGTCCTTGCTACACACTCAGTCCTTGCTACACACTCAGTCCTTGCTACACACTCAGTCCTTGCTACACACTCAGTCCTTGCTACACACTCAGTCCTTGCTACACACTCAGTCCTTGCTACACACTCAGTCCTTGCTACACACTCAGTCCTTGCTACACACTCAGTCCTTGCTACACACTCAGTCCTTGCTACACACTCAGTCCTTGCTACACACTCAGTCCTTGCTACACACTCAGTCCTTGCTACACACTCAGTCCTTGCTACACACTCAGTCCTTGCTACACACTCAGTCCTTGCTACACACTCAGTCCTTGCTACACACTCAGTCCTTGCTACACACTCAGTCCTTGCTACACACTCAGTCCTTGCTACACACTCAGTCCTTGCTACACACTCAGTCCTTGCTACACACTCAGTCCTTGCTACACACTCAGTCCTTGCTACACACTCAGTCCTTGCTACACACTCAGTCCTTGCTACACACTCAGTCCTTGCTACACACTCAGTCCTTGCTACACACTCAGTCCTTGCTACACACTCAGTCCTTGCTACACACTCAGTCCTTGCTACACACTCAGTCCTTGCTACACACTCAGTCCTTGCTACACACTCAGTCCTTGCTACACACTCAGTCCTTGCTACACACTCAGTCCTTGCTACACACTCAGTCCTTGCTACACACTCAGTCCTTGCTACACACTCAGTCCTTGCTACACACTCAGTCCTTGCTACACACTCAGTCCTTGCTACACACTCAGTCCTTGCTACACACTCAGTCCTTGCTACACACTCAGTCCTTGCTACACACTCAGTCCTTGCTACACACTCAGTCCTTGCTACACACTCAGTCCTTGCTACACACTCAGTCCTTGCTACACACTCAGTCCTTGCTACACACTCAGTCCTTGCTACACACTCAGTCCTTGCTACACACTCAGTCCTTGCTACACACTCAGTCCTTGCTACACACTCAGTCCTTGCTACACACTCAGTCCTTGCTACACACTCAGTCCTTGCTACACACTCAGTCCTTGCTACACACTCAGTCCTTGCTACACACTCAGTCCTTGCTACACACTCAGTCCTTGCTACACACTCAGTCCTTGCTACACACTCAGTCCTTGCTACACACTCAGTCCTTGCTACACACTCAGTCCTTGCTACACACTCAGTCCTTGCTACACACTCAGTCCTTGCTACACACTCAGTCCTTGCTACACACTCAGTCCTTGCTACACACTCAGTCCTTGCTACACACTCAGTCCTTGCTACACACTCAGTCCTTGCTACACACTCAGTCCTTGCTACACACTCAGTCCTTGCTACACACTCAGTCCTTGCTACACACTCAGTCCTTGCTACACACTCAGTCCTTGCTACACACTCAGTCCTTGTTACACACTCAGTCCTTGCTACACACTCAGTCCTTGCTACACACTCAGTCCTTGCTACACACTCAGTCCTTGCTACACACTCAGTCCTTGCTACACACTCAGTCCTTGCTACACACTCAGTCCTTGCTACACACTCAGTCCTTGCTACACACTCAGTCCTTGCTACACACTCAGTCCTTGCTACACACTCAGTCCTTGCTACACACTCAGTCCTTGCTACACACTCAGTCCTTGCTACACACTCAGTCCTTGCTACACACTCAGTCCTTGCTACACACTCAGTCCTTGCTACACACTCAGTCCTTGCTACACACTCAGTCCTTGCTACACACTCAGTCCTTGCTACACACTCAGTCCTTGCTACACACTCAGTCCTTGCTACACACTCAGTCCTTGCTACACACTCAGTCCTTGCTACACACTCAGTCCTTGCTACACACTCAGTCCTTGCTACACACTCAGTCCTTGCTACACACTCAGTCCTTGCTACACACTCAGTCCTTGCTACACACTCAGTCCTTGCTACACACTCAGTCCTTGCTACACACTCAGTCCTTGCTACACACTCAGTCCTTGCTACACACTCAGTCCTTGCTACACACTCAGTCCTTGCTACACACTCAGTCCTTGCTACACACTCAGTCCTTGCTACACACTCAGTCCTTGCTACACACTCAGTCCTTGCTACACACTCAGTCCTTGCTACACACTCAGTCCTTGCTACACACTCAGTCCTTGCTACACACTCAGTCCTTGCTACACACTCAGTCCTTGCTACACACTCAGTCCTTGCTACACACTCAGTCCTTGCTACACACTCAGTCCTTGCTACACACTCAGTCCTTGCTACACACTCAGTCCTTGCTACACACTCAGTCCTTGCTACACACTCAGTCCTTGCTACACACTCAGTCCTTGCTACACACTCAGTCCTTGCTACACACTCAGTCCTTGCTACACACTCAGTCCTTGCTACACACTCAGTCCTTGCTACACACTCAGTCCTTGCTACACACTCAGTCCTTGCTACACACTCAGTCCTTGCTACACACTCAGTCCTTGCTACACACTCAGTCCTTGCTACACACTCAGTCCTTGCTACACACTCAGTCCTTGCTACACACTCAGTCCTTGCTACACACTCAGTCCTTGCTACACACTCAGTCCTTGCTACACACTCAGTCCTTGCTACACACTCAGTCCTTGCTACACACTCAGTCCTTGCTACACACTCAGTCCTTGCTACACACTCAGTCCTTGCTACACACTCAGTCCTTGCTACACACTCAGTCCTTGCTACACACTCAGTCCTTGCTACACACTCAGTCCTTGCTACACACTCAGTCCTTGCTACACACTCAGTCCTTGCTACACACTCAGTCCTTGCTACACACTCAGTCCTTGCTACACACTCAGTCCTTGCTACACACTCAGTCCTTGCTACACACTCAGTCCTTGCTACACACTCAGTCCTTGCTACACACTCAGTCCTTGCTACACACTCAGTCCTTGCTACACACTCAGTCCTTGCTACACACTCAGTCCTTGCTACACACTCAGTCCTTGCTACACACTCAGTCCTTGCTACACACTCAGTCCTTGCTACACACTCAGTCCTTGCTACACACTCAGTCCTTGCTACACACTCAGTCCTTGCTACACACTCAGTCCTTGCTACACACTCAGTCCTTGCTACACACTCAGTCCTTGCTACACACTCAGTCCTTGCTACACACTCAGTCCTTGCTACACACTCAGTCCTTGCTACACACTCAGTCCTTGCTACACACTCAGTCCTTGCTACACACTCAGTCCTTGCTACACACTCAGTCCTTGCTACACACTCAGTCCTTGCTACACACTCAGTCCTTGCTACACACTCAGTCCTTGCTACACACTCAGTCCTTGCTACACACTCAGTCCTTGCTACACACTCAGTCCTTGCTACACACTCAGTCCTTGCTACACACTCAGTCCTTGCTACACACTCAGTCCTTGCTACACACTCAGTCCTTGCTACACACTCAGTCCTTGCTACACACTCAGTCCTTGCTACACACTCAGTCCTTGCTACACACTCAGTCCTTGCTACACACTCAGTCCTTGCTACACACTCAGTCCTTGCTACACACTCAGTCCTTGCTACACACTCAGTCCTTGCTACACACTCAGTCCTTGCTACACACTCAGTCCTTGCTACACACTCAGTCCTTGCTACACACTCAGTCCTTGCTACACACTCAGTCCTTGCTACACACTCAGTCCTTGCTACACACTCAGTCCTTGCTACACACTCAGTCCTTGCTACACACTCAGTCCTTGCTACACACTCAGTCCTTGCTACACACTCAGTCCTTGCTACACACTCAGTCCTTGCTACACACTCAGTCCTTGCTACACACTCAGTCCTTGCTACACACTCAGTCCTTGCTACACACTCAGTCCTTGCTACACACTCAGTCCTTGCTACACACTCAGTCCTTGCTACACACTCAGTCCTTGCTACACACTCAGTCCTTGCTACACACTCAGTCCTTGCTACACACTCAGTCCTTGCTACACACTCAGTCCTTGCTACACACTCAGTCCTTGCTACACACTCAGTCCTTGCTACACACTCAGTCCTTGCTACACACTCAGTCCTTGCTACACACTCAGTCCTTGCTACACACTCAGTCCTTGCTACACACTCAGTCCTTGCTACACACTCAGTCCTTGCTACACACTCAGTCCTTGCTACACACTCAGTCCTTGCTACACACTCAGTCCTTGCTACACACTCAGTCCTTGCTACACACTCAGTCCTTGCTACACACTCAGTCCTTGCTACACACTCAGTCCTTGCTACACACTCAGTCCTTGCTACACACTCAGTCCTTGCTACACACTCAGTCCTTGCTACACACTCAGTCCTTGCTACACACTCAGTCCTTGCTACACACTCAGTCCTTGCTACACACTCAGTCCTTGCTACACACTCAGTCCTTGCTACACACTCAGTCCTTGCTACACACTCAGTCCTTGCTACACACTCAGTCCTTGCTACACACTCAGTCCTTGCTACACACTCAGTCCTTGCTACACACTCAGTCCTTGCTACACACTCAGTCCTTGCTACACACTCAGTCCTTGCTACACACTCAGTCCTTGCTACACACTCAGTCCTTGCTACACACTCAGTCCTTGCTACACACTCAGTCCTTGCTACACACTCAGTCCTTGCTACACACTCAGTCCTTGCTACACACTCAGTCCTTGCTACACACTCAGTCCTTGCTACACACTCAGTCCTTGCTACACACTCAGTCCTTGCTACACACTCAGTCCTTGCTACACACTCAGTCCTTGCTACACACTCAGTCCTTGCTACACACTCAGTCCTTGCTACACACTCAGTCCTTGCTACACACTCAGTCCTTGCTACACACTCAGTCCTTGCTACACACTCAGTCCTTGCTACACACTCAGTCCTTGCTACACACTCAGTCCTTGTTACACACTCAGTCCTTGCTACACAGTCCTTGCTACACACTCAGTCCTTGTTACACAATCAGTCCTTGCTACACACTCAGTCCTTGCTACACACTCAGTCCTTGCTACACACTCAGTCCTTGTTACACAATCAGTCCTTGCTACACACTCAGTCCTTGCTACACACTCAGTCCTTGCTACACACTCAGTCCTTGCTACACACTCAGTCCTTGCTACACACTCAGTCCTTGCTACACACTCAGTCCTTGCTACACACTCAGTCCTTGCTACACACTCAGTCCTTGCTACACACTCAGTCCTTGCTACACACTCAGTCCTTGCTACACACTCAGTCCTTGCTACACACTCAGTCCTTGCTACACACTCAGTCCTTGCTACACACTCAGTCCTTGCTACACACTCAGTCCTTGCTACACACTCAGTCCTTGCTACACACTCAGTCCTTGCTACACACTCAGTCCTTGCTACACACTCAGTCCTTGCTACACACTCAGTCCTTGCTACACACTCAGTCCTTGCTACACACTCAGTCCTTGCTACACACTCAGTCCTTGCTACACACTCAGTCCTTGCTACACACTCAGTCCTTGCTACACACTCAGTCCTTGCTACACACTCAGTCCTTGCTACACACTCAGTCCTTGCTACACACTCAGTCCTTGCTACACACTCAGTCCTTGCTACACACTCAGTCCTTGCTACACACTCAGTCCTTGCTACACACTCAGTCCTTGCTACACACTCAGTCCTTGCTACACACTCAGTCCTTGCTACACACTCAGTCCTTGCTACACACTCAGTCCTTGCTACACACTCAGTCCTTGCTACACACTCAGTCCTTGCTACACACTCAGTCCTTGCTACACACTCAGTCCTTGCTACACACTCAGTCCTTGCTACACACTCAGTCCTTGCTACACACTCAGTCCTTGCTACACACTCAGTCCTTGCTACACACTCAGTCCTTGCTACACACTCAGTCCTTGCTACACACTCAGTCCTTGCTACACACTCAGTCCTTGCTACACACTCAGTCCTTGCTACACACTCAGTCCTTGCTACACACTCAGTCCTTGCTACACACTCAGTCCTTGCTACACACTCAGTCCTTGCTACACACTCAGTCCTTGCTACACACTCAGTCCTTGCTACACACTCAGTCCTTGCTACACACTCAGTCCTTGCTACACACTCAGTCCTTGCTACACACTCAGTCCTTGCTACACACTCAGTCCTTGCTACACACTCAGTCCTTGCTACACACTCAGTCCTTGCTACACACTCAGTCCTTGCTACACACTCAGTCCTTGCTACACACTCAGTCCTTGCTACACACTCAGTCCTTGCTACACACTCAGTCCTTGCTACACACTCAGTCCTTGCTACACACTCAGTCCTTGCTACACACTCAGTCCTTGCTACACACTCAGTCCTTGCTACACACTCAGTCCTTGCTACACACTCAGTCCTTGCTACACACTCAGTCCTTGCTACACACTCAGTCCTTGCTACACACTCAGTCCTTGCTACACACTCAGTCCTTGCTACACACTCAGTCCTTGCTACACACTCAGTCCTTGCTACACACTCAGTCCTTGCTACACACTCAGTCCTTGCTACACACTCAGTCCTTGCTACACACTCAGTCCTTGCTACACACTCAGTCCTTGCTACACACTCAGTCCTTGCTACACACTCAGTCCTTGCTACACACTCAGTCCTTGCTACACACTCAGTCCTTGCTACACACTCAGTCCTTGCTACACACTCAGTCCTTGCTACACACTCAGTCCTTGCTACACACTCAGTCCTTGCTACACACTCAGTCCTTGCTACACACTCAGTCCTTGCTACACACTCAGTCCTTGCTACACACTCAGTCCTTGCTACACACTCAGTCCTTGCTACACACTCAGTCCTTGCTACACACTCAGTCCTTGCTACACACTCAGTCCTTGCTACACACTCAGTCCTTGCTACACACTCAGTCCTTGCTACACACTCAGTCCTTGCTACACACTCAGTCCTTGCTACACACTCAGTCCTTGCTACACACTCAGTCCTTGCTACACACTCAGTCCTTGCTACACACTCAGTCCTTGCTACACACTCAGTCCTTGCTACACACTCAGTCCTTGCTACACACTCAGTCCTTGCTACACACTCAGTCCTTGCTACACACTCAGTCCTTGCTACACACTCAGTCCTTGCTACACACTCAGTCCTTGCTACACACTCAGTCCTTGCTACACACTCAGTCCTTGCTACACACTCAGTCCTTGCTACACACTCAGTCCTTGCTACACACTCAGTCCTTGCTACACACTCAGTCCTTGCTACACACTCAGTCCTTGCTACACACTCAGTCCTTGCTACACACTCAGTCCTTGCTACACACTCAGTCCTTGCTACACACTCAGTCCTTGCTACACACTCAGTCCTTGCTACACACTCAGTCCTTGCTACACACTCAGTCCTTGCTACACACTCAGTCCTTGCTACACACTCAGTCCTTGCTACACACTCAGTCCTTGCTACACACTCAGTCCTTGCTACACACTCAGTCCTTGCTACACACTCAGTCCTTGCTACACACTCAGTCCTTGCTACACACTCAGTCCTTGCTACACACTCAGTCCTTGCTACACACTCAGTCCTTGCTACACACTCAGTCCTTGCTACACACTCAGTCCTTGCTACACACTCAGTCCTTGCTACACACTCAGTCCTTGCTACACACTCAGTCCTTGCTACACACTCAGTCCTTGCTACACACTCAGTCCTTGCTACACACTCAGTCCTTGCTACACACTCAGTCCTTGCTACACACTCAGTCCTTGCTACACACTCAGTCCTTGCTACACACTCAGTCCTTGCTACACACTCAGTCCTTGCTACACACTCAGTCCTTGCTACACACTCAGTCCTTGCTACACACTCAGTCCTTGCTACACACTCAGTCCTTGCTACACACTCAGTCCTTGCTACACACTCAGTCCTTGCTACACACTCAGTCCTTGCTACACACTCAGTCCTTGCTACACACTCAGTCCTTGCTACACACTCAGTCCTTGCTACACACTCAGTCCTTGCTACACACTCAGTCCTTGCTACACACTCAGTCCTTGCTACACACTCAGTCCTTGCTACACACTCAGTCCTTGCTACACACTCAGTCCTTGCTACACACTCAGTCCTTGCTACACACTCAGTCCTTGCTACACACTCAGTCCTTGCTACACACTCAGTCCTTGCTACACACTCAGTCCTTGCTACACACTCAGTCCTTGCTACACACTCAGTCCTTGCTACACACTCAGTCCTTGCTACACACTCAGTCCTTGCTACACACTCAGTCCTTGCTACACACTCAGTCCTTGCTACACACTCAGTCCTTGCTACACACTCAGTCCTTGCTACACACTCAGTCCTTGCTACACACTCAGTCCTTGCTACACACTCAGTCCTTGCTACACACTCAGTCCTTGCTACACACTCAGTCCTTGCTACACACTCAGTCCTTGCTACACACTCAGTCCTTGCTACACACTCAGTCCTTGCTACACACTCAGTCCTTGCTACACACTCAGTCCTTGCTACACACTCAGTCCTTGCTACACACTCAGTCCTTGCTACACACTCAGTCCTTGCTACACACTCAGTCCTTGCTACACACTCAGTCCTTGCTACACACTCAGTCCTTGCTACACACTCAGTCCTTGCTACACACTCAGTCCTTGCTACACACTCAGTCCTTGCTACACACTCAGTCCTTGCTACACACTCAGTCCTTGCTACACACTCAGTCCTTGCTACACACTCAGTCCTTGCTACACACTCAGTCCTTGCTACACACTCAGTCCTTGCTACACACTCAGTCCTTGCTACACACTCAGTCCTTGCTACACACTCAGTCCTTGCTACACACTCAGTCCTTGCTACACACTCAGTCCTTGCTACACACTCAGTCCTTGCTACACACTCAGTCCTTGCTACACACTCAGTCCTTGCTACACACTCAGTCCTTGCTACACACTCAGTCCTTGCTACACACTCAGTCCTTGCTACACACTCAGTCCTTGCTACACACTCAGTCCTTGCTACACACTCAGTCCTTGCTACACACTCAGTCCTTGCTACACACTCAGTCCTTGCTACACACTCAGTCCTTGCTACACACTCAGTCCTTGCTACACACTCAGTCCTTGCTACACACTCAGTCCTTGCTACACACTCAGTCCTTGCTACACACTCAGTCCTTGCTACACACTCAGTCCTTGCTACACACTCAGTCCTTGCTACACACTCAGTCCTTGCTACACACTCAGTCCTTGCTACACACTCAGTCCTTGCTACACACTCAGTCCTTGCTACACACTCAGTCCTTGCTACACACTCAGTCCTTGCTACACACTCAGTCCTTGCTACACACTCAGTCCTTGCTACACACTCAGTCCTTGCTACACACTCAGTCCTTGCTACACACTCAGTCCTTGCTACACACTCAGTCCTTGCTACACACTCAGTCCTTGCTACACACTCAGTCCTTGCTACACACTCAGTCCTTGCTACACACTCAGTCCTTGCTACACACTCAGTCCTTGCTACACACTCAGTCCTTGCTACACACTCAGTCCTTGCTACACACTCAGTCCTTGCTACACACTCAGTCCTTGCTACACACTCAGTCCTTGCTACACACTCAGTCCTTGCTACACACTCAGTCCTTGCTACACACTCAGTCCTTGCTACACACTCAGTCCTTGCTACACACTCAGTCCTTGCTACACACTCAGTCCTTGCTACACACTCAGTCCTTGCTACACACTCAGTCCTTGCTACACACTCAGTCCTTGCTACACACTCAGTCCTTGCTACACACTCAGTCCTTGCTACACACTCAGTCCTTGCTACACACTCAGTCCTTGCTACACACTCAGTCCTTGCTACACACTCAGTCCTTGCTACACACTCAGTCCTTGCTACACACTCAGTCCTTGCTACACACTCAGTCCTTGCTACACACTCAGTCCTTGCTACACACTCAGTCCTTGCTACACACTCAGTCCTTGCTACACACTCAGTCCTTGCTACACACTCAGTCCTTGCTACACACTCAGTCCTTGCTACACACTCAGTCCTTGCTACACACTCAGTCCTTGCTACACACTCAGTCCTTGCTACACACTCAGTCCTTGCTACACACTCAGTCCTTGCTACACACTCAGTCCTTGCTACACACTCAGTCCTTGCTACACACTCAGTCCTTGCTACACACTCAGTCCTTGCTACACACTCAGTCCTTGCTACACACTCAGTCCTTGCTACACACTCAGTCCTTGCTACACACTCAGTCCTTGCTACACACTCAGTCCTTGCTACACACTCAGTCCTTGCTACACACTCAGTCCTTGCTACACACTCAGTCCTTGCTACACACTCAGTCCTTGCTACACACTCAGTCCTTGCTACACACTCAGTCCTTGCTACACACTCAGTCCTTGCTACACACTCAGTCCTTGCTACACACTCAGTCCTTGCTACACACTCAGTCCTTGCTACACACTCAGTCCTTGCTACACACTCAGTCCTTGCTACACACTCAGTCCTTGCTACACACTCAGTCCTTGCTACACACTCAGTCCTTGCTACACACTCAGTCCTTGCTACACACTCAGTCCTTGCTACACACTCAGTCCTTGCTACACACTCAGTCCTTGCTACACACTCAGTCCTTGCTACACACTCAGTCCTTGCTACACACTCAGTCCTTGCTACACACTCAGTCCTTGCTACACACTCAGTCCTTGCTACACACTCAGTCCTTGCTACACACTCAGTCCTTGCTACACACTCAGTCCTTGCTACACACTCAGTCCTTGCTACACACTCAGTCCTTGCTACACACTCAGTCCTTGCTACACACTCAGTCCTTGCTACACACTCAGTCCTTGCTACACACTCAGTCCTTGCTACACACTCAGTCCTTGCTACACACTCAGTCCTTGCTACACACTCAGTCCTTGCTACACACTCAGTCCTTGCTACACACTCAGTCCTTGCTACACACTCAGTCCTTGCTACACACTCAGTCCTTGCTACACACTCAGTCCTTGCTACACACTCAGTCCTTGCTACACACTCAGTCCTTGCTACACACTCAGTCCTTGCTACACACTCAGTCCTTGCTACACACTCAGTCCTTGCTACACACTCAGTCCTTGCTACACACTCAGTCCTTGCTACACACTCAGTCCTTGCTACACACTCAGTCCTTGCTACACACTCAGTCCTTGCTACACACTCAGTCCTTGTTACACACTCAGTCCTTGCTACACACTCAGTCCTTGCTACACACTCAGTCCTTGCTACACACTCAGTCCTTGCTACACACTCAGTCCTTGCTACACACTCAGTCCTTGCTACACACTCAGTCCTTGCTACACACTCAGTCCTTGCTACACACTCAGTCCTTGCTACACACTCAGTCCTTGCTACACACTCAGTCCTTGCTACACACTCAGTCCTTGCTACACACTCAGTCCTTGCTACACACTCAGTCCTTGCTACACACTCAGTCCTTGCTACACACTCAGTCCTTGCTACACACTCAGTCCTTGCTACACACTCAGTCCTTGCTACACACTCAGTCCTTGCTACACACTCAGTCCTTGCTACACACTCAGTCCTTGCTACACACTCAGTCCTTGCTACACACTCAGTCCTTGCTACACACTCAGTCCTTGCTACACACTCAGTCCTTGCTACACACTCAGTCCTTGCTACACACTCAGTCCTTGCTACACACTCAGTCCTTGCTACACACTCAGTCCTTGCTACACACTCAGTCCTTGCTACACACTCAGTCCTTGCTACACACTCAGTCCTTGCTACACACTCAGTCCTTGCTACACACTCAGTCCTTGCTACACACTCAGTCCTTGCTACACACTCAGTCCTTGCTACACACTCAGTCCTTGCTACACACTCAGTCCTTGCTACACACTCAGTCCTTGCTACACACTCAGTCCTTGCTACACACTCAGTCCTTGCTACACACTCAGTCCTTGCTACACACTCAGTCCTTGCTACACACTCAGTCCTTGCTACACACTCAGTCCTTGCTACACACTCAGTCCTTGCTACACACTCAGTCCTTGCTACACACTCAGTCCTTGCTACACACTCAGTCCTTGCTACACACTCAGTCCTTGCTACACACTCAGTCCTTGCTACACACTCAGTCCTTGCTACACACTCAGTCCTTGCTACACACTCAGTCCTTGCTACACACTCAGTCCTTGCTACACACTCAGTCCTTGCTACACACTCAGTCCTTGCTACACACTCAGTCCTTGCTACACACTCAGTCCTTGCTACACACTCAGTCCTTGCTACACACTCAGTCCTTGCTACACACTCAGTCCTTGCTACACACTCAGTCCTTGCTACACACTCAGTCCTTGCTACACACTCAGTCCTTGCTACACACTCAGTCCTTGCTACACACTCAGTCCTTGCTACACACTCAGTCCTTGCTACACACTCAGTCCTTGCTACACACTCAGTCCTTGCTACACACTCAGTCCTTGCTACACACTCAGTCCTTGCTACACACTCAGTCCTTGCTACACACTCAGTCCTTGCTACACACTCAGTCCTTGCTACACACTCAGTCCTTGCTACACACTCAGTCCTTGCTACACACTCAGTCCTTGCTACACACTCAGTCCTTGCTACACACTCAGTCCTTGCTACACACTCAGTCCTTGCTACACACTCAGTCCTTGCTACACACTCAGTCCTTGCTACACACTCAGTCCTTGCTACACACTCAGTCCTTGCTACACACTCAGTCCTTGCTACACACTCAGTCCTTGCTACACACTCAGTCCTTGCTACACACTCAGTCCTTGCTACACACTCAGTCCTTGCTACACACTCAGTCCTTGCTACACACTCAGTCCTTGCTACACACTCAGTCCTTGCTACACACTCAGTCCTTGCTACACACTCAGTCCTTGCTACACACTCAGTCCTTGCTACACACTCAGTCCTTGCTACACACTCAGTCCTTGCTACACACTCAGTCCTTGCTACACACTCAGTCCTTGCTACACACTCAGTCCTTGCTACACACTCAGTCCTTGCTACACACTCAGTCCTTGCTACACACTCAGTCCTTGCTACACACTCAGTCCTTGCTACACACTCAGTCCTTGCTACACACTCAGTCCTTGCTACACACTCAGTCCTTGCTACACACTCAGTCCTTGCTACACACTCAGTCCTTGCTACACACTCAGTCCTTGCTACACACTCAGTCCTTGCTACACACTCAGTCCTTGCTACACACTCAGTCCTTGCTACACACTCAGTCCTTGCTACACACTCAGTCCTTGCTACACACTCAGTCCTTGCTACACACTCAGTCCTTGCTACACACTCAGTCCTTGCTACACACTCAGTCCTTGCTACACACTCAGTCCTTGCTACACACTCAGTCCTTGCTACACACTCAGTCCTTGCTACACACTCAGTCCTTGCTACACACTCAGTCCTTGCTACACACTCAGTCCTTGCTACACACTCAGTCCTTGCTACACACTCAGTCCTTGCTACACACTCAGTCCTTGCTACACACTCAGTCCTTGCTACACACTCAGTCCTTGCTACACACTCAGTCCTTGCTACACACTCAGTCCTTGCTACACACTCAGTCCTTGCTACACACTCAGTCCTGCTACACACTCAGTCCTTGTTACACAATGAGTCCTTGCTACACACTCAGTCCTTGTTACACACTCAGGACTTGCTACACACTCAGTCCTTGTTACACACTCAGTCCTTGCTACACACTCAGTCCTTGTTACACAATGAGTCCTTGCTACACACTCAGTCCTTGGTACACACTCAGTCCTTGATACACACTCAGTCCTTGCTACACACTCAGTCCTTGCTACACACTCAGTCCCTTGCTACACACTCAGTCCTTGTTACACACTCAGTCCTTGTTACACACTCAGGTCCTTGCTACAAACTCAGTCCTGGCTGCACACTCAGTCCTTGTTACACACTCAGTCCTTGCTACAAACTCATTCCTTGCCACACACTCAGTCCTTGTTACAAACTCAGTCCTTGTTACACACACAGTCCTTGTTACACACTCAGTCCTTGCTACAAACTCAGTCCTTGCTACAAACTCAGTCCTTGCTACACACACAGTCCTTGCTACAACACTCAGTCCTTGTACACACTCAGTCCTTGCTACACACTCAGTCCTTGCTACACACTCAGTCCTTGTTACACACTCAGTCCTTGTTACACACTCAGTCCTTTTACACACTCAGTCCTTGCTACATACTCAGTCCTTGCTACACACTCAGTCCTTGCTACACACTCAGTCCTTGCTACACACTCAGTCCTGCTACACACTCAGTCCTTGCTACACACTCAGTCCTTGCTACACACTCAGTCCTTGCTACACACTCAGTCCTTGCTACACACTCAGTCCTTGCTACACACTCTGTCCTTGCTACACACTCAGTCCTTGCTACACACTCAGTCCTTGCTACACACTCAGTCCTTGCTACACACTCAGTCCTTGCTACACACTCAGTCCTTGCTTACACACTCAGTCCTTGCGACACACTCAGTCCTTGTTACACACTCAGTCCTTGCTACACAATCAGTCCGTGCTACAAACTCAGTCCTTGCTACACACTCAGTCCTTGTTACACACTCAGTACTTGTCACAGACTCAGTCCTTGCTACACACTCCGTCCTTGTTACACACTCAGTCCTTGCTACACACTCAGTCCTTGTTACCCACTCAGTCCTTGCTACACACTCAGTCCTTGCTACACACTCAGTCCTTGCTACACACTCAGTCCCTTGCTACACACTCAGTCCTTGCTACACACTCAGTCCTTGTACACCACTCAGTCCTTGCTACACACTCAGTCCCTTGCTTACACACTCAGTCCTTGTTACACACTCAGTCCTTGCTACACACTCAGTCCTTGTTACACACTCAGTCCTTGCTACACACTCAGTCCTTGCTACACACTCAGTCCTTGCTACAAACTCAGTCCTTGCTACACACTCAGTCCTTGCTACAAACTCAGTCCTGCTACACACTCAGTCCTTGCTACACACTCAGTCCTTGCTACACACTCAGTCCTTGTTACACACTCAGTCCTTGCTACACACTCAGTCCTTGCTACACACTCAGTCCTTGCAACACACTCAGTCCTTGTTACACACTCAGTCCTTGTTACACACTCAGTCCTGCTACACACTCAGTCCTTGTTACACACTCAGTCCTTGTTACACACTCAGTCCTTGCTACACACTCAGTCCTTGTTACACACTCAGTCCTTGTTACACACTCAGTCCTTGCTACACACTCAGTCCTTGTTACACACTCAGTCCTTGCTACACACTCAGTCCTTGCTACACACTCAGTCCTTGCTACACACTCAGTCCTTGCTACACACTCAGTCCTTGCTACACACTCAGTCCTTGCTACACACTCAGTCCTTGCTACACACTCAGTCCTTGCTACACACTCAGTCCTTGCTACACACTCAGTCCTTGCTACACACTCAGTCCTTGCTACACACTCAGTCCTTGCTACACACTCAGTCCTTGCTACACACTCAGTCCTTGCTACACACTCAGTCCTTGCTACACACTCAGTCCTTGCTACACACTCAGTCCTTGCTACACACTCAGTCCTTGCTACACACTCAGTCCTTGCTACACACTCAGTCCTTGCTACACACTCAGTCCTTGCTACACACTCAGTCCTTGCTACACACTCAGTCCTTGTTACACACTCAGTCCTTGCTACACACTCAGTCCTTGCTACACACTCAGTCCTTGCTACACACTCAGTCCTTGCTAGCACACTCAGTCCTTGCTACACACTCAGTCCTTGCTACACACTCAGTCCTTGCTACACACTCAGTCCTTGCTACACACTCAGTCCTTGCTACACACTCAGTCCTTGCTACACACTCAGTCCTTGCTACACACTCAGTCCTTGTTACACACTCAGTCCTTGTTACACACTCAGTCCTTGCTACACACTCAGTCCTTGCTTCACACTCAGTCCTTGCTACACACTCAGTCCTTGCTACACACTCAGTCCTGCTACACACTCAGTCCTTGCTACACACTCAGTCCTTGCTACAAACTCAGTCCTTGCTACACACTCAGTCCTTGCTACAAACTCAGTCCTGCTACACACTCAGTCCTTGCTACACACTCAGTCCTTGCTACACACTCAGTCCTTGTTACACACTCAGTCCTTGCTACACACTCAGTCCTTGCTACACACTCAGTCCTTGCTACACACTCAGTCCTTGTTACACACTCAGTCCTTGTTACACACTCAGTCCTTGCTACACACTCAGTCCTTGCTACACACTCAGTCCTTGCTACACACTCAGTCCTTGCTACACACTCAGTCCTTGCTACACACTCAGTCCTTGCTACACACTCAGTCCTTGCTACACACTCAGTCCTTGCTACACACTCAGTCCTTGTTACACACTCAGTCCTTGCTACACACTCAGTCCTTGCTACACACTCAGTCCTGCTACACACTCAGTCCTTGCTACACACTCAGTCCTTGTTACACACTCAGTCCTTGCTACACACTCAGTCCTGCTACACACTCAGTCCTTGCTACACACTCAGTCCTTGCTACACACTCAGTCCTTGCTACACACTCAGTCCTTGCTACACACTCAGTCCTTGCTACACACTCAGTCCTTGCTACACACTCAGTCCTTGTTACACACTCAGTCCTTGCTACACACTCAGTCCTTGCTACACACTCAGTCCTTGCTACACACTCAGTCCTGCTACACACTCAGTCCTTGCTACACACTCAGTCCTTGCTACACACTCAGTCCTTGCTACACACTCAGTCCTTGCTACACACTCAGTCCTTGTTACACACTCAGTCCTTGCTACACACTCAGTCCTTGCTACACACTCAGTCCTTGCTACACACTCAGTCCTTGCTACACACTCAGTCCTTGCTACACACTCAGTCCTTGTTACACACTCAGTCCTTGCTACACACTCAGTCCTTGCTACACACTCAGTCCTTGCTACACACTCAGTCCTTGCTACACACTCAGTCCTTGTTACACACTCAGTCCTTGCTACACACTCAGTCCTTGCTACAAACTCAGTCCTTGCTACACACTCAGTCCTTGCTACACACTCAGTCCTGCTACACACTCAGTCCTTGCTACACACTCAGTCCTTGCTAAACACTCAGTCCTTGTTACACACTCAGTCCTTGCTACACACTCAGTCCATGCTACACACTCAGTCCATGCTACACACTCAGTCCTTGCTAAATATTCATTCCTTGCTACACACTCAGTTCTTGTTACACACTCAGTCCTTGCTACACACTCAGTCCTTGATACACACTCAGTCCTTGTTACACACTCAGTCCTTGCTACACACTCAGTCCTTGCTACACACTCAGTCCTTGTTACACACTCAGTCCTTGTTACACACTCAGTCCTTGCTACACACTCAGTCCTTGCTACACACTCAGTCCTTGCTACACACTCAGTCCTTGCTACACACTCAGTCCTTGCTACACACTCAGTCCTTGCTACACACTCAGTCCTTGCTACACACTCAGTCCTTGCTTCACACTCAGTCCTTGCTACACACTCAGTCCTTGCTACACACTCAGTCCTTGATACACACTCAGTCCTTGTTACACACTCAGTCCTTGCTACACACTCAGTCCTTGCTACACACTCAGTCCTTGCTACTCACTCAGTCCTTGTTAAAGACTCAGTCCTTGCTACACACTCAGTCCTTGCTACACACTCAGTCCTTGTTACACACTCAGTCCTGCTACACACTCAGTCCTTGCTACACACTCAGTCCTTGCTACACACTCAGTCCTTGTTACACACTCAGTCCTTGTTACAAACTCAGTCCTTGCTACACACTCAGTCCTTGCTACACACTCAGTCCTTGCTACTCACTCAGTCCATTCTACACACTCAGTCCTTGTTACACACTCCGTCCTTGTTACACACTCAGTCCTTGCTACACACTCAGTCCTTGCTAAACACTCAGTCCTTGTTACACACTCAGTCCTTGCTACACACTCAGTCCTTGCTACACACTCAGTCCTTGCTACACACTCAGTCCTTGCTACACACTCAGTCCTTGTTACACACTCAGTCCTTGCTACACACTCAGTCCTTGCTACACACTCAGTCCTTGCTACACACTCAGTCCTTGCTACACACTCAGTCCTTGCTACACACTCAGTCCTTGCTACACACTCAGTCCTTGCTACACACTCAGTCCTTGCTACACACTCAGTCCTTGCTACACACTCAGTCCTTGCTACACACTCAGTCCTTGCTACACACTCAGTCCTTGCTACACACTCAGTCCTTGCTACACACTCAGTCCTTGCTACACACTCAGTCCTTGTTACACACTCAGTCCTTGTTACACACTCAGTCCTTGCTACACACTCAGTCCTTGCTACACACTCAGTCCTTGCTACACACTCAGTCCTTGCTACACACTCAGTCCTTGCTACACACTCAGTCCTTGCTAAACACTCAGTCCTTGTTAGACACTCAGTCCTTGCTACACACTCAGTCTTGCTACACACTCAGTCCTTGCTACACACTCAGTCCTTGTTACACACTCAGTCCTTGCTACACACTCAGTCCTTGTTACACACTCAGTCCTTGCTACACACTCAGTCCTTGCTACACACTCAGTCCTTGTTACACACTCAGTCCTTGCTACACACTCAGTCCTTGTTACACACTCAGTCCTTGCTACACACTCAGTCCTTGCTACACACTCAGTCCTTGTTACACACTCAGTCCTTGTTACACACTCAGTCCTGCAGCACACTCAGTCCTGCTACACACTCAGTCCTTGTTACACACTCCGTCCTTGCTACACACTCAGTCCTTGCTACACACTCAGTCCTTGTTACACACTCAGTCCTGGTTACACACTCAGTCCTGCTACACAAGCAGTCCTTGCTACACACTCAGTCCTTGCTTCACACTCAGTCCTGCTTCACACTCAGTCCTGCTACACACTCAGTCTTAGTTACACACTCAGTCCTGCTACACACTCAGTCCTTGCTACACACTCAGTCCTTGCTACATACTCAGTCCTTGCTACACACTCAGTCCTTGCTACACACTCACTCCTTGCTACACACTCTGTCCTTGTTACACACTCAGTCCTTGCTGCACACTCAGTCCATTTCTACACACTCAATTCCTTGCTTAACACCTCAGTCCTTGTTACACACTCAGTCTGCTACACACTCAGTCCTTGTTACACACTCAGTCCTTGCTACACACTCAGTCCTTGCTACACACTCAGTCCTTGCTACACACTCAGTCCTTGCTACACACTCAGTCCTTGCTACACACTCAGTCCTTGCTACACACTCAGTCCTTGCTACACACTCAGTCCTTGCTACACACTCAGTCCTTGCTACACACTCAGTCCTTGCTACACACTCAGTCCTTGCTACACACTCAGTCCTTGCTACACACTCAGTCCTTGCTACACACTCAGTCCTTGCTACACACTCAGTCCTTGCTACACACTCAGTCCTTGCTACACACTCAGTCCTTGCTACACACTCAGTCCTTGCTACACACTCAGTCCTTGCTACACACTCAGTCCTTGCTACACACTCAGTCCTTGCTACACACTCAGTCCTTGCTACACACTCAGTCCTTGCTACACACTCAGTCCTTGCTACACACTCAGTCCTTGCTACACACTCAGTCCTTGCTACACACTCAGTCCTTGTTACACACTCAGTCCTTGCTACACACTCAGTCCTTGCTACAAACTCAGTCCTTGCTACACACTCAGTCCTTGTTACACACTCAGTCCTTGTTACACACTCAGTCCTTGTTACGCACTCAGTCCTGCTACACACTCAGTCCTTGCTACACGCTCAGTCCTTGTTACACACTCAGTCCTTGTTACACACTCAGTCCTTGCTACACACTCAGTCCTTGCTACACACTCAGTCCTTGTTACACACTCAGTCCTGCTACACACTCAGTCCTTGCTACACACTCAGTCCTTGCTACACACTCAGTCCTTGCTACACACTCAGTCCTTGTTACACACTCAGTCCTTGCTACACACTCAGTCCTTGCTACACACTCAGTCCTTGCTACACACTCAGTCCTTGCTACACACTCAGTCCTTGCTACACACTCAGTCCTTGCTACACACTCAGTCCTTGCTACACACTCAGTCCTTGCTACACACTCAGTCCTTGCTACACACTCAGTCCTTGCTACACACTCAGTCCTTGCTACACACTCAGTCCTTGCTACACACTCAGTCCTTGCTACACACTCAGTCCTTGCTACACACTCAGTCCTTGCTACACACTCAGTCCTTGTTACACACTCAGTCCTTGCTACACACTCAGTCCTTGCTACACACTCAGTCCTTGCTACACACTCAGTCCTTGCTACACACTCAGTCCTTGTTACACACTCAGTCCTTGCTACACACTCAGTCCTTGCTACACACTCAGTCCTTGCTACACACTCAGTCCTTGCTACACACTCAGTCCTTGCTACACACTCAGTCCTTGCTACACACTCAGTCCTTGCTACACACTCAGTCCTTGCTACACACTCAGTCCTTGCTACACACTCAGTCCTTGCTACACACTCAGTCCTTGCTACACACTCAGTCCTTGCTACACACTCAGTCCTTGCTAAAAACTCAGTCCTTACTACACACTCAGTCCTTGTTACACACTCAGTCCTTTCTACAAACTCAGTCCTTGTTACACACTCAGTCCTTGCAACAAACTCAGTCCTTGCTACACACTCAGTCCTTGTTACACACTCATGTCCTTGCTACACACTCAGTCCTTGTTACACACTCAGTCCTGCTACAAACTCAGTCCTTGCTACACACTCAGTCCTTGCTACACACTCAGTCCTTGTTACACACTCAGTCCTTGCTACACACTCAGTCCTTGCTACACACTCAGTCCTTGCTACACACTCAGTCCTTGCTACACACTCAGTCCTTGTTACACACTCAGTCCTGCTACACACTCAGTCCTTGCTACACACTCAGTCCTTGCTACACACTCAGTCCTTGCTACACACTCAGTCCTTGCTACACACTCAGTCCTTGTTACACACTCAGTCCTTGCTACACACTCAGTCCTTGCTACACACTCAGTCCTTGCTACACACTCAGTCCTTGTTACACACTCAGTCCTTGCTACACACTCAGTCCTTGCTACACACTCAGTCCTTGCTACACACTCAGTCCTTGCTACACACTCAGTCCTTATTACACACTCAGTCCTTGCTACACACTCAGTCCCTTGCTACAACTCAGTCCTTGCTAACACTCAGTCCTTGCTTACACACTCAGTCCTTGCTACACACTCAGTCCTTGTTACACACTCAGTCCTTGCTACACACTCAGTCCTTCTATACACTCAGTCCTTGTTACACACTCAGTCCTGCTACACACTCAGTCCTTGCTACACACTCAGACCTTGCTACACACTCAGTCCTTGCTACACACTCAGTCCTTGCTACACACTCAGTCCTTGCTTCACACTCAGTCCTTGTTACACACTCAGTCCTTGCTACACACTCAGTCCTTGCTACACACTCAGTCCTTGCTACACACTCAGTCCTTGCTACACACTCAGTCCTTGTTACACACTCAGTCCTTGCTACACACTCAGTCCTGCTATACACTCAGTCCTTGTTACACACTCATCCTGCTACACACTCAGTCCTTGTTACACAATCAGTCCTTGTATCACACTCAGTCCTTGCTACACACTCAGTCCTTGCTACACACTCAGTCCTTGCTAAACTCTCAGTCCTTGCTACACACTCAGTCCTTGTTAAACACTCAGTCCTTGCTACACACTCAGTCCTTGCTACACACTCAGTCCTTGCTACACACTCAGTCCTTGCTACACACTCAGTCCTTGCTACACACTCAGTCCTTGCTACACACTCAGTCCTTGCTACACACTCAGTCCTTGTTACACACTCAGTCCTTGCTACACACTCAGTCCTTGCTACACACTCAGTCCTTGTTACACACTCAGTCCTTGCTACACACTCAGTCCTTGCTACACACTCAGTCCTTGCTACACACTCAGTCCTTGCTACACACTCAGTCCTTGCTACACACTCAGTCCTTGCTACACACTCAGTCCTTGCTACACACTCAGTCCTTGTTACACACTCAGTCCTTGCTACACACTCAGTCCTTGCTACACACTCAGTCCTTGCTACACACTCAGTCCTTGCTACACACTCAGTCCTTGTTACACACTCAGTCCTTGTTACACACTCAGTCCTGCTACACACTCAGTCCTTGCTACACACTCAGTCCTTGTTGCACACTCAGTCCTTGTTACACACTCAGTCCTTGCTACACACTCAGTCCTTGCTACACACTCAGTCCTTGCTACACACTCAGTCCTTGTTACACACTCAGTCCTTGCTACACACTCAGTCCTTGCTACACACTCAGTCCTTGTTACACACTCAGTCCTTGCTACACACTCAGTCCTTGCTACACACTCAGATCCTTGCCACACACTCAGTCCTTGTTACAGCACTCAGTCCTTGCTACACACTCAGTCCTTGTTACACACTCAGTCCTTGCTTACACACTCAGTCCTTGTCTCAACACTCAGTCCTTGTTACACACTCAGTCCTTGCTACACACTCAGTCCTTGTACACACTCAGTCTTGCTACACACTCAGTCCTTGCTACACACTCAGTCCTTGCTACAAGCTCAGTCCTTGCTACACACTCAGTCCTTGCTACACACTCAGTCCTTGCTACACACTCAGTCCTTGCTACACACTCAGTCCTTGCTACACACTCAGTCCTTGTTACACACACAGTCCTTGCTACACACTCAGTCCTTGCTACACACTCAGTCCTTGCTACACACTCAGTCCTTGCTACACACTCAGTCCTTGCTACACACTCAGTCCTTGCTACACACTCAGTCCTTGCTACACACTCAGTCCTTGCTACACACTCAGTCCTTGCTACACACTCAGTCCTTGCTACACACTCAGTCCTTGCTACACACTCAGTCCTTGTTACACACTCAGTCCTTGCTACACACTCAGTCCTTGTTACACACTCAGTCCTTGCTACACACTCAGTCCTTGCTACACACTCAGTCCTTGCTACACACTCAGTCCTTGCTACACACTCAGTCCTTGCTACACACTCAGTCCTTGCTACACACTCAGTCCTTGCTACACACTCAGTCCTTGCTACACACTCAGTCCTTGCTACACACTCAGTCCTTGCTTACACACTCAGTCCTTGCTACACACTCAGTCCTTGCTACACACTCAGTCCTTGCTACACACTCAGTCCTTGCTACACACTCAGTCCTTGCTACACACTCAGTCATTGCTACAAACTCAGTCCTTGCTACACACTCAGTCCTTGCTACACACTCAGTCATTGCTACAAACTCAGTCCTTGCTACACACTCAGTCCCTTTTTACACACTCAGTCCTTGCTACACACTCAGTCCTTGCTACACACTCAGTCCTTGCTACACACTCAGTCCTTGCTACACACTCAGTCCTTGTTACACACTCAGTCCTTGCTACACACTCAGTCCTTGTTACACACTCAGTCCTTGCTACACACTCAGTCCTTGCTACTCACTCAGTCCTTGTTACACACTCAGTCCTTGCTACACACTCAGTCCTTGCTACACACTCAGTCCTTGCTACACACTCAGTCCTTGTTACACACTCAGTCCTTGTTACACACTCAGTCCTTGCTACACACTCAGTCCTTGTTACACACTCAGTACATGCTACACACTCAGTCCTTGCTACACACACAGTCCTTGCTACACACTCAGTCCTTGCTACACACTCAGTCCTTGTCACACACTCAATCCTTGCTACACACTCAGTCCTTGCTACACACTCAGTCCTTTTTACACACTCAGTCCTTGGTACACACTCAGTCCTTGCTACACACACAGTCCTTGTTACACAATCAGTCCTTGCTGCACACCCAGTCCTTGCTACAATCTCAGTCCTGCTACACACTCAGTCCTTGCTACACACTCAGTCCTTGTTACACACTCAGTCCTTGCTACACACTCAGTCCTTGCTACACACTCAGTCCTTGCTACACACTCAGTCCTTGCTACACACTCAGTCCTTGTTACACACTCAGTCCTTGCTACACACTCAGTCCTTGCTACACACTCAGTCCTTGTTACACACTCAGTCCTTGCTACACACTCAGTCCTTGCTACACACACAGTCCTTGCTACACACTCAGTCCTTGCTACACACTCAGTCCTTGTTACACACTCAGTTCTAGTTACACTCTCAGTCCTTGTTACGCACTCAGTCCTGCTACACACTCAGTCCTTGCTAGACACTCAGTCCTTGTTACACACTCAGTCCTTGTTACACACTCAGTCCTGCTACACACTCAGTCCTTGCTACAAACTCAGTCCTTGTTGCACACTCAGTCCTGCTACACACTCAGTCCTTGCTACACACTCAGTCCTTGCTACACACTCAGTCCATGTTACACACACAGTCCTAACTACACACTCAGTCCTTGCTACAGACTCAGTCCTTGCTTCACACTCAGTCCTTGCTACACACTCAGTCCTTATTACGAACTCAGTCCTTGCTAAAAACTCAGTCCTTGCTACACACTCAGTCCTTGCTAACGCTCTCAATCCTTGCTACAAACTCAGTCCTTGCTACACACTCAATCCTTGCCACACACTCAGTCCTTGTTACATACTCAGTCCTTGCTACACACTCAGTCCCTGTTACACACTCAGTCCTTGCTACACACTCAGTCCTTGTTTCACACTCAGTCCTTGTTACACACTCAGTCCTTGCTACACACTCAGTCCTTGTTACACACTCAGTCCTTGCTACACACTCAGTCCTTGTTACACACTCAGTCCTTGTTACACACTCAGTCCTTGCTACACACTCAGTCCTTGCTACACACTCAGTCCTTGCTGCACACTCAATCCTTGCTACACACTCAGTCCTTTTTACACACTCAGTCCTTGCTACACACTCAGTCCTTGTTACACACTCAGTCCTGCTACACACTCAGTCCTTGCCACACACTCAGTCCTTCTTACACACTCAGTCCTTGCTACAAACTCAGTCCTTGCTACAAACTCAGTCCTTGTTACACACTCAGTCCTTGCTACACTCTCAATCCTGGCTACAAACTCAGTCCTTGCTACACACTCAGTCCTTGTTACACACTCAGTCCTTGCTACACACTCCGTCCCTGTTACACACTCAGTCCTTGCTACACACTCAGTCCTTGTTTCACACTCAGTCCTTGCTACACACTCAGTCCTTGCTACACACTCAGTCCTTGTTACACACTCAGTCCTTGCTATACACTCAGTCCTTGTCACACACTCAGTCCTTGCTACAAACTCAGTCCTTGCTAAACACTCAGTCCTTGCTACAAACTCAGTCCTTGCTACACACTCAGTCCTTGCTACACATTCAGTCCTTGTTACACACTCAGTCCTTGCTACAAACTCAGTCCTGCTACACAGTCGGTCCTTGTTACACACTCAGTCCTTGCTACACACTCAGTCCTTGCTACACACTCAGTCCTTGTTACGCACTCAGTCCTTGTTACCCACTCAGTCCTTGCTACACACTCAGTCCTTTCTACGCACTCAGTCCTTGTTACACACTCAGTCCTTGTTACACACTCAGTCCTGCTACACACTCAGTCCTTGCTACACACTCAGTCCTTGCTACACACTCAGTCCTTGCTACACACTCAGTCCTTGCTACACACTCAGTCCTTGCTACACACTCAGTCCTTGCTACACACTCAGTCCTTGCTACACACTCAGTCCTTGTTACACAATCAGTCCTTGTACACACTCAGTCCTTGCTACACACTCAGTCCTTGCTACACACTCAGTCCTTGCTACACACTCAGTCCTTGCTACACACTCAGTCCTTGTTACACACTCAGTCCTTGTTACACACTCAGTCCTTGCTACACACTCAGTCCTTGTTACACACTCAGTCCTTGTTACACACTCAGTCCTTGCTACACACTCAGTCCTTGCTACACACTCAGTCCTTGCTACACACTCAGTCCTTGCTACACACTCAGTCCTTGCTACACACTCAGTCCTTGCTACACACTCAGTCCTTGTTACACACTCAGTCCTTGCTACACACTCAGTCCTTGCTACACACTCAGTCCTTGCTACACACTCAGTCCTTGCTACAAACTCAGTCCTTGCTACACACTCAGTCCTGAACCGCAGCCGCTATTGTTGGACTTGCTACACACTCAGTCCTTGCTACACACTCAGTCCATGCTACACACTCAGTCCTTGTTACACACTCAGTCCAGCTACACACTCAGTCCTTGCTAAACACTCAGTCCTTGTTACACACTCAGTCCTTGCTGCACACTCAGTCCTTGCTACACACTCAGTCCTGCTACACACTCAGTCCTAGCTACACACTCAGTCCTTGTTACACACACAGTCCTTGCTACACACTCAGTCCTTGCTGCACACTCAGTCCTTGTTACACACTCAGTCGTTGTTAAACGCTCAGTCCTGCTACACACGCAGTCCTTGCTACACACTCAGTCCTTGCTACACACTCAGTCCTTGTTACACACTCAGTTCTAGTTGCACTCTCAGTCCTTGTTACGCACTCAGTCCTGCTACACACTCAGTCCTTGCTAGACACTCAGTCCTTGTTACACACTCAGTCCTTGTTAAACACTCAGTCCTGCTACACACTCAGTCCTTGCTACACACTCAGTCCTTGTTGCACACTCAGTCCTGCTACACACTCAGTCCTTGCTACACACTCAGTCCTTGTTACACACACAGTCCTTGTTACACACACAGTCCTAGCTACACACTCAGTCCTTGCTTCACACTCAGTCCTTGCTTCACACTCAGTCCTTGCTACACACTCAGTCCTTATTACGAACTCAGTCCTTGCTACACACTCAGTCCTTGCTACACACTCAGTCCTTGCTACACACTCAGTCCCTGTTACACACTCAGTCCTTGCTACACACTCAGTCCTTGTTTCACACTCAGTCCTTGCTACACACTCAGTCCTTGCTACACACACAGTCCTTGCTATACACTCTGTTTTGCTACACAGTCAGTCCTTGCTACACACTCAGTCCTTGCTACACACTCAATCCTTGCTACAAACTCAGTCCTTGCTACACACTCAGTCCTTGCTACACATTCAGTCCTTGTTACACACTCAGTCCTTGCTACACACTCAGTCCTTGCTACACACTCAGTCCTTGCTACACACTCAGTCCTTGCTACACACTCAGTCCTTGCTACAAACTCAGTCCTTGCTACACACTCAGTCCTTGCTACACACTCAGTCCTTGCTTACACACTCAGTCCTTGCTACACACTCAGTCCTTGCTACACACTCAGTCCTTGCTACACACTCAGTCCTTGCTACACACTCAGTCCTTGCTACACACTCAGTCCTTGCTACACACTCAGTCCTTGCTACACACTCAGTCCTTGCTACACACTCAGTCCTTGTACACACTCAGTCCTTGCTACACACTCAGTCCTTGCTACACACTCAGTCCTTGCTACACACTCAGTCCTTGCTACACACTCAGTCCTTGCTACACACTCAGTCCTTGTTACACACTCAGTCCTTGCTACACACTCAGTCCTTGTTACACACTCAGTCCTTGCTACACACTCAGTCCTTGCTACACACTCAGTCCTTGCTACACACTCAGTCCTTGCTACACACTCAGTCCTTGCTACACACTCAGTCCTTGTACACACTCAGTCCTTGCTACACACTCAGTCCTTGCTACACACTCAGTCCTTGCTACACACTCAGTCCTTGCTACACACTCAGTCCTTGTTACACACTCAGTCCTTGTTACACACTCAGTCCTTGCTACACACTCAGTCCTTGCTACACACTCAGTCCATGTTACACACTCAGTCCTTGCTACACACTCAGTCCTTGCTACACACTCAGTCCTGCTACACACTCAGTCCTTGCTACACACTCAGTCCTTGCTACACACTCAGTCCTTGCTACACACTCAGTCCTTGCTACACACTCAGTCCTTGTTACACACTCAGTCCTTGCTACACACTCAGTCCTTGCTACACACTCAGTCCTTGCTACACACTCAGTCCTTGCTACACACTCAGTCCTTGCTACACACTCAGTCCTTGCTACACACTCAGTCCTTGCTAAACACTCAGTCCTTGTTACACACTCAGTCCTTGCTACACACTCAGTCCTTGTTACACACTCAGTCCTTGCTACACACTCAGTCCTTGCTACACACTCAGTCCTTGTTACACACTCAGTCCTTGCTACACACTCAGTCCTTGCTACACACTCAGTCCTTGCTACACACTCAGTCCTTGTTACACACTCAGTCCTTGCTACACACTCAGTCCTTGCTACACACTCAGTCCTTGCTACACACTCAGTCCTGTTACACACTCAGTCCTTGCTACACACTCAGTCCTTGCTACACACTACGTCCTTGCTACACACTCAGTCCTTGCTACACACTCAGTCCTTGCTACACACTCAGTCCTTGCTACAAACTCAGTCCTTGCTACACACTCAGTCCTTGCTACACACTCAGTCCTTGCTACACACTCAGTCCTTGCTACACACTCTGTCCTTGCTACACACTCTGTCCTTGCTACACACTCAGTCCTTGCTACACACTCAGTCCTTGCTACAACTCTCAGTCCTTGTACACACTCAGTCCTTGCTATACACTCAGTCCTTGCTACACACTCAGTCCCTTGCTACACACTCAGTCCTTGTTACACACTCAGTCCTTGCTACACACTCAGTCCTTGCTACACACTCAGTCCTTGCTACACACTCAGTCCTTGCTACACACTCAGTCCTTGCTACAACTCAGTCCTGCTACACACTCGTCCTGTTTACAACACTCAGTCCTTGCTACACACTCAGTCCTTGCTTACACACTCAGTCCTTGTTACACACTCAGTCCATGCTACACACTCAGTACTTGCTCCACACTCAGTCCTCGCTCCACATTCAGTCCTCGCTCCACACTCAGTCCTTGTTACACACTCAGTCCTGCTACAAACTCAGTCCTTGCTACACACTCAGTCCTGCTACACACTCACTCCTTGCTACACCACTCAGTCCTTGCTACACACTCAGTCCTTGCTACACACTCATGTCGCTTGCTACACACTCAGTCCTTGCTACACACTCAGTCCTTGCTACACACTCAGTCCTTGCTACACACTCAGTCCTTGCTACACACTCAGTCCCTTGCTACACACTCAGTCCTTGCTACACACTCAGTCCTTGCTACACACTCAGTCCTTGCTACACACTCAGTCCTTGCTACACACTCAGTCCTTGCTACACACTCAGTCCTTGCTACACACTCAGTCCTTGCTACACACTCAGTCCTTGCTACACACTCAGTCCTTGTTACACACTCAGTCCTTGCTACACACTCAGTCCTTGCTACACACTCAGTCCTTGCTACACACTCAGTCCTTGCTACACACTCAGTCCTTGCTACACACTCAGTCCTTGCTACACACTCAGTCCTTGCTACACACTCAGTCCTTGCTACACACTCAGTCCTTGCTACACACTCAGTCCTTGCTACACACTCAGTCCTTGCTACACACTCAGTCCTTGCTACACACTCAGTCCTTGCTACACACTCAGTCCTTGCTACACACTCAGTCCTTGCTACACACTCAGTCCTTGCTACACACTCAGTCCTTGCTACACACTCAGTCCTTGCTACACACTCAGTCCTTGCTACACACTCAGTCCTTGCTACACACTCAGTCCTTGCTACACACTCAGTCCTTGCTACACACTCAGTCCTTGCTACACACTCAGTCCTTGCTACACACTCAGTCCTTGCTACACACTCAGTCCTTGCTACACACTCAGTCCTTGCTACACACTCAGTCCTTGCTACACACTCAGTCCTTGCTACACACTCAGTCCTTGCTACACACTCAGTCCTTGCTACACACTCAGTCCTTGCTTACACACTCAGTCCTTGCTACACACTCAGTCCTTGCTACACACTCAGTCCTTGTTACACACTCAGTCCTTGCTACACACTCAGTCCTTGCTACACACTCAGTCCTTGCTACACACCCAGTCCTTGATACACACTCAGTCCTTGCTACACACTCAGTCCTTGCTACACACTCAGTCCTTGTTACACACTCAGTCCTTGCTACACACTCAGTCCTTGTTACACACTCAGTCCTTGTTACACACTCAGTCCTTGCTACAAACTCAGTCCTTGCTACACACTCAGTCCTTGCTGCACACTCAGTCCTTGCTACACACTCAGTCCTTGTTACACACTCAGTCCTTGCTACACACTCAGTCCTTGTTACACACTCAGTCCTTGCTACACACTCAGTCCTTGCTACACACTCAGTCCTTCTTACACACTCAGTCCTTGCTACAAACTCAGTCCTTGCTACAAACTCAGTCCTTGTTACACACTCAGTCATTTCTACAGACTCAGTCCTTGTTACAAACTCAGTCCTTGCTACACACTCAGTCCTTGCTACACACTCAGTCCTTTTTACAGAATCAGTCCTGTTACACACTCAGTCCTTGCTACACACTCAGTCCTTGTTACACACTCAGTCCTTGCTACAAACTCAGTCCTTGCTACACACTCAGTCCTTGCTACACA
This sequence comes from Carcharodon carcharias, assembly GCF_017639515.1. Classification (NCBI taxonomy): domain Eukaryota; kingdom Metazoa; phylum Chordata; class Chondrichthyes; order Lamniformes; family Lamnidae; genus Carcharodon; species Carcharodon carcharias. The sequence goes on from NW_024470549.1 coordinate 362,493, forward strand.
CTCAGTCCTTGTTACACACTCAGTCCTTGCTACACACTCAGTCCTTGCTACACACTCAGTCCTTGCTACACACTCAGTCCTTGCTACACACTCAGTCCTTGCTACACACTCAGTCCTTGTTACACACTCAGTCCTTGCTTACACACTCAGTCCTTGCTACACACTCAGTCCTTGCTACACACTCAGTCCTGCTACACACTCAGTCCTGCTATACACTCAGTCCTTGCGACACACTCAGTCCTTGCTACACACTCAGTCCCTCTACACAATCAGTCCGTGCTACACACTCAGTCCTTGTTACCCACTCAGTCCTGATACCACACTCAGTCCTTGCTACACACTCAGTCCTTGTTACACACGTCAGTCCTTGCTACACACTCAGTCCTTGCTACACTCAGTCCTTGCTACACACTCAGTCCTTGTTACACAATCAGTCCTTGTTACACACTCAGTCCTTGCTACACACTCAGTCCTTGCTACACACTCAGTCCTTGCTACCATCTCAGTCCTGCTACACACTCAGTCCTTGCTACACACTCAGTCCTTGCTACACACTCAGTCCTTGCTACACACTCAGTCCTTGCTACACACTCAGTCCTTGCTACACACTCAGTCCTTGTTACACACTCACGTCCTGCTACCACCACTCAGTCCTTGTTACACACTCAGTCCTTGCTACACACTCAGTCCTTGCTACACCTCCGTCCTTGTTACACACTCTATCCTTGCTACACACTCAGTCCTGCTACATACTCAGTCCTTGATACACACTCAGTCCTTGCTAAAAACTCAGTCCTTGCTACACACTCAGTTCTTGTTACAAACTCAGTCCTTGTTACACACTCAGTCCTTGCTACACACTCAGTCCTTGTTACACACTCAGTCCTTGGCTACACACTCAGTCCTTTGCTACACACTCAGTCCTTGTACACACTCAGTCCTTGCTACACACTCAGTCCTTGTTACACACTCAGTCCTTGTTACACACTCAGCCCTGCTACACACTCAGTCCTTGTTACACACTCAGTCCTTGCTGCACACTCAGTCCTTGCTACACACTCAGTCCTGCTACACACTCAGTCCTAGCTACACACTCAGTCCTTGTTACACACACAGTCCTTGCTACACACTCAGTCCTTGCTGCACACTCAGTCCTTGTTACACACTCAGTCGTTGTTAAACGCTCAGTCCTGCTACACACGCAGTCCTTGCTACACACTCAGTACTTGCTACACACTCAGTCCCTGTTACACTCTCAATCCTTGCTACAAACGCAGTCCTTGCTACACACTCAGTCCTTGCTACACACTCAGTCCTTGCTACACACACAGTCCTTGCTATACACTCTGTTTTGCTACACAGTCAGTCCTTGCTACACACTCAGTCCTTGCTACACACTCAATCCTTGCTACAAACTCAGTCCTTGCTACACACTCAGTCCTTGCTACACATTCAGTCCTTTTAACACACTCAGTCCTTGCTACAAACTCAGTCCTGCTACACAGTCGGTCCTTGCTACACACTCAGTCCTTGCTACACATTCAGTCCTTTCTACGAACTCAGTCCTTGCTACACACTCAGTCCTTGCACGCACGTCAGGTCCTTGTTACACACTCAGTCCTTGCTACACACTCAGTCCTTGCTACGGCACTCAGTCCTTGTTACACACTCAGTCCTTGTTACACACTCAGGCCTTGCTGCGCACTCAGTCCTTGCTATACACTCAGTCCCTCTTACACACTCAGTCCTTGCTACACACTCAGTCCTGCTACACATTCCGTCCGGAACCGCACCTCAGTCCTTGCTACACACTCAGTCCTTGTTACCACTCAGTCCGGAACCGCACCCTCTATTGTTGGACTTGCTACACACTCAGTCCTTGTTACACACGTTGTCCTTGCTACACACTCAGTCCTTGCTACACACTAAGTCCTTGCTCCACACTCAGTCCTTGTTACACATTCAGTCCTTGTTACACACTCAGTCCTTGCTCCACACTCAGTCCTTGCTACACACTCAGTCCTGAACCGCACCCTCTATTGTTGGACTTGCTACACACTCAGTCCTTGCTACACACTCAGTCCTTGTTACACACTCAGTCCTTGCTTCAAACTCAGTCCTTCTTACTCACTCAGTCCTGAACCGCACCCTCTATTGTTGGACTTGCTACACACTCAGTCCTTGCTACAAACTCAGTCCTTGCTACCCACTCAGTCCTTGTTACACACTCAGTCCTTGTTACACACTCAGTCCAGCTACACACTCAGTCCTTGCTAAACACTCAGTCCTTGTTACACACTCAGTCCTTGCTGCACACTCAGTCCTTGCTACACACTCAGTCCTGCTACACACTCAGTCCTAGCTACACATTCAGTCCTTGTTACACACACAGTCCTTGCTACACACTCAGTCCTTGCTGCACACTCAGTCCTTGTTACACACTCAGTCGTTGTTAAACGCTCAGTCCTGCTACACACGCAGTCCTTGCTACACACTCAGTCCTTGCTTCACACTCAGTCCTTGTTACACACTCAGTTCTAGTTACACTCTCAGTCCTTGTTACGCACTCAGTCCTGCTACCCACTCAGTCCTTGCTAGACACTCAGTCCTTGTTACACACTCAGTCCTTGTTACACACTCAGTCCTGCTACACACTCAGTCCTTGCTACACAATCAGTCCTTGTTGCACACTCAGTCCTGCTACACACTCAGTCCTTGCTACACACTCAGTCCTTGTTACACACACAGTCCTTGTTACACACACAGTCCTAGCTACACACTCAGTCCTTGCTTCACACTCAGTCCTTGCTTCACACTCAGTCCTTGCTACACACTCAGTCCTTATTACGAACTCAGTCCTTGCTACACACTCAGTCCTTGCTACACACTCAGTCCTTGCTAACGCTCTCAATCCTTGCTACAAACTCAGTCCTTGCTACACACTCAATCCTTGCCACACACTCAGTCCTTGTTACATACTCAGTCCTTGCTACACACTCAGTCCCTGTTACACACTCAGTCCTTGCTACACACTCAGTCCTTGTTTCACACTCAGTCCTTGTTACACACTCAGTCCTTGCTACACACTCAGTCCTTGTTACACACTCAGTCCTTGCTACACACTCAGTCCTTGTTACACACTCAGTCCTTGTTACACACTCAGTCCTTGCTACAAGCTCAGTCCTTGCTACACACTCAGTCCTTGCTGCACACTCAATCCTTGCTACACACTCAGTCCTTTTTACACACTCAGTCCTTGCTACACACTCAGTCCTTGTTACACACTCAGTCCTGCTACACACTCAGTCCTTGCCACACACTCAGTCCTTCTTACATACTCAGTCCTTGCTACAAACTCAGTCCTTGCTACAAACTCAGTCCTTGTTACACACTCAGTCCTTGCTACACTCTCAATCCTGGCTACAAACTCAGTCCTTGCTACACACTCAGTCCTTGTTACACACTCAGTCCTTGCTACACACTCCGTCCCTGTTACACACTCAGTCCTTGCTACACACTCAGTCCTTGTTTCACACTCAGTCCTTGCTACACACTCAGTCCTTGCTACACACTCAGTCCTTGTTACACACTCAGTCCTTGCTATACACTCAGTCCTTGTCACACACTCAGTCCTTGCTACAAACTCAGTCCTTGCTAAACACTCAGTCCTTGCTACAAACTCAGTCCTTGCTACACACTCAGTCCTTGCTACACATTCAGTCCTTGTTACACACTCAGTCCTTGCTACAAACTCAGTCCTGCTACACAGTCGGTCCTTGTTACACACTCAGTCCTTGCTACACACTCAGTCCTTGCTACACACTCAGTCCTTGTTACGCACTCAGTCCTTGTTACCCACTCAGTCCTTGCTACACACTCAGTCCTTTCTACGCACTCAGTCCTTGTTACACACTCAGTCCTTGTTACACACTCAGTCCTGCTACACACTCAGTCCTTGCTACACACTCAGTCCCTGTTACAGACTCAGTCCTTGCTCCACACTCAGTCCTTGTTACCCACTCAGTCCGGAACCGCACCCTCTATTGTTGGACTTGCTACACACTCAGTCCTTGTTATACACTCAGTCCTGAACTGCACCCTCTATTGTTGGACTTGCTACACACTCAGTCCTTGTTACACACGTTGTCCTTGCTACACACTCAGTCCTTGCTACACACTCAGTCCTTGCTCCACACTCAGTCCTTGTTACACACTCAGTCCTTGTTACACACTCAGTCCTTGCTCCACACTCAGTCCTTGCTACACACTCAGTCCTGAACCGCACCCTCTATTGTTGTACTTGCTACACACTCAGTCCTTGTTACACACTCAGTCCTTGTTACACACTCAGTCCTTGCTTCAAACTCAGTCCTTCTTACTCACTCAGTCCTGAACCGCACCCTCTATTGTTGGACTTGCTACACACTCAGTCCTTGCTACACACTCAGTCCTTGCTACACACTCAGTCCTTGTTACACACACAGTCCTTGCTACAAACTCAGTCCTTGCTACACACTCAGTCCTGCTACACACTCAGTCCTTGCTACACACTCAGTCCTTGCTACACACTCAGTCCTTGCTACACACTCAGTCCTTGTTACACACTCAGTCCTTGCTACACACTCAGTCCTTGCTACACACTCAGTCCTTGCTACACACTCAGTCCTTGTTACACACTCAGTCCTTGCTACACACTCAGTCCTTGTTACACACTCAGTCCTTGTTACACACTCAGTCCTTGTTACACACTCAGTCCTTGCTACACACTCAGTCCTTGCTACAAACTCAGTCCTTGCTACACACTCAGTCCTTGTTACACACTCAGTCCTTGTTACACACTCAGTCCTTGCTACACACTCAGTCCTTGCTACACACTCAGTCCTTGTTACACACTCAGTCCTTGCTACACACTCAGTCCTTGCTACACACTCCGTCCTTGCTACACACTCAGTCCTTGCTACACACTCAGTCCTTGTTACACACTCAGTCCTTGCTACACACTCAGTCCTTGCTGCACACTCAGTCCTTGTTACACACTCAGTCCTTGTTAAACGCTCAGTCCTGCTACACACTCAGTCCTTGCTACACACTCAGTCCTTGCTACACACTCAGTCCTTGTTACACACTCAGTTCTAGTTGCACTCTCAGTCCTTGTTACGCACTCAGTCCTGCTACACACTCAGTCCTTGCTAGACACTCAGTCCTTGTTACACACTCAGTCCTTGTTAAACACTCAGTCCTGCTACACACTCAGTCCTTGCTACACACTCAGTCCTTGTTGCACACTCAGTCCTGCTACACACTCAGTCCTTGCTACACACTCAGTCCTTGTTACACACACAGTCCTTGTTACACACACAGTCCTAGCTACACACTCAGTCCTTGCTTCACACTCAGTCCTTGCTTCACACTCAGTCCTTGCTACACACTCAGTCCTTATTACGAACTCAGTCCTTGCTACACACTCAGTCCTTGCTACACACTCAGTCCTTGCTAACGCTCTCAATCCTTGCTACAAACTCAGTCCTTGCTACACACTCAATCCTTACCACACACTCAGTCCTTGTTACATACTCAGTCCTTGCTACACACTCAGTCCTTGTTACACACACAGTCCTTGCTACACACTCAGTCCTTGTTACACACTCAGTCCTTGCTACAAGCTCAGTCCTTGCTACACACTCAGTCCTTGCTGCACACTCAGTCCTTGCTACACACTCAGTCCTTGTTACACACTCAGTCCTTGTTACACACTCAGTCCTTGTTACACACTCAGTCCTGCTACACACTCAGTCCTTGCCACACACTCAGTCCTTCTTACACACTCAGTCCTTGCTACAAACTCAGTCCTTGCTAAACACTCAGTCCTTGCTACAAACTCAGTCCTTGCTACACACTCAGTCCTTGCTACACATTCAGTCCTTGTTACACACTCAGTCCTTGCTACAAACTCAGTCCTGCTACACAGTCGGTCCTTGTTACACACTCAGTCCTTGCTACACATTCAGTCCTTGCTACACACTCAGTCCTTGTTACGCCCTCAGTCCTTGTTACCCACTCAGTCCTTGCTACACACTCAGTCCTTGCTACACACTCAGTCCCTGTTACAGACTCAGTCCTTGCTCCACACTCAGTCCTTGTTACCCACTCAGTCCGGAACCGCACCCTCTATTGTTGGACTTGCTACACACTCAGTCCTTGTTATACACTCAGCCCTGAACTGCACCCTCTATTGTTGGACTTGCTACACACTCAGTCCTTGTTACACACGTTGTCCTTGCTACACACTCAGTCCTTGCTACACACTCAGTCCTTGCTCCACACTCAGTCCTTGTTACACATTCAGTCCTTGTTACACACTCAGTCCTTGCTCCACACTCAGTCCTTGCTACACACTCAGTCCTGAACCGCACCCTCTATTGTTGGACTTGCTACACACTCAGTCCTTGCTACACACTCAGTCCTTGTTACACACTCAGTCCTTGCTTCAAACTCAGTCCTTCTTACTCACTCAGTCCTGAACCGCACCCTCTATTGTTGGACTTGCTAAACACTCAGTCCTTGCTACACACTCAGTCCTTGCTACACACTCAGTACTTGCTACACACTCAGTCCTTGTTACACACACAGTCCTTGCTACAAACTCAGTCCTTGCTACACACTCAGTCCTGAACCGCAGCCACTATTGTTGGACTTGCTACACACTCAGTCCTTGCTACACACTCAGTCCATGCTACACACTCAATCCTTGTTACACACTCGGACCTTGTTACACACTAGGTCCTTGCTACACACTCAGTCCTGAACCGCACCCTCTATTGTTGGACTTGCTACACACACAGTCCTTGCTACGCACTCAGTCCTTGTTACACACTCAGTCCTTGCTACACACTCATTCCTTGTTACACACTCAGTCCTTGTTACACATTCAATCCTTGTTACAAACTCAGTCCTGCTATACACTCAGTCCTTGCTACAAACTCAGTCCTTGCTACCCACTCAGTCCTTGTTACACACTCAGTCCTTGTTACACACTCAGTCCAGCTACACACTCACTCCTTGCTACACACTCTGTCCTTGTTACACACTCAGTCCTTGCTGCACACTCAGTCCATGCTACACACTCAGTACTGCTACACACTCAGTCCTGCTATACACTCATTCCTTGTTGCACACTCAGTCCTTGTTACACACTCAGTCCTTGCTGCACACTCAGTCCTTGTTACACACTCAGTCGTTGTTAAACGCTCAGTCCTGCTACACACGCAGTCCTTGCTACACACTCAGTCCTTGCTACACACTCAGTCCTTGTTACACACTCAGTTCTAGTTACACTCTCAGTCCTTGTTACGCACTCAGTCCTGCTACACACTCAGTCCTTGCTAGACACTCAGTCCTTGTTACACACTCAGTCCTTGTTAAACACTCAGTCCTGCTACACACTCAGTCCTTGCTACACACTCAGTCCTTGTTGCACACTCAGTCCTGCTACACACTCAGTCCTTGCTACACACTCAGTCCTTGTTACACACACAGTCCTTGTTACACACACAGTCCTAGCTACACACTCAGTCCTTGCTTCACACTCAGTCCTTGCTTCACACTCAGTCCTTGCTACACACTCAGTCCTTATTACGAACTCAGTCCTTGCTACACACTCAGTCCTTGCTACACACTCAGTCCTTGCTAACGCTCTCAATCCTTGCTACAAACTCAGTCCTTGCTACACACTCAATCCTTGCCACACACTCAGTCCTTGTTACATACTCAGTCCTTGCTACACACTCAGTCCTTGTTTCACACTCAGTCCTTGTTACACACTCAGTCCTTGCTACACACTCAGTCCTTGTTACACACTCAGTCCTTGCTACACACTCAGTCCTTGTTACACACTCAGTCCTTGCTACAAGCTCAGTCCTTGCTACACACTCAGTCCTTGCTGCACACTCAGTCCTTGCTACACACTCAGTCCTTTTTACACACTCAGTCCTTGTTACACACTCAGTCCTTGTTACACACTCAGTCCTGCTACACACTCAGTCCTTGCCACACACTCAGTCCTTCTTACACACTCAGTCCTTGCTACAAACTCAGTCCTTGCTAAACACTCAGTCCTTGCTACAAACTCAATCCTTGCTACACACTCAGTCCTTGCTACACATTCAGTCCTTGTTACACACTCAGTCCTTGCTACAAACTCAGTCCTGCTACACAGTCGGTCCTTGTTACACACTCAGTCCTTGCTACACACTCAGTCCTTGCTACACACTCAGTCCTTGTTACGCCCTCAGTCCTTGTTACCCACTCAGTCCTTGCTACACACTCAGTCCTTGCTACACACTCAGTCCCTGTTACACACTCAGTCCTTGCTCCACACTCAGTCCTTGTTACCCACTCAGTCCGGAACCGCACCCTCTATTGTTGGACTTGCTACACACTCAGTCCTTGTTATACACTCAGCCCTGAACTGCACCCTCTATTGTTGGACTTGCTACACACTCAGTCCTTGTTACACACGTTGTCCTTGCTACACACTCAGTCCTTGTTACACATTCAGTCCTTGTTACACACTCAGTCCTTGCTCCACACTCAGTCCTTGCTACACACTCAGTCCTGAACCGCACCCTCTATTGTTGGACTTGCTACACACTCAGTCCTTGCTACACACTCAGTCCTTGTTACACACTCAGTCCTTGCTTCAAACTCAGTCCTTCTTACTCACTCAGTCCTGAACCGCACCCTCTATTGTTGGACTTGCTACACACTCAGTCCTTGCTACACACTCAGTACTTGCTACACACTCAGTCCTTGTTACACACACTCCTTGCTACAAACTCAGTCCTTGCTACACACTCAGTCCTTGCTACACACTCAGTACTTGCTACACACTCAGTCCTTGTTACACACACAGTCCTTGCTACAAACTCAGTCCTTGCTACACACTCAGTCCTGAACCGCAGCCACTATTGTTGGACTTGCTACACACTCAGTCCTTGCTACACACTCAGTCCATGCTACACACTCAGTCCTTGTTACACACTCGGACCTTGTTACACACTCGGTCCTTGCTACACACTCAGTCCTGAACCGCACCCTCTATTGTTGGACTTGCTACACACACAGTCCTTGCTACGCACTCAGTCCTTGTTACACACTCAGTCCTTGTTACACATTCAATCCTTGTTACAAACTCAGTCCTGCTATACACTCAGTCCTTGTTACACACTCTGTCCTTGCTACACACTCATTCCTTGTTACACACTCAGTCCTTGTTACACATTCAATCCTTGTTACAAACTCAGTCCTGCTACACACTCAGTCCTTGCTACAAACTCAGTCCTTGCTACCCACTCAGTCCTTGTTACACACTCAGTCCTTGTTACACACTCAGTCCAGCTACACACTCAGTCCTTGCTAAACACTCAGTCCTTGTTACACACTCAGTCCTTGCTGCACACTCAGTCCTTGCTACACACTCAGTCCTGCTACACACTCAGTCCTAGCTACACACTCAGTCCTTGTTACACACACAGTCCTTGCTACACACTCAGTCCTTGCTGCACACTCAGTCCTTGTTACACACTCAGTCGTTGTTAAACGCTCAGTCCTGCTACACACTCAGTCCTTGCTACACACTCAGTCCTTGTTACAAACTCAGTTCTAGTTACACTCTCAGTCCTTGTTACGCACTCAGTCCTGCTACACACTCAGTCCTTGCTAGACACTCAGTCCTTGTTACACACTCAGTCCTTGTTACACACTCAGTCCTCCTACACACTCAGTCCTTGCTACACACTCAGTCCTTGTTGCACACTCAGTCCTGCTACACACTCAGTCCTTGCTACACACTCAGTCCTTGTTACACACACAGTCCTTGTTACACACACAGTCCTAGCTACACACTCAGTCCTTGCTTCAGACTCAGTCCTTGCTTCACACTCAGTCCTTGCTACACACTCAGTCCTTATTACGAACTCAGTCCTTGCTACACACTCAGTCCTTGCTACACACTCAGTCCTTGCTAACGCTCTCAATCCTTTCTACAAACTCAGTCCTTGCTACACACTCAATCCTTGCCACACACTCAGTCCTTGTTACATACTCAGTCCTTGCTACACACTCAGTCCCTGTTACACACTCAGTCCTTGCTACACACTCAGTCCTTGTTTCACACTCAGTCCTTGTTACACACTCAGTCCTTGCTACACACTCAGTCCTTGCTACACACTCAGTCCTTGTTACACACTCAGTCCTTGCTACAAGCTCAGTCCTTGCTACACACTCAGTCCTTGCTGCACACTCAGTCCTTGCTACACACTAAGTCCTTTTTACACACTCAGTCCTTGTTACACACTCAGTCCTTGTTACACACTCAGTCCTGCTACACACTCAGTCCTTGCCACACACTCAGTCCTTCTTACACACTCAGTCCTTGCTACACACTCAGTCCTTGCTACAAACTCAGTCCTTGCTACACACTCAGTCCTTGTTACACACTCAGTCCTTGCTACACACTCAGTCCCTGTTACACACTCAGTCCTTGCTACACACACAGTCCTTGTTTCACACTCAGTCCTTGCTACACACTCAGTCCTTGCTACACACTCAGTCCTTGTTACACACTCAGTCCTTGCTATACACTCAGTCCTTGTTACACACTCAGTCCTTGCTACAAACTCAGTCCTTGCTAAACACTCAGTCCTTGCTACAAACTCAGTCCTTGCTACACACTCAGTCCTTGCTACACATTCAGTCCTTGTTACACACTCAGTCCTTGCTACAAACTCAGTCCTGCTACACAGTCGGTCCTTGTTACACACTCAGTCCTTGCTACACACTCAGTCCTTGCTACACACTCAGTCCTTGCTACACACTCAGTCCTTGTTACGCACTCAGTCCTTGTTACCCACTCAGTCCTTGCTACACACTCAGTCCTTGCTATGCACTCAGTCCTTGTTACACACTCAGTCCTTGTTACACACTCAGTCCTGCTACACACTCAGTCCTTGCTACACACTCAGTCCCTGTTACACACTCAGTCCTTGCTCCACACTCAGTCCTTGTTACCCACTCAGTCCGGAACCGCACCCTCTATTGTTGGACTTGCTACACACTCAGTCCTTGTTATACACTCAGTCCTGAACTGCACCCTCTATTGTTGGACTTGCTACACACTCAGTCCTTGTTACACACGTTGTCCTTGCTACACACTCAGTCCTTGCTACACACTCAGTCCTTGCTCCACACTCAGTCCTTGTTACACATTCAGTCCTTGTTACACACTCAGTCCTTGCTCCACACTCAGTCCTTGCTACACACTCAGTCCTGAACCGCACCCTCTATTGTTGGACTTGCTACACACTCAGTCCTTGCTACACACTCAGTCCTTGTTACACACTCAGTCCTTGCTTCAAACTCAGTCCTTCTTACTCACTCAGTCCTGAACCGCAGCCACTATTGTTGGACTTGCTACACACTCAGCCCTTGCTACACACTCAGTCCATGCTACACACTCAGTCCTTGTTACACACTCGGTCCTTGTTACACACTCAGTCCTTGCTACACACTCAGTCCTGAACTGCACCCTCTATTGTTGGACTTGCTACACAGACAGTCCTTGCTACGCACTCAGTCCTTGTTACACACTCAGTCCTTGCTGCACACTCAGTCCTTGTTACACACTCAGTCGTTGTTAAACGCTCAGTCCTGCTACACACGCAGTCCTTGCTACACACTCAGTCCTTGCTACACACTCAGTCCTTGTTACACACTCAGTTCTAGTTACACTCTCAGTCCTTGTTACGCACTCAGTCCTGCTACACACTCAGTCCTTGCTAGACACTCAGTCCTTGTTACACACTCAGTCCTTGTTAAACACTCAGTCCTGCTACACACTCAGTCCTTGCTACACACTCAGTCCTTGTTGCACACTCAGTCCTGCTACACACTCAGTCCTTGCTACACACTCAGTCCTTGTTACACACACAGTCCTTGTTACACACACAGTCCTAGCTACACACTCAGTCCTTGCTTCACACTCAGTCCTTGCTTCACACTCAGTCCTTGCTACACACTCAGTCCTTATTACGAACTCAGTCCTTGCTACACACTCAGTCCTTGCTACACACTCAGTCCTTGCTAACGCTCTCAATCCTTGCTACAAACTCAGTCCTTGCTACACACTCAATCCTTGCCACACACTCAGTCCTTGTTACATACTCAGTCCTTGCTACACACTCAGTCCTTGTTTCACACTCAGTCCTTGTTACACACTCAGTCCTTGCTACACACTCAGTCCTTGTTACACACTCAGTCCTTGCTACACACTCAGTCCTTGTTACACACTCAGTCCTTGCTACAAGCTCAGTCCTTGCTACACACTCAGTCCTTGCTGCACACTCAGTCCTTGCTACACACTCAGTCCTTTTTACACACTCAGTCCTTGTTACACACTCAGTCCTTGTTACACACTCAGTCCTGCTACACACTCAGTCCTTGCCACACACTCAGTCCTTCTTACACACTCAGTCCTTGCTACAAACTCAGTCCTTGCTAAACACTCAGTCCTTGCTACAAACTCAGTCCTTGCTACACATTCAGTCCTTGTTACACACTCAGTCCTTGCTACAAACTCAGTCCTGCTACACAGTCGGTCCTTGTTACACACTCAGTCCTTGCTACACACTCAGTCCTTGCTACACACTCAGTCCTTGTTACGCCCTCAGTCCTTGTTACCCACTCAGTCCTTGCTACACACTCAGTCCTTGCTACACACTCAGTCCCTGTTACACACTCAGTCCTTGCTCCACACTCAGTCCTTGTTACCCACTCAGTCCGGAACCGCACCCTCTATTGTTGGATTTGCTACACACTCAGTCCTTGTTATACACTCAGTCCTGAACCGCACCCTCTATTGTTGGACTTGCTACACACTCAGTCCTTGTTACACACGTTGTCCTTGCTACACACTCAGTCCTTGTTACACACGTTGTCCTTGCTACACACTCAGTCCTTGCTCCACACTCAGTCCTTGTTACACATTCAGTCCTTGTTACACACTCAGTCCTTGCTCCACACTCAGTCCTTGCTACACACTCAGTCCTGAACCGCACCCTCTATTGTTGGACTTGCTACACACTCAGTCCTTGCTACACACTCAGTCCTTGTTACACACTCAGTCCTTGCTTCAAACTCAGTCCTTCTTACTCACTCAGTCCTGAACCGCACCCTCTATTGTTGGACTTGCTACACACTCAGTCCTTGCTACACACTCAGTACTTGCTACACACTCAGTCCTTGTTAAACACACAGTCCTTGCTACAAACTCAGTCCTTGCTACACACTCAGTCCTGAACCGCAGCCACTATTGTTGGACTTGCTACACACTCAGTCCTTGCTACACACTCAGTCCATGCTACACACTCAGTCCTTGTTACACACTCGGACCTTGTTACACACTCGGTCCTTGCTACACACTCAGTCCTGAACCGCACCCTCTATTGTTGGACTTGCTACACACACAGTCCTTGCTACGCACTCAGTCCTTGTTACACACTCAGTCCTTGCTACACACTCATTCCTTGTTACACACTCAGTCCTTGTTACACATTCAATCCTTGTTACAAACTCAGTCCTGCTACACACTCAGTCCTTGCTACAAACTCAGTCCTTGCTACCCACTCAGTCCTTGTTACACACTCAGTCCTTGTTACACACTCAGTCCAGCTACACACTCAGTCCTTGCTACAAACTCAGTCCTTGCTACCCACTCAGTCCTTGCTAAACACTCAGTCCTTGTTACACACTCAGTCCTTGCTGCAAACTCAGTCCTTGCTACACACTCAGTCCTGCTACACACTCAGTCCTAGCTACACACTCAGTCCTTGTTACACACACAGTCCTTGCTACACACTCAGTCCTTGCTGCACACTCAGTCCTTGTTACACACTCAGTCGTTGTTAAACGCTCAGTCCTGCTACACACGCAGTCCTTGCTACACACTCAGTCCTTGCTACACACACAGTCCTTGTTACAGACTCAGTTCTAGTTACACTCTCAGTCCTTGTTACGCACTCAGTCCTGCTACACACTCAGTCCTTGCTAGACACTCAGTCCTTGTTACACACTCAGTCCTTGTTACACACTCAGTCCTGCTACACACTCAGTCCTTGCTACACACTCAGTCCTTGTTGCACACTCAGTCCTGCTACACACTCAGTCCTTGCTACACACTCAGTCCTTGTTACACACACAGTCCTTGTTACACACTCAGTCCTAGCTACACACACAGTCCTTGCTTCACACTCAGTCCTTGCTTCACACTCAGTCCTTGCTACACACTCAGTCCTTATTACGAACTCAGTCCTTGCTACACACTCAGTCCTTGTTACACACTCAGTCCTTGCTAACGCTCTCAATCCTTTCTACAAACTCAGTCCTTGCTACACACTCAATCCTTGCCACACACTCAGTCCTTGTTACATACTCAGTCCTTGCTACACACTCAGTCCCTGTTACACACTCAGTCCGTGCTACACACTCAGTCCTTGTTTCACACTCAGTCCTTGTTACACACTCAGTCCTTGCTACACACTCAGTCCTTGTTACACACTCAGTCCTTGCTATACACTCAGTCCTTGTTACACACTCAGTCCTTGCTACAAGCTCAGTCCTTGCTACACACTCAGTCCTTGCTGCACACTCAGTCCTTGCTACACACTAAGTCCTTTTTACACACTCAGTCCTTGTTACACACTCAGTCCTTGTTACACACTCAGTCCTGCTACACATTCAGTCCTTGCCACACAGTCAGTCCTTCATACACACTCAGTCCTTGCTACAAACTCAGTCCTTGCTACACACTCAGTCCTTGTTACACAAACAGTCCTTGCTACACTCTCAATCCTTGCTACAAACTCAGTCCTTGCTACACACTCAGTCCTTGTTACACACTCAGTCCTTGCTACACACTCAGTCCCTGTTACACACTCAGTCCTTGCTACACACACAGTCCTTGTTTCACACTCAGTCCTTGCTACACACTCAGTCCTTGCTACACACTCAGTCCTTGTTAAACACTCAGTCCTTGCTATACACTCAGTCCTTGTTACACACTCAGTCCTTGCTACAAACTCAGTCCTTGCTAAACACTCAGTCCTTGCTACAAACTCAGTCCTTGCTACACACTCAGTCCTTGCTACACATTCAGTCCTTGTTACACACTCAGTCCTTGCTACAAACTCAGTCCTGCTACACAGTCGGTCCTTGTTACACACTCAGTCCTTGCTACACACTCAGTCCTTGCTACACACTCAGTCCTTGCTACACACTCAGTCCTTGTTACGCACTCAGTCCTTGTTACCCACTCAGTCCTTGCTACACACTCAGTCCTTGCTACGCACTCAGTCCTTGTTACACACTCAGTCCTTGTTACACACTCAGTCCTGCTACACACTCAGTCCTTGCTACACACTCAGTCCCTGTTACACACTCAGTCCTTGCTCCACACTCAGTCCTTGTTACACACTCAGTCCTTGTTACACACTCAGTCCTTGCTCCACACTCAGTCCTTGTTACCCACTCAGTCCGGAACCGCACCCTCTATTGTTGGACTTGCTACACACTCAGTCCTTGTTATACACTCAGTCCTGAACTGCACCCTCTATTGTTGGACTTGCTACACACTCAGTCCTTGTTACACACGTTGTCCTTGCTACACACTCAGTCCTTGCTACACACTCAGTCCTTGCTCCACACTCAGTCCTTGTTACACATTCAGTCCTTGTTACACACTCAGTCCTTGCTCCACACTCAGTCCTTGCTACACACTCAGTCCTGAACCGCACCCTCTATTGTTGGACTTGCTACACACTCAGTCCTTGCTACACACTCAGTCCTTGTTACACACTCAGTCCTTGCTTCAAACTCAGTCCTTCTTACTCACTCAGTCCTGAACCGCACCCTCTATTGTTGGACTTGCTACACACTCAGTCCTTGCTACACACTCAGTCCTTGCTACACACTCAGTCCTTGCTACACACTCAGTCCTGAACCGCAGCCGCTATTGTTGGACTTGCTACACACTCAGTCCTTGCTACACACTCAGTCCATGCTACACACTCAGTCCGTGTTACACACTCGGTCCTTGTTACACACTCGGTCCTTGCTACACACTCAGTCCTGAACCGCACCCTCTATTGTTGGACTTGCTACACACACAGTCCTTGCTACGCACTCAGTCCTTGTTACACACTCAGTCCTTGCTACACACTCATTCCTTGTTACACACTCAGTCCTTGTTACACATTCAATCCTTGTTACAAACTCAGTCCTGCTATACACTCAGTCCTTGCTACAAACTCAGTCCTTGCTACCCACTCAGTCCTTGTTACACACTCAGTCCTTGTTACACACTCAGTCCAGCTACACACTCAGTCCTTGCTAAACACTCAGTCCTTGTTACACACTCAGTCCTTGCTGCACACTCAGTCCTTGCTACACACTCAGTCCTGCTACACACTCAGTCCTAGCTACACACTCAGTCCTTGTTACACACACAGTCCTTGCTACACACTCAGTCCTTGCTGCACACTCAGTCCTTGTTACACACTCAGTCGTTGTTAAACGCTCAGTCCTGCTACACACGCAGTCCTTGCTACACACTCAGTCCTTGCTACACACTCAGTCCTTGTTACACACTCAGTTCTAGTTACACTCTCAGTCCTTGTTACGCACTCAGTCCTGCTACACACTCAGTCCTTGCTAGACACTCAGTCCTTGTTACACACTCAGTCCTTGTTAAACACTCAGTCCTGCTACACACTCAGTCCTTGCTACACACTCAGTCCTTGTTGCACACTCAGTCCTGCTACACACTCAGTCCTTGCTACACACTCAGTCCTTGTTACACACACAGTCCTTGTTACACACACAGTCCTAGCTACACACTCAGTCCTTGCTTCACACTCAGTCCTTGCTTCACACTCAGTCCTTGCTACACACTCAGTCCTTATTACGAACTCAGTCCTTGCTACACACTCAGTCCTTGCTACACACTCAGTCCTTGCTAACGCTCTCAATCCTTGCTACAAACTCAGTCCTTGCTACACACTCAATCCTTACCACACACTCAGTCCTTGTTACACACTCAGTCCTTGTTAAACACTCAGTCCTGCTACACACTCAGTCCTTGCTACACACTCAGTCCTTGTTGCACACTCAGTCCTGCTACACAATCAGTCCTTGCTACACACTCAGTCCTTGTTACACACACAGTCCTTGTTACACACACAGTCCTAGCTACACACTCAGTCCTTGCTTCACACTCAGTCCTTGCTACACACTCAGTCCCTGTTACACACTCAGTCCTTGCTCCACACTCAGTCCTTGTTACACACTCAGTCCTTGTTACACACTCAGTCCTTGCTCCACACTCAGTCCTTGTTACCCACTCAGTCCGGAACCGCACCCTCTATTGTTGGACTTGCTACACACTCAGTCCTTGTTATACACTCAGTCCTGAACTGCACCCTCTATTGTTGGACTTGCTACACACTCAGTCCTTGTTACACACGTTGTCCTTGCTACACACTCAGTCCTTGCTACACACTCAGTCCTTGCTCCACACTCAGTCCTTGTTACACATTCAGTCCTTGTTACACACTCAGTCCTTGCTCCACACTCAGTCCTTGCTACACACTCAGTCCTGAACCGCACCCTCTATTGTTGGACTTGCTACACACTCAGTCCTTGCTACACACTCAGTCCTTGTTACACACTCAGTCCTTGCTTCAAACTCAGTCCTTCTTACTCACTCAGTCCTGAACCGCACCCTCTATTGTTGGACTTGCTACACACTCAGTCCTTGCTACACACTCAGTCCTTGCTACACACTCAGTCCTTGTTACACACACAGTCCTTGCTACAAACTCAGTCCTTGCTACACACTCAGTCCTGAACCGCAGCCGCTATTGTTGGACTTGCTACACACTCAGTCCTTGCTACACACTCAGTCCATGCTACACACTCAGTCCTTGTTACACACTCGGTCCTTGTTACACACTCGGTCCTTGCTACACACTCAGTCCTGAACCGCACCCTCTATTGTTGGACTTGCTACACACACAGTCCTTGCTACGCACTCAGTCCTTGTTACACACTCAGTCCTTGCTACACACTCATTCCTTGTTACACACTCAGTCCTTGTTACACATTCAATCCTTGTTACAAACTCAGTCCTGCTATACACTCAGTCCTTGCTACAAACTCAGTCCTTGCTACCCACTCAGTCCTTGTTACACACTCAGTCCTTGTTACACACTCAGTCCAGCTACACACTCAGTCCTTGCTAAACACTCAGTCCTTGTTACACACTCAGTCCTTGCTGCACACTCAGTCCTTGCTACACACTCAGTCCTGCTACACACTCAGTCCTAGCTACACACTCAGTCCTTGTTACACACACAGTCCTTGCTACACACTCAGTCCTTGCTGCACACTCAGTCCTTGTTACACACTCAGTCGTTGTTAAACGCTCAGTCCTGCTACACACGCAGTCCTTGCTACACACTCAGTCCTTGCTACACACTCAGTCCTTGTTACACACTCAGTTCTAGTTACACTCTCAGTCCTTGTTACGCACTCAGTCCTGCTACACACTCAGTCCTTGCTAGACACTCAGTCCTTGTTACACACTCAGTCCTTGTTAAACACTCAGTCCTGCTACACACTCAGTCCTTGCTACACACTCAGTCCTTGTTGCACACTCAGTCCTGCTACACACTCAGTCCTTGCTACACACTCAGTCCTTGTTACACACACAGTCCTTGTTACACACACAGTCCTAGCTACACACTCAGTCCTTGCTTCACACTCAGTCCTTGCTTCACACTCAGTCCTTGCTACACACTCAGTCCTTATTACGAACTCAGTCCTTGCTACACACTCAGTCCTTGCTACACACTCAGTCCTTGCTAACGCTCTCAATCCTTGCTACAAACTCAGTCCTTGCTACACACTCAATCCTTACCACACACTCAGTCCTTGTTACACACTCAGTCCTTGTTAAACACTCAGTCCTGCTACACACTCAGTCCTTGCTACACACTCAGTCCTTGTTGCACACTCAGTCCTGCTACACACTCAGTCCTTGCTACACACTCAGTCCTTGTTACACACACAGTCCTTGTTACACACACAGTCCTAGCTACACACTCAGTCCTTGCTTCACACTCAGTCCTTGCTTCACACTCAGTCCTTGCTACACACTCAGTCCTTATTACGAACTCAGTCCTTGCTACACACTCAGTCCTTGCTACACACTCAGTCCTTGCTAACGCTCTCAATCCTTGCTACAAACTCAGTCCTTGCTACACACTCAATCCTTGCCACACACTCAGTCCTTGTTACATACTCAGTCCTTGCTACACACTCAGTCCTTGTTTCACACTCAGTCCTTGTTACACACTCAGTCCTTGCTACACACTCAGTCCTTGTTACACACTCAGTCCTTGCTACACACTCAGTCCTTGTTACACACTCAGTCCTTGCTACAAGCTCAGTCCTTGCTACACACTCAGTCCTTGCTGCACACTCAGTCCTTGCTACACACTCAGTCCTTTTTACACACTCAGTCCTTGTTACACACTCAGTCCTTGTTACACACTCAGTCCTGCTACACACTCAGTCCTTGCCACACACTCAGTCCTTCTTACACACTCAGTCCTTGCTACAAACTCAGTCCTTGCTACACACTCAGTCCTTGCTACAAACTCAGTCCTTGCTACACACTCAGTCCTTGCTACACATTCAGTCCTTGTTACACACTCAGTCCTTGCTACAAACTCAGTCCTGCTACACAGTCGGTCCTTGTTA
The DNA here is from genome assembly GCF_017639515.1 of Carcharodon carcharias. NCBI lineage: Eukaryota > Metazoa > Chordata > Chondrichthyes > Lamniformes > Lamnidae > Carcharodon > Carcharodon carcharias. The sequence goes on from NW_024470549.1 coordinate 382,365, forward strand.
CACACTCAGTCCTTGCTACACACTCAGTCCTTGCTACACACTCAGTCCTTGTTACGCCCTCAGTCCTTGTTACCCACTCAGTCCTTGCTACACACTCAGTCCTTGCTACACACTCAGTCCCTGTACACCACTCAGTCCCTTGACTACACACTCAGTCCTTGATACACACTCAGTCCTTGGCTACACACCTCAGTCTTTGCTGCACACTCAGTCCCTGCTACACACTCAGTCCTGCTACACACTCAGTCCTTGCTACAAACTCAGTCCTTGCTACCCACTCAGTCCTTGTTACACACTCAGTCCTTTGCTACACATTCAGTCATGCTACACACTCAGTCCTTGTTACACACTCAGTCTTGCTACAACTCAGTCCTTGCAACACACTCAGTCCTTGTACAAACTCAGTCCTTGTACACACTCAGTCCTTGCTACACACTCAGTCCTTGCTTACACACTCAGTCCTTGTTACACACTCAGTCCTTGCTATACACTCAGTCCTTGTACACACTCAGTCCTTGCTACACACTCAGTCCTGTTACACACTCAGTCCTTGCTACACACTCAGTCCTTCTTACTCACTCAGTCCTGAACCGCACCCTCTATTGTTGGACTTGCTACACACTCAGTCCTTGCTACACACTCAGTACTTGCTACACACTCAGTCCTTGTTACACACACTCCTTGCTACAAACTCAGTCCTTGCTACACACTCAGTCCTTGCTACACACTCAGTACTTGCTACACACTCAGTCCTTGTTACACACACAGTCCTTGCTACAAACTCAGTCCTTGCTACACACTCAGTCCTGAACCGCAGCCACTATTGTTGGACTTGCTACACACTCAGTCCTTGCTACACACTCAGTCCATGCTACACACTCAGTCCTTGTTACACACTCGGACCTTGTTACACACTCGGTCCTTGCTACACACTCAGTCCTGAACCGCACCCTCTATTGTTGGACTTGCTACACACACAGTCCTTGCTACGCACTCAGTCCTTGTTACACACTCAGTCCTTGCTACACACTCATTCCTTGTTACACACTCAGTCCTTGTTACACATTCAATCCTTGTTACAAACTCAGTCCTGCTATACACTCAGTCCTTGCTACAAACTCAGTCCTTGCTACCCACTCAGTCCTTGTTACACACTCAGTCCTTGTTACACACTCAGTCCAGCTACACACTCAGTCCTTGCTAAACACTCAGTCCTTGTTACACACTCAGTCCTTGCTGCACACTCAGTCCTTGCTACACACTCAGTCCTGCTACACACTCAGTCCTAGCTACACACTCAGAACTTGTTACACACACAGTCCTTGCTACACACTCGGTCCTTGCTGCACACTCAGTCCTTGTTACACACTCAGTCGTTGTTAAACGCTCAGTCCTGCTACACACGCAGTCCTTGCTACACACTCAGTCCTTGCTACACACTCAGTCCTTGTTACACACTCAGTTCTAGTTACACTCTCAGTCCTTGTTACGCACTCAGTCCTGCTACACACTCAGTCCTTGCTAGACACTCAGTCCTTGTTACACACTCAGTCCTTGTTAAACACTCAGTCCTGCTACACACTCAGTCCTTGCTACACACTCAGTCCTTGTTGCACACTCAGTCCTGCTACACACTCAGTCCTTGCTACACACTCAGTCCTTGTTACACACACAGTCCTTGTTACACACACAGTCCTAGCTACACACTCAGTCCTTGCTTCACACTCAGTCCTTGCTTCACACTCAGTCCTTGCTACACACTCAGTCCTTATTACGAACTCAGTCCTTGCTACACACTCAGTCCTTGCTACACACTCAGTCCTTGCTAACGCTCTCAATCCTTGCTACAAACTCAGTCCTTGCTACACACTCAATCCTTGCCACACACTCAGTCCTTGTTACATACTCAGTCCTTGCTACACACTCAGTCCTTGTTTCACACTCAGTCCTTGTTACACACTCAGTCCTTGCTACACACCTAGTCCTTGTTACACACTCAGTCCTTGCTACACACTCAGTCCTTGTTACACACTCAGTCCTTGCTACAAGCTCAGTCCTTGCTACACACTCAGTCCTTGCTGCACACTCAGTCCTTGCTACACACTCAGTCCTTTTTACACACTCAGTCCTTGTTACACACTCAGTCCTTGTTACACACTCAGTCCTGCTACACACTCAGTCCTTGCCACACACTCAGTCCTTCTTACACACTCAGTCCTTGCTACAAACTCAGTCCTTGCTAAACACTCAGTCCTTGCTACAAACTCAGTCCTTGCTACACACTCAGTCCTTGCTACACATTCAGTCCTTGTTACACACTCAGTCCTTGCTACAAACTCAGTCCTGCTACACAGTCGGTCCTTGTTACACACTCAGTCCTTGCTACACACTCAGTCCTTGCTACACACTCAGTCCTTGTTACGCCCTCAGTCCTTGTTACCCACTCAGTCCTTGCTACACACTCAGTCCTTGCTACACACTCAGTCCCTGTTACACACTCAGCCCTTGCTCCACACTCAGTCCTTGTTACCCACTCAGTCCGGAACCGCACCCTCTATTGTTGGACTTGCTACACACTCAGTCCTTGTTATACACTCAGGCCTGAACTGCACCCTCTATTGTTGGACTTGCTACACACTCAGTCCTTGTTACACACTCAGTCCTTGCTACACACTCAGTCCTTGCTACACACTCAGTCCTTGCTACACACTCAGTCCTTGTTACACACTCAGTCCTTGTTACACACTCAGTCCTTGCTACACACTCAGTCCTTGCTACACACTCAGTCCTGAACCGCACCCTCTATTGTTGGACTTGCTACACACTCAGTCCTTGCTACACACTCAGTCCTTGTTACACACTCAGTCCTTGCTTCACACTCAGTCCTTCTTACACACTCAGTCCTGAACCGCACCCTCTATTGTTGGACTTGCTACACACTCAGTCCTTGCTACACACTCAGTCCTTGCTACACACTCAGTCCTTGTTACACACTCAGTCCTTGCTACACACTCAGTCCTTGCTACACACTCAGTCCTGAACCGCAGCCGCTATTGTTGGACTTGCTACACACTCAGTCCTTGCTACACACTCAGTCCATGCTACACACTCAGTCCTTGCTACACACTCAGTCCATGCTACACACTCAGTCCTTGTTACACACTCAGGCCTGGCTACACACTCAGTCCTTGCTACACACTCAGTACTTGCTACACACTCAGTCCTTGTTACACACACTCCTTGCTACAAACTCAGTCCTTGCTACACACTCAGTCCTTGCTACACACTCAGTACTTGCTACACACTCAGTCCTTGTTACACACACAGTCCTTGCTACAAACTCAGTCCTTGCTACACACTCAGTCCTGAACCGCAGCCACTATTGTTGGACTTGCTACACACTCAGTCCTTGCTACACACTCAGTCCATGCTACACACTCAGTCCTTGTTACACACTCGGACCTTGTTACACACTCGGTCCTTGCTACACACTCAGTCCTGAACCGCACCCTCTATTGTTGGACTTGCTACACACACAGTCCTTGCTACGCACTCAGTCCTTGTTACACACTCAGTCCTTGATACACACTCATTCCTTGTTACACACTCAGTCCTTGTTACACATTCAATCCTTGTTACAAACTCAGTCCTGCTATACACTCAGTCCTTGCTACAAACTCAGTCCTTGCTACCCACTCAGTCCTTGTTACACACTCAGTCCTTGTTACACACTCAGTCCAGCTACACACTCAGTCCTTGCTAAACACTCAGTCCTTGTTACACACTCAGTCCTTGCTGCACACTCAGTCCTTGCTACACACTCAGTCCTGCTACACACTCAGTCCTAGCTACACACTCAGTCCTTGTTACACACACAGTCCTTGCTACACACTCAGTCCTTGCTGCACACTCAGTCCTTGTTACACACTCAGTCGTTGTTAAACGCTCAGTCCTGCTACACACGCAGTTCTTGCTACACACTCAGTCCTTGCTACACACTCAGTCCTTGTTACACACTCAGTTCTAGTTACACTCTCAGTCCTTGTTACGCACTCAGTCCTGCTACACACTCAGTCCTTGCTAGACACTCAGTCCTTGTTACACACTCAGTCCTTGTTAAACACTCAGTCCTGCTACACACTCAGTCCTTGCTACACACTCAGTCCTTGTTGCACACTCAGTCCTGCTACACACTCAGTCCTTGCTACACACTCAGTCCTTGTTACACACACAGTCCTTGTTACACACACAGTCCTAGCTACACACTCAGTCCTTGCTTCACACTCAGTCCTTGCTTCACACACAGTCCTTGCTACACACTCAGTCCTTATTACGAACTCAGTCCTTGCTACACACTCAGTCCTTGCTACACACTCAGTCCTTGCTAACGCTCTCAATCCTTGCTACAAACTCAGTCCTTGCTACACACTCAATCCTTGCCACACACTCAGTCCTTGTTACATACTCAGTCCTTGCTACACACTCAGTCCTTGTTTCACACTCAGTCCTTGTTACACACTCAGTCCTTGCTACACACTCAGTCCTTGTTACACACTCAGTCCTTGCTACACACTCAGTCCTTGTTACACACTCAGTCCTTGCTACAAGCTCAGTCCTTGCTACACACTCAGTCCTTGCTGCACACTCAGTCCTTGCTACACACTCAGTCCTTTTTACACACTCAGTCCTTGTTACACACTCAGTCCTTGTTACACACTCAGTCCTGCTACACACTCAGTCCTTGCCACACACTCAGTCCTTCTTACACACTCAGTCCTTGCTACAAACTCAGTCCTTGCTAAACACTCAGTCCTTGCTACAAACTCAGTCCTTGCTACACACTCAGTCCTTGCTACACATTCAGTCCTTGTTACACACTCAGTCCTTGCTACAAACTCAGTCCTGCTACACACTCAGTCCTTGTTACGCCCTCAGTCCTTGTTACCCACTCAGTCCTTGCTACACACTCAGTCCTTGTTACGCCCTCAGTCCTTGTTACCCACTCAGTCCTTGCTACACACTCAGTCCTTGCTACACACTCAGTCCCTGTTACACACTCAGTCCTTGCTCCACACTCAGTCCTTGTTACCCACTCAGTCCGGAACCGCACCCTCTATTGTTGGACTTGCTACACACTCAGTCCTTGTTACACACGTTGTCCTTGCTACACACTCAGTCCTTGCTACACACTCAGTCCTTGCTCCACACTCAGTCCTTGTTACACATTCAGTCCTTGTTACACACTCAGTCCTTGCTCCACACTCAGTCCTTGCTACACACTCAGTCCTGAACCGCACCCTCTATTGTTGGACTTGCTACACACTCAGTCCTTGCTACACACTCAGTCCTTGTTACACACTCAGTCCTTGCTTCAAACTCAGTCCTTCTTACTCACTCAGTCCTGAACCGCTCCCTCTATTGTTGGACTTGCTACACACTCAGTCCTTGCTACACACTCAGTACTTGCTACACACTCAGTCCTTGTTACACACACTCCTTGCTACAAACTCAGTCCTTGCTACACACTCAGACCTTGCTACACACTCAGTACTTGCTACACACTCAGTCCTTGTTACACACACAGTCCTTGCTACAAACTCAGTCCTTGCTACACACTCAGTCCTGAACCGCAGCCACTATTGTTGGACTTGCTACACACTCAGTCCTTGCTACACACTCAGTCCATGCTACACACTCAGTCCTTGTTACACACTCGGACCTTGTTACACACTCGGTCCTTGCTACACACTCAGTCCTGAACCGCACCCTCTATTGTTGGACTTGCTACACACACAGTCCTTGCTACGCACTCAGTCCTTGTTACACACTCAGTCCTTGTTACACATTCAATCCTTGTTACAAACTCAGTCCTGCTATACACTCAGTCCTTGTTACACACTCAGTCCTTGCTACACACTCATTCCTTGTTACACACTCAGTCCTTGTTACACATTCAATCCTTGTTACAAACTCAGTCCTGCTACACACTCGGTCCTTGCTACAAACTCAGTCCTTGCTACCCACTCAGTCCTTGTTACACACTCAGTCCTTGTTACACACTCAGTCCAGCTACACACTCAGTCCTTGCTAAACACTCAGTCCTTGTTACACACTCAGTCCTTGCTGCACACTCAGTCCTTGCTACACACTCAGTCCTGCTACACACTCAGTCCTAGCTACACACTCAGTCCTTGTTACACACACAGTCCTTGCTACACACTCAGTCCTTGCTGCACACTCAGTCCTTGTTACACACTCAGTCGTTGTTAAACGCTCAGTCCTGCTACACACGCAGTCCTTGCTACACACTCAGTCCTTGCTACACACTCAGTCCTTGTTACACACTCAGTTCTAGTTACACTCTCAGTCCTTGTTACGCACTCAGTCCTGCTACACACTCAGTCCTTGCTAGACACTCAGTCCTTGTTACACACTTAGTCCTTGTTACACACTCAGTCCTCCTACACACTCAGTCCTTGCTACACACTCAGTCCTTCTTGCACACTCAGTCCTGCTACACACTCAGTCCTTGCTACACACTCAGTCCTTGTTACACACACAGTCCTTGTTACACACACAGTCCTAGCTACACACTCAGTCCTTGCTTCAGACTCAGTCCTTGCTTCACACTCAGTCCTTGCTACACACTCAGTCCTTATTACGAACTCAGTCCTTGCTACACACTCAGTCCTTGCTACACACTCAGTCCTTGCTAACGCTCTCAATCCTTTCTACAAACTCAGTCCTTGCTACACACTCAATCCTTGCCACACACTCAGTCCTTGTTACATACTCAGTCCTTGCTACACACTCAGTCCCTGTTACACACTCAGTCCTTGCTACACACTCAGTCCTTGTTTCACACTCAGTCCTTGTTACACACTCAGTCCTTGCTACACACTCAGTCCTTGCTACACACTCAGTCCTTGTTACACACTCAGTCCTTGCTACAAGCTCAGTCCTTGCTACACACTCAGTCCTTGCTGCACACTCAGTCCTTGCTACACACTAAGTCCTTTTTACACACTCAGTCCTTGTTACACACTCAGTCCTGCTACACACTCAGTCCTTGCCACACACTCAGTCCTTCTTACACACTCAGTCCTTGCTACACACTCAGTCCTTGCTACAAACTCAGTCCTTGCTACACACTCAGTCCTTGTTACACACTCAGTCCTTGCTACACTCTCAGTCCTTGCTACAAACTCAGTCCTCGCTACACACTCAGTCCTTGTTACACACTCAGTCCTTGCTACACACTCAGTCCTTGTTACACACTCAGTCCTTGCTACACACTCAGTCCTTGTTACACACTCAGTCCTTGCTACACACTCAGTCCTTGCTACACACTCAGTCCTTGTTACACACTCAGTCCTTGCTACACACTCAGTCCTTGTTACACACTCAGTCCTTGCTACAAACTCAGTCCTTGCTAGACACTCAGTCCTTGCTACAAACTCAGTCCTTGCTACACACTCAGTCCTTGCTACACACTCAGTCCTTGTTACACACTCAGTCCTTGCTACAAACTCAGTCCTGCTACACACTCGGTCCTTGTTACACACTCAGTCCTTGCTACACACTCAGTCCTTGCTACACACTCAGTCCTTGCTACACACTCAGTCCTTGTTACGCACTCAGTCCTTGTTACCCACTCAGTCCTTGCTACACACTCAGTCCTTGCTACGCACTCAGTCCTTGTTACACACTCAGTCCTTGTTACACACTCAGTCCTGCTACACACTCAGTCCTTGCTACACACTCAGTCCCTGTTACACACTCAGTCCTTGCTCCACACTCAGTCCTTGTTACCCACTCAGTCCGGAACCGCACCCTCTATTGTTGGACTTGCTACACACTCAGTCCTTGTTACACACGTTGTCCTTGCTACACACTCAGTCCTTGCTACACACTCAGTCCTTGCTCCACACTCAGTCCTTGTTACACATTCAGTCCTTGTTACACACTCAGTCCTTGCTCCACACTCAGTCCTTGCTACACACTCAGTCCTGAACCGCACCCTCTATTGTTGGACTTGCTACACACTCAGTCCTTGCTACACACTCAGTCCTTGTTACACACTCAGTCCTTGCTTCAAACTCAGTCCTTCTTACTCACTCAGTCCTGAACCGCACCCTCTATTGTTGGACTTGCTACACACTCAGTCCTTGCTACACACTCAGTCCTTGCTACACACTCAGTCCTTGTTACACACACAGTCCTTGCTACAAACTCAGTCCTTGCTACACACTCAGTCCTGAACCGCAGCCACTATTGTTGGACTTGCTACACACTCAGCCCTTGCTACACACTCAGTCCATGCTACACACTCAGTCCTTGTTACACACTCGGTCCTTGTTACACACTCAGTCCTTGCTACACACTCAGTCCTGAACTGCACCCTCTATTGTTGGACTTGCTACACACACAGTCCTTGCTACGCACTCAGTCCTTGTTACACACTCAGTCCTTGCTGCACACTCAGTCCTTGTTACACACTCAGTCGTTGTTAAACGCTCAGTCCTGCTACACACGCAGTCCTTGCTACACACTCAGTCCTTGCTACACACTCAGTCCTTGTTACACACTCAGTTCTAGTTACACTCTCAGTCCTTGTTACGCACTCAGTCCTGCTACACACTCAGTCCTTGCTAGACACTCAGTCCTTGTTACACACTCAGTCCTTGTTAAACACTCAGTCCTGCTACACACTCAGTCCTTGCTACACACTCAGTCCTTGTTGCACACTCAGTCCTGCTACACACTCAGTCCTTGCTACACACTCAGTCCTTGTTACACACACAGTCCTTGTTACACACACAGTCCTAGCTACACACTCAGTCCTTGCTTCACACTCAGTCCTTGCTTCACACTCAGTCCTTGCTACACACTCAGTCCTTATTACGAACTCAGTCCTTGCTACACACTCAGTCCTTGCTACACACTCAGTCCTTGCTAACGCTCTCAATCCTTGCTACAAACTCAGTCCTTGCTACACACTCAATCCTTGCCACACACTCAGTCCTTGTTACATACTCAGTCCTTGCTACACACTCAGTCCTTGTTTCACACTCAGTCCTTGTTACACACTCAGTCCTTGCTACACACTCAGTCCTTGTTACACACTCAGTCCTTGCTACACACTCAGTCCTTGTTACACACTCAGTCCTTGCTACAAGCTCAGTCCTTGCTACACACTCAGTCCTTGCTGCACACTCAGTCCTTGCTACACACTCAGTCCTTTTTACACACTCAGTCCTTGTTACACACTCAGTCCTTGTTACACACTCAGTCCTGCTACACACTCAGTCCTTGCCACACACTCAGTCCTTCTTACACACTCAGTCCTTGCTACAAACTCAGTCCTTGCTAAACACTCAGTCCTTGCTACAAACTCAGTCCTTGCTACACACTCAGTCCTTGCTACACATTCAGTCCTTGTTACACACTCAGTCCTTGCTACAATCTCAGTCCTGCTACACAGTCGGTCCTTGTTACACACTCAGTCCTTGCTACACACTCAGTCCTTGCTACACACTCAGTCCTTGTTACGCCCTCAGTCCTTGTTACCCACTCAGTCCTTGCTACACACTCAGTCCTTGCTACACACTCAGTCCCTGTTACACACTCAGTCCTTGCTCCACACTCAGTCCTTGTTATCCACTCAGTCCGGAACCGCACCCTCTATTGTTGGATTTGCTACACACTCAGTCCTTGTTATACACTCAGTCCTGAACTGCACCCTCTATTGTTGGAGTTGCTACACACTCAGTCCTTGTTACACACGTTGTCCTTGCTACACACTCAGTCCTTGCTACACACTCAGTCCTTGCTCCACACTCAGTCCTTGTTACACATTCAGTCCTTGTTACACACTCAGTCCTTGCTCCACACTCAGTCCTTGCTACACACTCAGTCCTGAACCGCACCCTCTATTGTTGGACTTGCTACACACTCAGTCCTTGCTACACACTCAGTCCTTGTTACACACTCAGTCCTTGCTTCAAACTCAGTCCTTCTTACTCACTCAGTCCTGAACCGCACCCTCTATTGTTGGACTTGCTACACACTCAGTCCTTGCTACACACTCAGTACTTGCTACACACTCAGTCCTTGTTACACACACAGTCCTTGCTACAAACTCAGTCCTTGCTACACACTCAGTCCTGAACCGCAGCCACTATTGTTGGACTTGCTACACACTCAGTCCTTGCTACACACTCAGTCCATGCTACACACTCAGTCCTTGTTACACACTCGGACCTTGTTACACACTCGGTCCTTGCTACACACTCAGTCCTGAACCGCACCCTCTATTGTTGGACTTGCTACACACACAGTCCTTGCTACGCACTCAGTCCTTGTTACACACTCAGTCCTTGCTACACACTCATTCCTTGTTACACACTCAGTCCTTGTTACACATTCAATCCTTGTTACAAACTCAGTCCTGCTACACACTCAGTCCTTGCTACAAACTCAGTCCTTGCTACACACTCAGTCCTTGCTAAACACTCAGTCCTTGTTACACACTCAGTCCTTGCTGCAAACTCAGTCCTTGCTACACACTCAGTCCTGCTACACACTCAGTCCTAGCTACACACTCAGTCCTTGTTACACACACAGTCCTTGCTACACACTCAGTCCTTGCTGCACACTCAGTCCTTGTTACACACTCAGTCGTTGTTAAACGCTCAGTCCTGCTACACACTCAGTCCTTGCTACACACTCAGTCCTTGCTACTCACTCAGTCCTTGTTACACAATCAATCCTTGTTACGTACTCAGCCCTGCTACACACTCAGTCCTTGTTACACACTCAGTCCTTGTTACACACTCAGTCCTTGTTACACACTCAGTCCTGCTACACACTCAGTCCTTGCTACACACTCAGTCCTTGTTGCACACTCAGTCCTGCTACACACTCAGTCCTTGCTACACACTCAGTCCTTGTTACACACTCAGTCCTTGTTACACACACAGTCCTTGTTACACACACAGTCCTAGCTACACACTCAGTCCTTGCTTCACACTCAGTCCTTGCTTCACACTCAGTCCTTGCTACACACTCAGTCCTTATTACGAACTCAGTCCTTGCTACACACTCAGTCCTTGCTACACACTCAGTCCTCGCTAACGCTCTCAATCCTTTCTACAAACTCAGTCCTTGCTACACACTCAATCCTTGCCACACACTCAGTCCTTGTTACATACTCAGTCCTTGCTACACACTCAGTCCCTGTTACACACTCAGTCTGTGCTACACACTCAGTCCTTGTTTCACACTCAGTCCTTGTTACACACTCAGTCCTTGCTACACACTCAGTCCTTGTTACACACTCAGTCCTTGTTACACACTCAGTCCTTGCTACACACTCAATCCTTGCTACACACTCAGTCCTGCTACACACTCAGTCCTTGTTACACACTCAGTCCTTGCTACACACTCAGTCCTTGTTACACACTCAGTCCTTGCTACAAGCTCAGTCCTTGCTACACACTCAGTCCTTGCTACACACTCAGTCCTTGCTGCACACTCAGTCCTTGCTACACACTAAGTCCTTTTTACACACTCAGTCCTTGTTACACACTCAGTCCTGCTACACATTCAGTCCTTGCCACACAGTCAGTCCTTCTAACACACTCAGTCCTTGCTACAAACTCAGTCCTTGCTACACACTCAGTCCTTGTTACACACTCAGTCCTTGCTACACTCTCAATCCTTGCTACAAACTCAGTCCTTGCTACACACTCAGTCCTTGTTACACACTCAGTCCTTGCTACACACTCAGTCCCTGTTACACACTCAGTCCTTGCTACACACACAGTCCTTGTTTCACACTCAGTCCTTGCTACACACTCAGTCCTTGCTACACACTCAGTCCTTGTTACACACTCAGTCCTTGCTATACACTCAGTCCTTGTTACACACTCAGTCCTTGCTACAAACTCAGTCCTTGCTAAACACTCAGTCCTTGCTACAAACTCAGTCCTTGCTACACACTCAGTCCTTGCTACACATTCAGTCCTTGTTACACACTCAGTCCTTGCTACAAACTCAGTCCTGCTACACAGTCGGTCCTTGTTACACACTCAGTCCTTGCTACACACTCAGTCCTTGCTACACACTCAGTCCTTGCTACACACTCAGTCCTTGTTACGCACTCAGTCCTTGTTACCCACTCAGTCCTTGCTACACACTCAGTCCTTGCTACGCACTCAGTCCTTGTTACACACTCAGTCCTTGTTACACACTCAGTCCTGCTACACACTCAGTCCTTGCTACACACTCAGTCCCTGTTACACACTCAGTCCTTGCTCCACACTCAGTCCTTGTTACCCACTCAGTCCGGAACCGCAACCTCTATTTTTGGACTTGCTACACACTCAGTCCTTGTTATACACTCAGTCCTGAACTGCACCCTCTATTGTTGGACTTGCTACACACTCAGTCCTTGTTACACACGTTGTCCTTGCTACACACTCAGTCCTTGCTACACACTCAGTCCTTGCTCCACACTCAGTCCTTGTTACACATTCAGTCCTTGTTACACACTCAGTCCTTGCTCCACACTCAGTCCTTGCTACACACTCAGTCCTGAACCGCACCCTCTATTGTTGGACTTGCTACACACTCAGTCCTTGCTACACACTCAGTCCTTGTTACACACTCAGTCCTTGCTTCAAACTCAGTCCTTCTTACTCACTCAGTCCTGAACCACACCCTCTATTGTTGGACTTGCTACACACTCAGTCCTTGCTACACACTCAGTCCTTGCTACACACGCAGTCCTTGTTACACACACAGTCCTTGCTACAAACTCAGTCCTTGCTACACACTCAGTCCTGAACCGCAGCCACTATTGTTGGACTTGCTACACACTCAGCCCTTGCTACACACTGAGTCCATGCTACACACTCAGTCCTTGTTACACACTCGGTCCTTGTTACACACTCAGTCCTTGCTACACACTCAGTCCTGAACCGCACCCTCTATTGTTGGACTTGCTACACACTCAGTCCTTGCTACACACTCAGTCCTTGTTACACACTCAGTCCTTGCTACACACTCATTCCTTGTTACACACTCAGTCCTTGTTACACATTCAGTCCTTGTTCCACACTCAGTCCTGCTATACACTCAGTCCTTGCTACAAACTCAGTCCTTGCTACCCACTCAGTCCTTGTTACACACTCAGTCCTTGTTACACACTCAGTCCTGCTACACACTCAGTCCTTGCTAAACACTCAGTCCTTGTTACACACTCAGTCCTTGCTGCACACTCAGTCCTTGCTACACACTCAGTCCTAGCTACACACTCAGTCCTTGTTACACACTCAGTCCTTGCTACACACTCAGTCCTTGCTGCACACTCAGTCCTTGTTACACACTCAGTCCTTGCTACACACTCAGTCCTGCTACACACTCAGTCCTTGCTACACACTCAGTCCTTGCTACACACTCAGTCCTTGTTACACACTCAGTCCTTGTTACACACTCAGTCCTTGTTACACACTCAGTCCTGCTACACACTCAGTCCTTGCTAGACACTCAGTCCTTGTTACACACTCAGTCCTTGTTACACACTCAGTCCTGCTACACACTCAGTCCTTGCTACACACTCAGTCCTTGTTGCACACTCAGTCCTGCTACACACTCAGTCCTTGCTACACACTCAGTCCTTGTTACACACAGTCCTTGTTACACACTCAGTCCTTGCTACACACTCAGTCCTTGCTACACACTCAGTCCTTGCTTCACACTCAGTCCTTGCTACACACTCAGTCCTTGCTACAAGCTCAGTCCTTGCTACACACTCAGTCCTTGCTACACACTCAGTCCTTGCTGCACACTCAGTCCTTGCTACACACTCTGTCCTTTTTACACACTCAGTCCTTGTTACACACTCAGTCCTTGTTACACACTCAGTCCTGCTACACACTCAGTCCTTGCTACACACTCAGTCCTTGCTACAAACTCAGTCCTTGCTACACACTCAGTCCTTGTTACACACTCAGTCCTTGCTACACACTCAGTCCTTGCTACAAACTCAGTCCTTGCTACACACTCAGTCCCTGTTACACACTCAGTCCTTGCTACACACACAGTCCTTGTTACACACTCAGTCCTTGCTACACACTCAGTCCTTGCTACACACTCAGTCCTTGTTACACACTCAGTCCTTGCTATACACTCAGTCCTTGTTACACACTCAGTCCTTGCTACAAACTCAGTCCTTGCTAAACACTCAGTCCTTGCTACAAACTCAGTCCTTGCTACACACTCAGTCCTTGCTACACATTCAGTCCTTGTTACACACTCAGTCCTTGCTACAAACTCAGTCCTGCTACACAGTCGGTCCTTGTTACACACTCAGTCCTTGCTACACACTCAGTCCTTGCTACACACTCAGTCCTTGCTACACACTCAGTCCTTGTTACGCACTCAGTCCTTGTTACCCACTCAGTCCTTGCTACACACTCAGTCCTTGCTACGCACTCAGTCCTTGTTACACACTCAGTCCTTGTTACACACTAAGTCCTGCTACACACTCAGTCCTTGCTACACACTCAGTCCCTGTTACACACTCAGTCCTTGCTCCACACTCAGTCCTTGTTACCCACTCAGTCCGGAACCGCACCCTCTATTTTTGGACTTGCTACACACTCAGTCCTTGTTCTACACTCAGTCCTGAACTGCACCCTCTATTGTTGGGCTTGCTCCACACTCAGTCCTTGTTACACATTCAGTCCTTGTACACACTCAGTCCTTGCTCCACACTCAGTCCTTGCTACACACTCAGTCCTGAACCGCCACCTCTATTGTTGGACTTGCTACACACTCAGTCCTTGCTACACACTCAGTCCTTGTTACACACTCAGTCCTTGCTTCAAACTCAGTCCTTCTTACTCACTCAGTCCTGAACCGCACCCTCTATTGTTGGACTTGCTACATACTCAGTCCTTGCTACACACTGAGTCCATGCTACACACTCAGTCCTTGTTACACACTCAGTCCTTGCTGCACACTCAGTCCTGCTACACACTCAGTCCTGCTACACACTGAGTCCTTGCTACACCCTCAGTCCTTGCTACACACTCAGTCCTTGTTAGACACTCAGTCCTTGTTACACACTCAGTCCTTGTTACACACTCAGTCCTGCTACACACTCAGTCCTTGCTACACACTCAGTCCTTGCTACACACTCAGTCCTTGTTACACACTCAGTCCTTGTTACACAATCAATCCTTGTTACGTACTCAGCCCTGCTACACACTCAGTCCTTGCTACACACTCAGTCCTTGTTACACACTCAGTCCTTGTTACACACTCAGTCCTGCTACACACTCAGTCCTTGCTACACACTCAGTCCTTGTTACACACTCAGTCCTTGCTACACACTCAGTCCTTGCTACACACTCAGTCCTTGTTACACACTCAGTCCTTGCTACACACTCAGTCCTTGCTACACACTCAGTCCTTGTTACACACTCAGTCCTTGTTACACACTCAGTCCTTGCTACACACTCAGTCCTTGCTACACACTCAGTCCTTGCTACACACTCAGTCCTTGCTACACACTCAGTCCTTGCTACACACTCAGTCCTTGCTACACACTCAGTCCTTGCTACACACTCAGTCCTTGCTGCACACTCAGTCCTTGCTACACACTCAGTCCTTGTTACACACTCAGTCCTTGCTACACACTCAGTCCTTGTTACACACTCAGTCCTGCTACACAATCAGACCTTGCTACACACTCAGTCCTCCTACACACTCAGTCCTTGCTACAAACTCAGTCCTTGCTACACACTCAGTCCTTGTTACACACTCAGTCCTTGCTACACACTCAGTCCTTGCTACAAACTCAGTCCTTGCTACACACTCAGTCCTTGTTACACACTCAGTCCTTGCTACACACTCAGTCCCTGTTACACACTCAGTCCTTGCTACACACTCAGTCCTTGATACACACTCAGTCCTTGCTACACACTCAGTCCTTGCTACACACTCAGTCCTTGTTACACACTCAGTCCTTGCTATACACTCAGTCCTTGTTACACACTCAGTCCTTGCTACAAACTCAGTCCTTGCTAAACACTCAGTCCTTGCTACAAACTCAGTCCTTGTTACACACTCAGTCCTTGTTACACACTCAGTCCTTGTTACACACTCAGTCCTTGTTACACACTCAGTCCTGCTACACACTCAGTCCTTGTTACACACTCAGTCCTTGTTACACACTCAGTCCTGCTGCACACTCAGTCCTTGCTACACACTCAGTCCTTGCTACACACTCAGTCCTGCTACACACTCAGTCCTAGCTACACACTCAGTCCTTGTTACACACTCAGTCCTGCTACACACTCAGTCCTTGTTACACACTCAGTCCCTGCTACACACTCAGTCCTTGTTACACACTCAGTCCTTGTACACACTCAGTCCTGCTACACACTCAGTCCTTGCTACACACTCAGTCCTTGCTACACACTCAGTCCTTGTTACACACTCAGTCCTTGTTACACACTCAGTCCTTGTTACACACTCAGTCCTGCTATACACTCAGTCCTTGCTACACACTCAGTCCTTGTTACACACTCAGTCCTGCTACACACTCAGTCCTTGCTACACACTCAGTCCTTGCTACACACTCAGTCCTTGCTACACACTCAGTCCTTGCTACACACTCAGTCCTTGCTACACACTCAGTCCTTGCTACACACTCAGTCCTTGCTACACACTCAGTCCTTGCTACACACTCAGTCCTTGCTACACACTCAGTCCTTGCTACACACTCAGTCCTTGCTACACACTCAGTCCTTGCTACACACTCAGTCCTTGCTACACACTCAGTCCTTGTTACACACTCAGTCCTTGCTACACACTCAGTCCTTGCTACACACTCAGTCCTTGTTACACACTCAGTCCTTGCTACACACTCAGTCCTTGCTACACACTCAGTCCTTGCTACACACTCAGTCCTTGTTACACACTCAGTCCTTGCTACACACTCAGTCCTTGCTACACACTCAGTCCTTGCTACACACTCAGTCCTTGCTACACACTCAGTCCTTGCTACACACTCAGTCCTTGCTACACACTCAGTCCTTGTTACACACTCAGTCCTTGCTTCAAACTCCGTCCTTCTTACTCACTCAGTCCTGAACCGCAGCCTCTATTGTTGGACTTGCTACACAGTCAGTCCTTGCTACACACTCAGTCCTTGCTACACACTCAGTCCTTGTTACACACTCAGTCCTGTTGTACACACAGTACTTGCTACACACTCAGTCCTTGCTACGCACTCAGTCCTTGCTACACAATCAGTCCTTGTTAAACACTCAGTCCTTGCTACTCACTCAGTCCTTTCTACACACTCAGTCCTGCTACACACTCAGTCCTTGTTACACACTAAGTCCTTGCTACACACTCTTTCCTTGCTACACACTCAGTCCTTTTTACACACTCAGTACTTGCTACAAACTCAGTCCTTGCTGCACACTCAGTCCTTGCTACAAACTCAGTCCTTGTTACACACTCATTCCTTATTACACACTCAGTCCTTTCTACACACTCAGTCCTTGCTACAAACTCAGTCCTTGCTACACACTCAGTCCTTTTTACACACTCAGTACTTGCTACACACTCAGTCCTTGTTACACACTCAGTCCTTGCTACACACTCAGTCCTTGCTACACAGTCAGTCCTTGCTTCACACTCAGTCCTTGTTACTCACTCAGTCCTTGTTACACACTCAGTCCTTGTTACACACTCAGTCCTTGCTACACACACAGTCCTTGCTACACACTCAGTCTTGAACCGCACTCTCTATTGTTGGACTTGCTACACACTCAGTCCTTCCTAAACACTCAGTCCTGACCCGCACCCTCTATTGTTGGACTTGCTACACACTCAGTCCTTGCTGCACACTCAGTCCTTGCTACACACTGAGTCCTTGTTACACACTCAGTCCTTGTTACACACTCAGTCCTGCTACACACTCAGTCCTGCTACACACTCAGTCCTGCTACACACTCAGTCCTTGTTACACACTCAGTCCTTGCTACACACTCAGTCCTTGCTACACACTCAGTCCTGAACCGCACCCTCTATTGTTGGACTTGCTACACACTCAGTCCTTGCTACACACTCAGTCCTTGTTACACACTCAGTCCTTGTTACACACTCAGTCCTTGCTACACACTCAGTCCTTGCTACACACTCAGTCCTTGCTACAAACTCAGTCCTTGCTACACACTCAGTCCTTGTTACACACTCAGTCCTTGCTACACACTCAGTCCTTGCTACACACTCAGTCCTTGCTACACACTCAGTCCTTGTTACACACTCAGTCCTTGCTACAAACTCAGTCCTGCTACACACTCAGTCCTTGTTACACACTCAGTCCTTGCTACACACTCAGTCCTTGCTACACACTCAGTCCTTGCTACACACTCAGTCCTTGTTACACACTCAGTCCTTGTTACACACTCAGTCCTTGCTACACACTCAGTCCTTGCTACACACTCAGTCCTTGTTACACACTCAGTCCTTGTTACACACTCAGTCCTGCTACACACTCAGTCCTTGCTACACACTCAGTCCTTGTTACACACTCAGTCCTTGCTCCACACTCAGTCCTTGTTACACACTCAGTCCTGAACCGCACCCTCTATTGTTGGACTTGCTACACACTCAGTCCTTGTTACACACTCAGTCCTGAACTGCACCCTCTATTGTTGGACTTGCTACACACTCAGTCCTTGTTACACACTCAGTCCTTGTTACACACTCAGTCCTTGCTACACACTCAGTCCTTGCTACACACTCAGTCCTGAACCGCACCCTCTATTGTTGGACTTGCTACACACTCAGTCCTTGCTACACACTCAGTCCTTGTTACACACTCAGTCCTTGCTTCAAACTCAGTCCTTTTTACACACTCAGTCCTGAACCGCACCCTCTATTGTTGGACTTGCTACACACTCAGTCCTTGCTACACACTCAGTCCTTGCTACACACTCAGTCCTTGCTACACACTCAGTCCATGCTACACACACAGTCCTTGCTACAAACTCAGTCCTTGCTACACACTCTTTCCTGAACCGCAGCCACTATTGTTGGACTTGCTACACACTCAGCCCTTGCTACACACTGAGTCCATGCTACACACTCAGTCCTTGTTACACACTCGGTCCTTGTTACACACTCAGTCCTTGCTACACACTCAGTCCTGAACCGCACCCTCTATTGTTGGACTTGCTACACACACAGTCCTTGCTACGCACTCAGTCCTTGTTACACACTCAGTCCTTGCTACACACTCATTCCTTGTTACACACTCAGTCCTTGTTACACATTCAATCCTTGTTACAAACTCAGTCCTGCTATGCACTCAGTCCTTGCTACAAACTCAGTCCTTGCTACCCACTCAGTCCTTGTTACACACTCAGTCCTTGTTACACACTCAGTCCAGCTACACACTCAGTCCTTGCTAAACACTCAGTCCTTGTTACACACTCAGTCCTTGCTGCACACTCAGTCCTGCTACACACTCAGTCCTAGCTACACATTCAGTCCTTGTTACACACACAGTCCTTGCTACACACTCAGTCCTTGCTGCACACTCAGTCCTTGTTACACACTCAGTCCTTGTTACACACTCAGTCCTGCTACACACTCAGTCCTTGCTACACACTCAGTCCTTGCTACACACTCAGTCCTTGTTACACACTCAGTCCTTGTTACACACTCAGTCCTTGTTACACACTCAGTCCTGCTACACACTCAGTCCTTGCTACACACTCAGTCCTTGTTACACACTCAGTCCTTGTTACACACTCAGTCCTTGCTACACACTCAGTCCTTGTTACACACTCAGTCCTTGTTGCACACTCAGTCCTGCTACACACTCAGTCCTTGCTACACACTCAGTCCTTGTTACACACTCAGTCCTTGTTACACACTCAGTCCTTGCTACACACTCAGTCCTTGCTACACACTCAGTCCTTGCTACACACTCAGTCCTTGCTACACACTCAGTCCTTGCTACACACTCAGTCCTTGCTACACACTCAGTCCTTGCTACACACTCAGTCCTTGCTACACACTCAGTCCTTGCTACACACTCAGTCCTTGTTACACACTCAGTCCTTGCTACACACTCAGTCCTTGTTACACACTCAGTCCTTGCTACACACTCAGTCCTTGCTACACACTCAGTCCTTGTTACACACTCAGTCCTTGCTACAAACTCAGTCCTTGCTACACACTCAGTCCTTGTTACACACTCAGTCCTTGCTACACACTCAGTCCTTGCTACACACTCAGTCCTTGCTACACACTCAGTCCTGCTACACACTCAGTCCTTGCTACACACTCAGTCCTTGTTACACACTCAGTCCTTGCTACACACTCAGTCCTTGCTACACACTCAGTCCTTGTTACACACTCAGTCCTTGCTACACACTCAGTCCTTGTTACACACTCAGTCCTTGCTACACACTCAGTCCTTGCTACACACTCAGTCCTTGCTACAAACTCAGTCCTTGCTACACACTCAGTCCTTGCTACACACTCAGTCCTTGTTACACACTCAGTCCTTGCTACACACTCAGTCCTGCTACACACTACGTCCTTGTTACACACTCAGTCCTTGCTACACACTCAGTCCTTGCTACACACTCAGTCCTTGTTACGCACTCAGTCCTTGTTACCCACTCAGTCCTTGCTACACACTCAGTCCTTGCTACACACTCAGTCCTTGCTACGCACTCAGTCCTTGTTACACACTCAGTCCTTGTTACACACTAAGTCCTGCTACACACTCAGTCCTTGCTACACACTCAGTCCCTGTTACACACTCAGTCCTTGCTCCACACTCAGTCCTTGTTACCCACTCAGTCCGGAACCGCACCCTCTATTTTTGGACTTGCTACACACTCAGTCCTTGTTATACACTCAGTCCTGAACTGCACCCTCTATTGTTGGACTTGCTCCACACTCAGTCCTTGTTACACATTCAGTCCTTGTTACACACTCAGTCCTTGCTCCACACTCAGTCCTTGCTACACACTCAGTCCTGAACCGCACCCTCTATTGTTGGACTTGCTACACACTCAGTCCTTGCTACACACTCAGTCCTTGTTACACACTCAGTCCTTGCTTCAAACTCAGTCCTTCTTACTCACTCAGTCCTGAACCGCACCCTCTATTGTTGGACTTGCTACATACTCAGTCCTTGCTACACACTGAGTCCATGCTACACACTCAGTCCTTGTTACACACTCAGTCCTTGCTGCACACTCAGTCCTGCTACACACTCAGTCCTAGCTACACATTCAGTCCTTGTTACACACACAGTCCTTGCTACACACTCAGTCCTTGCTGCACACTCAGTCCTTGTTACACACTCAGTCGTTGTTAAACGCTCAGTCCTGCTACACACGCAGTCCTTGCTACACACTCAGTCCTTGCTACACACTCAGTCCTTGTTACACACTCAGTTCTAGTTACACTCTCAGTCCTTGTTACGCACTCAGTCCTGCTACACACTCAGTCCTTGCTAGACACTCAGTCCTTGTTACACACTCAGTCCTTGTTACACACTCAGTCCTGCTACACACTCAGTCCTTGCTACACACTCAGTCCTTGTTACACACTCAGTCCTGCTACACACTCAGTCCTTGCTACACACTCAGTCCTTGTTACACACACAGTCCTTGTTACACACTCAGTCCTAGCTACACACTCAGTCCTTGCTTCACACTCAGTCCTTGCTTCACACTCAGTCCTTGCTACACACTCAGTCCTTGCTACAAGCTCAGTCCTTGCTACAAGCTCAGTCCTTGCTACACACTCAGTCCTTGCTACACACTCAGTCCTTGCTACACACTCAGTCCTTTTTGCACACTCAGTCCTTGTTACACACTCAGTCCTTGTTACACACTCAGTCCTGCTACACACTCAGTCCTTGTTACACACTCAGTCCTTGTTACACACTCAGTCCTTGCTACAAACTCAGTCCTTGCTACACACTCAGTCCTTGTTACACACTCAGTCCTTGCTACACACTCAGTCCTTGCTACAAACTCAGTCCTTGCTACACACTCAGTCCTTGTTACACACTCAGTCCTTGCTACACACTCAGTCCCTGTTACACACTCAGTCCTTGCTACACACTCAGTCCTTGTTTCACACTCAGTCCTTGCTACACACTCAGTCCTTGCTACACACTCAGTCCTTGTTACACACTCAGTCCTTGCTATACACTCAGTCCTTGTTACACACTCAGTCCTTGCTACAATCTCAGTCCTTGCTAAACACTCAGTCCTTGCTACAAACTCAGCCCTTGTTACACACTCAGTCCTTGTTACACACTCAGTCCTTGTTACACACTCAGTCCTTGTTACACACTCAGTCCTGCTACACACTCAGTCCTTGTTACACACTCAGTCCTTGTTACACACTCAGTCCTGCTGCACACTCAGTCCTTGCTACACACTCAGTCGTTGCTACACACTCAGTCCTGCTACACACTCAGTACGTGTTACGCACTCAGTCCTTGTTACACACTCAGTCCGGCTACACACTCAGTCCTTGTAACACACTCAGTCCCTGCTACACACTCAGTCCTTGCTACACACTCAGTCCTTGTTACACACTCAATCCTGCTACACACGCCGTCCTTGCTACACACTCAGTCCTTGCTACACACTCAGTCCTTGTTACACACTCAGTCCTTGTTACACACTCTGTCCTTGTTACACACTCAGTCCTGCTATACAATCAGTCCTTGCTACACAATCAGTCCTTGTTACACACTCAGTCCTGCTACACACTCAGTCCTTGCTACACAGTCAGCCCTTATTGTACACTCAGTCCTGCTACACACTCAGTCCTTGCTACACACTCAGTCCTTGCTACACACTCAGTCCTTGTTACACCGACTGTCCTTGCTACACACTCTGTCCTTGCTACACAGTCAGTCCTTGCTACACACTCAGTCCTTGCTACACACTCAGTCCTTGCTACAAACTAAGTCCCTGCTACACACTCAGTCCTTGCTACACTTTCAGTCGTTGTTACACACTCAGTCCTTGCTACAAACTCAGTCCTGCTACACAGTCGGTCCTTGTTACACACTCAGTCCTTGCTACACACTCAGTCCTTGCTACACACTCAGTCCTTGCTACACACTCAGTCCTTGTTACGCATTCAGTCCTTGTTACCCACTCAGTCCTTGCTACACACTCAGTCCTTGCTACACACTCAGTCCTTGTTACACACTCAGTCCTTGTTACGCACTCAGTCCTTGCTACACACTCAGTCCTTGCTACACACTCAGTCCTTGTGACACACTCAGTCCTTGCTTCAAACTAAGTCCTTCTTACACACTCAGTCCTGAACCGCAGCCTCTATTGTTGGACTTGCTACACACTCAGTCCTTGCTACACACTCAGTCCTTGCTACTCACTCAGTCCTTGCTACACACTCAGTCCCTGTTGTACACACAGTACTTGCTACACACTCAGTCCTTGCTACGCACTCAGTCCTTGCTACACAATCAGTCCTTGTTAAACACTCAGTCCTTGCTACTCACTCAGTCCTTTCTACACACTCAGTCCTGCTACACACTCAGTCCTTGTTACACACTAAGTCCTTGCTACACACTCTTTCCTTGCTACACACTCAGTCCTTTTTACACACTCAGTACTTGCTACAAACTCAGTCCTTGCTGCACACTCAGTCCTTGCTACAAACTCAGTCCTTGTTACACACTCATTCCTTATTACACACTCAGTCCTTTCTACACACTCAGTCCTTGCTACAAACTCAGTCCTTGCTACACACTCAGTCCTTTTTACACACTCAGTACTTGCTACACACTCAGTCCTTGTTACACACTCAGTCCTTGCTACACACTCAGTCCTTGCTACACAGTCAGTCCTTGCTTCACACTCAGTCCTTGTTACTCACTCAGTCCTTGTTACACACTCAGTCCTTGTTACACACTCAGTCCTTGCTACACACACAGTCCTTGCTACACACTCAGTCTTGAACCGCACTCTCTATTGTTGGACTTGCTACACACTCAGTCCTTCCTAAACACTCAGTCCTGACCCGCACCCTCTATTGTTGGACTTGCTACACA
The DNA here is from genome assembly GCF_017639515.1 of Carcharodon carcharias. NCBI lineage: Eukaryota > Metazoa > Chordata > Chondrichthyes > Lamniformes > Lamnidae > Carcharodon > Carcharodon carcharias. The sequence continues at coordinate 406,519 of NW_024470549.1, forward strand.
CTCAGTCCTTGCTGCACACTCAGTCCTTGCTACACACTGAGTCCTTGTTACACACTCAGTCCTTGTTACACACTCAGTCCTGCTACACACTCAGTCCTGCTACACACTCAGTCCTGCTACACACTCAGTCCTTGTTACACACTCAGTCCTTGCTACACACTCAGTCCTTGCTACACACTCAGTCCTGAACCGCACCCTCTATTGTTGGACTTGCTACACACTCAGTCCTTGCTACGCACTCAGACCTTGTTGCACACTCAGTCCTTGTTACACACTCAGTCCTTGCTAAACACTCAGTCCTTGCTACACACTCAGTCCTTGCTACAAACTTAGTCCTTGCTACACACTCAGTCCTTGTTACACACTCAGTCCTTGCTACACACTCAGTCCTTGCTACAAACTCTGTCCTTGCTACACACACAGTCCTTGTTACACACTCAGTCCTTGCTACAAACTCAGTCCTGCTACACAGTCGGTCCTTGTTACACACTCAGTCCTTGCTACACACTCAGTCCTTGCTACACACTCAGTCCTTGCTACACACTCAGTCCTTGTTACGCACTCAGTCCTTGTTACCCACTCAGTCCTTGCTACACACTCAGTCCTTGCTACGCACTCAGTCCTTGTTACACACTCAGTCCTTGTTACACACTAAGTCCTGCTACACACTCAGTCCTTGCTACACACTCAGTCCCTGTTACACACTCAGTCCTTGCTCCACACTCAGTCCTTGTTACCCACTCAGTCCGGAACCGCACCCTCTATTTTTGGACTTGCTACACACTCAGTCCTTGTTCTACACTCAGTCCTGAACTGCACCCTCTATTGTTGGACTTGCTCCACACTCAGTCCTTGTTACACATTCAGTCCTTGTTACACACTCAGTCCTTGCTCCACACTCAGTCCTTGCTACACACTCAGTCCTGAACCGCACCCTCTATTGTTGGACTTGCTACACACTCAGTCCTTGCTACACACTCAGTCCTTGTTACACACTCAGTCCTTGCTTCAAACTCAGTCCTTCTTACTCACTCAGTCCTGAACCGCACCCTCTATTGTTGGACTTGCTACATACTCAGTCCTTGCTACACACTCAGTCCTTGCTACACACTCAGTCCTTGCTACACACGCAGTCCTTGTTACACACACAGTCCTTGCTACAAACTCAGTCCTTGCTACACACTCTTTCCTGAACCGCAGCCACTATTGTTGGACTTGCTACACACTCAGCCCTTGCTACACACTGAGTCCATGCTACACACTCAGTCCTTGTTACACACTCGGTCCTTGTTACACACTCAGTCCTTGCTACACACTCAGTCCTGAACCGCACCCTCTATTGTTGGACTTGCTACACACACAGTCCTTGCTACGCACTCAGTCCTTGTTACACACTCAGTCCTTGCTACACACTCATTCCTTGTTACACACTCATTCCTTGTTACACATTCAATCCTTGTTACAAACTCAGTCCTGCTATACACTCAGTCCTTGCTACAAACTCAGTCCTTGCTACCCACTCAGTCCTTGTTACACACTCCATCCTTGCTACACACTCAGTCCTGCTACACACTCAGTCCTTGCTAAACACTCAGTCCTTGTTACACACTCAGTCCTTGTTGCACACTCAGTCCTGCTACACACTCAGTCCTAGCTACACACTCAGTCCTTGTTACACACTCAGTCCTTGCTACACACTCAGTCCTTGCTGCACACTCAGTCCTTGTTACACACTCAGTCCTTGTTACACACTCAGTCCTGCTACACACTCAGTCCTTGCTACACACTCAGTCCTTGCTACACACTCAGTCCTTGTTACACACTCAGTCCTAGTTACACACTCAGTCCTTGTTACGCACTCAGCCCTGCTACACACTCAGTCCTTGCTAGACACTCAGTCCTTGTTACACACTCAGTCCTTGTTACACACTCAGTCCTGCTACACACTCAGTCCTTGCTACACACTCAGTCCTTGTTGCACACTCAGTCCTGCTACACACTCAGTCCTTGCTACACACTCAGTCCTTGTTACACACACAGTCCTTGTTACACACACAGTCCTAGCTACACACTCAGTCCTTGCTTCACACTCAGTCCTTGCTTCACACTCAGTCCTTGCTACACACTCAGTCCTTGCTACAAGTTCAGTCCTTGCTACAAGCTCAGTCCTTGCTACACACTCAGTCCTTGCTGCACACTCAGTCCTTGCTACACACTCAGTCCTTTTTACACACTCAGTCCTTGTTACACACTCAGTCCTTGTTACACACTCAGTCCTGCTACACACTCAGTCCTTGCCACACACTCAGTCCTTCTTACACACTCAGTCCTTGCTACAAACTCAGTCCTTGCTACACACTCAGTCCTTGTTACACACTCAGTCCTTGCTACACTCTCAATCCTTGCTACAAACTCAGTCCTTGCTACACACTCAGTCCTTGTTACACACTCAGTCCTTGCTACACACTCAGTCCCTGTTACACACTCAGTCCTTGCTACACACTCAGTCCTTGTTACACACTCAGTCCTTGTTACACACTCAGTCCTGCTACACACTCAGTCCTTGCTACACACTCAGTCCTTGTTGCACACTCAGTCCTGCTACACACTCAGTCCTTGCTACACACTCAGTCCTTGTTACACACACAGTCCTTGTTACACACACAGTCCTAGCTACACACTCAGTCCTTGCTTCACACTCAGTCCTTGCTTCACACTCAGTCCTTGCTACACACTCAGTCCTTGCTACAAGTTCAGTCCTTGCTACAAGCTCAGTCCTTGCTACACACTCAGTCCTTGCTGCACACTCAGTCCTTGCTACACACTCAGTCCTTTTTACACACTCAGTCCTTGTTACACACTCAGTCCTTGTTACACACTCAGTCCTGCTACACACTCAGTCCTTGCCACACACTCAGTCCTTCTTACACACTCAGTCCTTGCTACAAACTCAGTCCTTGCTACACACTCAGTCCTTGTTACACACTCAGTCCTTGCTACACTCTCAATCCTTGCTACAAACTCAGTCCTTGCTACACACTCAGTCCTTGTTACACACTCAGTCCTTGCTACACACTCAGTCCCTGTTACACACTCAGTCCTTGCTACACACTCAGTCCTTGTTTCACACTCAGTCCTTGCTACACACTCAGTCCTTGCTACACACTCAGTCCTTGTTACACACTCAGTCCTTGCTATACACTCAGTCCTTGTTACACACTCAGTCCTTGCTACAATCTCAGTCCTTGCTAAACACTCAGTCCTTGCTACAAACTCAGCCCTTGTTACACACTCAGTCCTTGTTACACACTCAGTCCTTGTTACACACTCAGTCCTTGTTACACACTCAGTCCTGCTACACACTCAGTCCTTGTTACACACTCAGTCCTTGTTACACACTCAGTCCTTGTTACACACTCAGTCCTGCTGCACACTCAGTCGTTGCTACACACTCAGTCCTGCTACACACTCAGTACGTGTTACGCACTCAGTCCTTGTTACACACTCAGTCCGGCTACACACTCAGTCCTTGTAACACACTCAGTCCCTGCTACACACTCAGTCCTTGCTACACACTCAGTCCTTGTTACACACTCAATCCTGCTACACACGCCGTCCTTGCTACACACTCAGTCCTTGCTACACACTCAGTCCTTGTTACACACTCAGTCCTTGTTACACACTCTGTCCTTGTTACACACTCAGTCCTGCTATACAATCAGTCCTTGCTACACAATCAGTCCTTGTTACACACTCAGTCCTGCTACACACTCAGTCCTTGCTACACAGTCAGCCCTTATTGTACACTCAGTCCTGCTACACACTCAGTCCTTGCTACACACTCAGTCCTTGCTACACACTCAGTCCTTGTTACACCGACTGTCCTTGCTACACACTCTGTCCTTGCTACACAGTCAGTCCTTGCTACACACTCAGTCCTTGCTACACACTCAGTCCTTGCTACAAACTAAGTCCTTGCTACACACTCAGTCCTTGCTACACTTTCAGTCGTTGTTACTCACTCAGTCCTTGCTACAAACTCAGTCCTGCTACACAGTCGGTCCTTGTTACACACTCAGTCCTTGCTACACACTCAGTCCTTGCTACACACTCAGTCCTTGTTACGCACTCAGTCCTTGTTACCCACTCAGTCCTTGCTACACACTCAGTCCTTGCTACACACTCAGTCCTTGTTACACACTCAGTCCTTGTTACGCACTCAGTCCTTGCTACACACTCAGTCCTTGCTACACACTCAGTCCTTGTGACACACTCAGTCCTTGCTTCAAACTAAGTCCTTCTTACACACTCAGTCCTGAACCGCAGCCTCTATTGTTGGACTTGCTACACACTCATTCCTTGCTACACACTCAGTCCTTGCTACTCACTCAGTCCTTGCTACACACTCAGTCCCTGTTGTACACACAGTACTTGCTACACACTCAGTCCTTGCTACGCACTCAGTCCTTGCTACACAATCAGTCCTTGTTAAACACTCAGTCCTTGCTACTCACTCAGTCCTTTCTACACACTCAGTCCTGCTACACACTCAGTCCTTGTTACACACTAAGTCCTTGCTACACACTCTTTCCTTGCTACACACTCAGTCCTTTTTACACACTCAGTACTTGCTACAAACTCAGTCCTTGCTGCACACTCAGTCCTTGCTACAAACTCAGTCCTTGTTACACACTCATTCCTTATTACACACTCAGTCCTTTCTACACACTCAGTCCTTGCTACAAACTCAGTCCTTGCTACACACTCAGTCCTTTTTACACACTCAGTACTTGCTACACACTCAGTCCTTGTTACACACTCAGTCCTTGCTACACACTCAGTCCTTGCTACACAGTCAGTCCTTGCTTCACACTCAGTCCTTGTTACTCACTCAGTCCTTGTTACACACTCAGTCCTTGTTACACACTCAGTCCTTGCTACACACACAGTCCTTGCTTCACACTCAGTCTTGAACCGCACTCTCTATTGTTGGACTTGCTACACACTCAGTCCTTCCTAAACACTCAGTCCTGACCCGCACCCTCTATTGTTGGACTTGCTACACACTCAGTCCTTGCTGCACACTCAGTCCTTGCTACACACTCAGTCCTTGCTACACACTGAGTCCTTGTTACACACTCAGTCCTTGTTACACACTCAGTCCTGCTACACACTCAGTCCTGCTACACACTCAGTCCTGCTACACACTCAGTCCTTGTTACACACTCAGTCCTTGCTACACACTCAGTCCTTGCTACACACTCAGTCCTGAACCGCACCCTCTATTGTTGGACTTGCTACACACTCAGTCCTTGCTACGCACTCAGACCTTGTTGCACACTCAGTCCTTGTTACACACTCAGTCCTTGCTACACACTCAGTCCTTGCTACACACTCAGTCCTTGCTACAAACTCAGTCCTTGCTACACACTCAGTCCTTGTTACACACTCAGTCCTTGCTACACACTCAGTCCTTGCTACAAACTCTGTCCTTGCTACACACACAGTCCTTGTTACACACTCAGTCCTTGCTACACACTCAGTCCTTGCTACACACTCAGTCCTTGTTACACACTCAGTCCTGCTACACACGCCGTCCTTGCTACACACTCAGTCCTTGCTACACACTCAGTCCTTGTTAAACACTCTGTCCTTGTTACACACTCAGTCCTGCTACACAATCAGTCCTTGCTACACACTCAGTCCTTGTTACACACTCAGTCCTTCTTACACACTCAGTCCTGCTACACACTCAGTCCTTGCTACACACTCAGTCCGTGTTACACACACAGTCCTTGTTGCACACTCCATCCTTGCTACACACTCAGTCCTTGCTACACACTCAGTCCTTGCTACAAACTCAGTCCTTGCTACACACTCAGTCCTTGCTACACACTCAGTCCTTGCTACACACTCAGTCCTTGTTACACACTCAGTCCTTGCTACACACTCAGTCCTTGTTACACACTCAGTCCTTGCTACACACTCAGTCCTTGTTACACACTCAGTCCTTGCTACAAACTCAGTCCTTGTTGCACACTCAGTCCTTGTTACACACTCAGTCCTTGCTTCACACTCAGTCCTTCTTACACACTCAGTCCTGAACCGCACCCTCTATTGTTGGACTTGCTACACACTCAGTCCTTGCTACACACTCAGTCCTTGCTACACACTCAGTCCTTGTTACACACTCAGTCCTTGCAACGCACTCAGTCCTTTCTACACACTCAGTCCTGCTACACACTCAGTCCTTGCTACACACTCAGTCCTTGCTACATACTCAGTCCTTGCTACACACTCAGTCCTTGCTACACACTCAGTCCTTGTTACACACTCAGTCCTTGCTACACACTCAGTCCTTTCTACACACTCAGTCCTGCTACACACTCAGTCATTGTTAGACACTCAGTCCTTGCTACACACTCAGTCCTTGCTACACACTCAGTCCTTGTTACACACTCAGTCCGTGTTACACACTCAGTCCTTGCTACACACTCAGTCCTTGCTACACACTCAGTCCTTGTTACACACTCAGTCCTTGTTACACACTCAGTCCTTGCTACACACTCAGTCCTTGCTACACACTCAGTCCTGCTACACACTCAGTCCTGCTACACACTCAGCCCATGCTACAAACTCAGTCCTTGCTACACACACAGTCCTTGTTACACACTCAGTCCTTGCTACACACTCAGTCCTTGCTACACACTCAGTCCTTGCTACACACTCAGTCCTTGCTACACACTCAGTCCTTGCTACACACTCAGTCCTTGCTACACACTCAGTCCTTGCTACACACTCAGTCCTTGCTACACACTCAGTCCTTGCTACACACTCAGTCCTGCTACACACTCAGTCCTTGTTACACACTCAGTCCTTGCTACACACTCAGTCCTTGCTACACACTCAGTCCTTGTTACACACTCAGTCCTTGCTACAAACTCATTCCTTGCCACACACTCAGTCCTTGCTACAAACTCAGTCCTTGTTACACACACAGTCCTTGTTACACACTCAGTCCTTGCTACAAACTCAGTCCTTGCTACAAACTCAGTCCTTGCTACACACTCAGTCCTTTTTACACACTCAGTACTTGCTACACACTCAGTCCTTGTTACACACTCAGTCCTTGCTACACACTCAGTCCTTGCTACACAGTCAGTCCTTGCTTCACACTCAGTCCTTGTTACTCACTCAGTCCTTGTTACACACTCAGTCCTTGTTACACACTCAGTCCTTGCTACACACACAGTCCTTGCTACACACTCAGTCTTGAACCGCACCCTCTATTGTTGGACTTGCTACACACTCAGTCCTTCCTACACACTCAGTCCTGACCCGCACCCTCTATTGTTGGACTTGCTACACACTCAGTCCTTGCTGCACACTCAGTCCTTGCTACACACTCAGTCCTTGCTACACACTGAGTCCTTGTTACACACTCAGTCCTTGTTACACACTCAGTCCTGCTACACACTCAGTCCTTGCTACACACTCAGTCCTTGCTACACACTCAGTCCTTGCTACACACTCAGTCCTTGCTACACACTCAGTCCTTGCTACACACTCAGTCCTTGCTACACACTCATTCCTTGCTACACACTCAGTCCTTGCTACACACTCAGTCCTTGCTACACACTCAGTCCTTGTTACACACTCAGTCCTTGCTACACACTCAGTCCTTGCTACACACTCAGTCCTTGCTACACACTCAGTCCTTGCTACACACTCAGTCCTTGCTACACACTCAGTCCTTGCTACACACTCAGTCCTTGCTACACACTCAGTCCTTGCTACACACTCAGTCCTTGCTACACACTCAGTCCTTGCTACACACTCAGTCCTTGTTACACACTCAGTCCTTGCTACACACTCAGTCCTTGCTACACACTCAGTCCTTGCTACACACTCAGTCCTTGTTACAAACTCAGTCCTTGCTACACACTCAGTCCTTGCTACACACTAAGTCCTTGTTACACACTCAGTCCTTGCAACGCACTCAGTCCTTTCTACACACTCAGTCCTGCTACACACTCAGTCCTTGCTACACACTCAGTCCTTGCTACATACTCAGTCCTGCTACACACTCAGTCCTTGTTACACACTCATTCGTTGCTACAAACTCAGTCCTTGCTGCACACTCATTCCTTGCTGCAAACTCAGTCCTTGTTACACACTCATTCCTTGTTACACACTCAGTCCTTTCTACAGACTCAGTCCTTGCTACAAACTCAGTCCTTGCTACACACTCAGTCCTTCTTACACACTCAGTCCTGAACCGCAGCCTCTATTGTTGGACTTGCTACACACTCATTCCTTGCTACACACTCAGTCCTTGCTACACACTCAGTCCTTGCTACACACTCAGTCCCTGTTGCACACACAGTACTTGCTACACACTCAGTCCTTGCTACGCACTCAGTCCTTGCTACACAATCAGTCCTTGTTAAACACTCAGTCCTTGCTACACACTCAGTCCTTTCTACACACTCAGTCCTGCTACACACTCAGTCCTTGCTACACACTCAGTCCTTGCTACACACTCAGTCCTTGCTACACACTCAGTCCTTGCTACACACTCAGTCCTTGTTACACACTCAGTCCTTGCTACACACTCAGTCCTTGCTACACACTCAGTCCTTGTTACACACTCAGTCCTTGCTTCACACTCAGTCCTTGCTACACACTCAGTCCTTGCTACACACTCAGTCCTTGCTACACACTCAGTCCTTGCTACACACTCAGTCTTGATACACACTCAGTCCTTGCTACACACTCAGTCCTTGCTACACACTCAGTCCTTGCTACACACTCAGTCCTGCTACACACTCAGTCCTTGTTACACACTCAGTCCTTGTTACACACTCAGTCCTTGTTACACACTCAGTCCTTGCTACACACTCAGTCCTTGCTACACAATCAGTCCTTGTACCGCACCCTCTACTTGTTGGACTTGCTACACACTCAGTCCTTCCTACACACTCAGTCCTGACCCGCACCCTCTATTGTTGGACTTGCTACACACTCAGTCCTTGCTGCACACTCAGTCCTTGCTACACACTCAGTCCTTGCTACACACTGAGTCCTTGTTACACACTCAGTCCTTGTTACACACTCAGTCCTGCTACAAACTCAGTCCTGCTACACACTCAGTCCTGCTACACACTCAGTCCTTGTTACACACTCAGTCCTTGCTACACACTCAGTCCTTGCTACACACTCAGTCCTGAACCGCAACCTCTATTGTTGGACTTGCTACACACTCAGTCCTTGCTACGCACTCAGACCTTGTTGCACACTCAGTCCTTGTTACACACTCAGTCCTTGCTACACACTCTGTCCTTGCTACACACTCAGTCCTTGCTACAAACTCAGTCCTTGCTACACACTCAGTCCTTGTTACACACTCAGTCCTTGCTACACACTCAGTCCTTGCTACAAACTCTGTCCTTGCTACACACACAGTCCTTGTTACACACTCAGTCCTTGCTACACACTCAGTCCTTGCTACACACTCAGTCCTTGTTACACACTCAGTCCTGCTACACACGCCGTCCTTGCTACACACTCAGTCCTTGCTACACACTCAGTCCTTGTTACACACTCTGTCCTTGATACACACTCAGTCCTGCTACACAATCAGTCCTTGCTACACACTCAGTCCTTGTTACACACTCAGTCCTTCTTACACACTCAGTCCTGCTACACACTCAGTCCTTGCTACACACTCATTCCTTGCTACACACTCAGTCCGTGTTACACACACAGTCCTTGTTGCACACTCCATTCTTGCTACACACTCAGTCCTTGCTACACACTCAGTCCTTGCTACAAACTCAGTTCTTGCTACACAATCAGTCCTTGCTACACATTCAGTACTTGTTACACACTCAGTCCTTGCTACAAACTCAGTCCTGCTACACACTCGGTCCTTGTTATACACTCAGTCCTTGCTACACACTCAGTCCTTGCTACACACTCAGTCCTTGTTACACACTCAGTCCTTGCTACACACTCAGTCCTTGTTACACACTCAGTCCATGCTACACACTCAGTCTTTGTTACACATCAGTCCTTGCTACAGACTCAGTCCTTGTTGCACACTCAGTCCTTGTTACACACTCAGTCCTTGCTTCACACTCAGTCCTTCTTACACACTCAGTCCTGAACCGCACCCTCTATTGTTGGACTTGCTACACACTCAGTCCTTGCTACACACTCAGTCCTTGCTACACACTCAGTCCTTGTTACACACTCAGTCCTTGCAATGCACTCAGTCCTTTCTACACACTCAGTCCTGCTACACACTCAGTCCTTGCTACACACTCAGTCCTTGCTACACACTCAGTCCTGCTACACACTCAGTCCTTGTTACACACTCATTCGTTGCTACAAACTCAGTCCTTGCTGCACACTCATTCCTTGCTACAAACTCAGTCCTTGTTACACACTCATTCCTTGTTGCACACTCAGTCCTTTCTACAGACTCAGTCCTTGCTACAAACTCAGTCCTTGCTACACACTCAGTCCTTGTTACACACTCAGTCCTTGTTACACACTCAGTCCTTGCTACACACTCAATCCTTGCTACACACTCAGTCCTGCTACACACTCAGACCTTGTTACACACTCAGTCCTTGCTACACACTCAGTCCTTGCTACACACTCAGTCCTTGTTACACACTCAGTCCTTGCTACACACTCAGTCCTTGTTACACACTCAGTCCTTGCTCCACACTCAGTCCTTGTTACCCACTCAGTCCTGAACCGCACCCTCTATTGTTGGACTTGCTACACACTCAATCCTTGTTACACACTCAGTCCTGAACTGCACCCTCTATTGTTGGACTTGCTACACACTCAGACCTTGTTACACACTCAGTCCTTGCTCCACACTCAGTCCTTGCTCCACACTCAGTCCTTGCTCCACACTCAGTCCTTGCTACACACTCAGTCCTGATCCGCACCATTTATTGTTGTACTTGCTAGACATTCAGTCCTTGTTACACACTCAGTCCTTGCTACACACTCAGTCCTTGCTACAAACTCAGTCCTTGCTACACAATCAGTCCTTGTTACACACTCAGTCCTTGCTACACACTCAGTCATTGCTACACACTCAGTCCTTGCTACAGACTCAGTCCTGAACCGCACACTCTAATGTTGGACTTGCTACACACTCAGTCCTTGCTACACACTCAGTCCTTGCTACACACTCAGTCGTTTTTGCACACTCAGTCCTTTTAGCACACTCAGTCCTTGTTACACACTCAGTCCTTGTTACACACTCAGTCCTTGTTACACACTCAGTCCTTCTTACACACTCAGTCCTGCTACACACTCAGTCCTTGCTACACACTCAGTCCTAGCTACACATTCAGTCCTTGTTACACACACAGTCCTTGCTACACACTCAGTCCTTGCTGCACACTCAGTCCTTGTTACACACTCAGTCGTTGTTAAACGCTCAGTCCTGCTACACACGCAGTCCTTGCTACACACTCAGTCCTTGCTACACACTCAGTCCTTGTTACACACTCAGTTCTAGTTACACTCTCAGTCCTTGTTACGCACTCAGTCCTGCTACACACTCAGTCCTTGCTAGACACTCAGTCCTTGTTACACACTCAGTCCTTGTTACACACTCAGTCCTGCTACACACTCAGTCCTTGCTACACACTCAGTCCTTGTTGCACACTCAGTCCTGCTACACACTCAGTCCTTGCTACACACTCAGTCCTTGTTACACACACAGTCCTTGTTACACACACAGTCCTAGCTACACACTCAGTCCTTGCTTCACACTCAGTCCTTGCTTCACACTCAGTCCTTGCTACACACTCAGTCCTTGCTACAAGCTCAGTCCTTGCTACAAGCTCAGTCCTTGCTACACACTCAGTCCTTGCTGCACACTCAGTCCTTGCTACACACTCAGTCCTTTTTACACACTCAGTCCTTGTTACACACTCAGTCCTTGTTACACACTCAGTCCTGCTACACACTCAGTCCTTGCCACACACTCAGTCCTTGCTACACACTCAGTCCTTGCTACAAACTCAGTCCTTGCTACACACTCAGTCCTTGTTACACACTCAGTCCTTGCTACACTCTCAATCCTTGCTACAAACTCAGTCCTTGCTACACACTCAGTCCTTGTTACACACTCAGTCCTTGCTACACACTCAGTCCTTGTTACACACTCAGTCCTTGCTACACACTCAGTCCTTGTTTCACACTCAGTCCTTGTTACACACTCAGTCCTTGCTACACACTCAGTCCTTGTTACACACTCAGTCCTTGCTATACACTCAGTCCTTGTTACACACTCAGTCCTTGCTACAAACTCAGTCCTTGCTAAACACTCAGTCCTTGCTACAAACTCAGTCCTTGCTACACACTCAGTCCTTGTTACACACTCAGTCCTTGTTACACACTCAGTCCTTGTTACACACTCAGTCCTGCTACACACTCAGTCCTTGTTACACACTCAGTCCTGCTGCACACTCAGTCGTTGCTACACACTCAGTCCTGCTACACACTCAGTACGTGTTACGCACTCAGTCCTTGTTACACACTCAGTCCTGCTACACACTCAGTCCTTGTAACACACTCAGTCCCTGCTACACACTCAGTCCTTGCTACAGACTCAGTCCTTGTTACACACTCAGTCCTTGCTACACACTCAGTCCTTGTTACACACTCAGTCCATGCTACACACTCAGTCTTTGTTACACATCAGTACTTGCTACAGACTCAGTCCTTGTTGCACACTCAGTCCTTGTTACGCACTCAGTCCTTGCTTCACTCTCAGTCCTTCTTACACACTCAGTCCTGAACCGCACCCTCTATTGTTGGACTTGCTACACACTCAGTCCTTGCTACACACTCAGTCCTTGCTACACACGCAGTCCTTGTTACACACTCAGTCCTTGCAACGCACTCAGTCCTTTCTACACACTCAGTCCTGCTACACACTCAGTCCTTGCTACACACTCAGTCCTTGCTACACACTCAGTCCTGCTACACACTCAGTCCTTGTTACACACTCATTCGTTGCTACAAACTCAGTCCTTGCTGCACACTCATTCCTTGCTACAAACTCAGTCCTTGTTACACACTCATTCCTTGTTACACACTCAGTCCTTTCTACAGACTCAGTCCTTGCTACAAACTCAGTCCTTGCTACACACTCAGTCCTTGTTACACACTCAGTCCTTGTTACACACTCAGTCCTTGCTACACACTCAATCCTTGCTACACACTCAGTCCTGCTACACACTCAGACCTTGTTACACACTCAGTCCTTGCTACACACTCAGTCCTTGCTACACACTCAGTCCTTGCTACACACTCAGTCCTTGTTACACACTCAGTCCTTGCTACACACTCAGTCCTTGTTACACACTCAGTCCTTGCTCCACACTCAGTCCTTGTTACCCACTCAGTCCTGAACCGCACCCTCTATTGTTGGACTTGCTACACACTCAATCCTTGTTACACACTCAGTCCTGAACTGCACCCTCTATTGTTGGACTTGCTACACACTCAGACCTTGTTACACACTCAGTCCTTGCTCCACACTCAGTCCTTGCTCCACACTCAGTCCTTGCTCCACACTCAGTCCTTGCTACACACTCAGTCCTGATCCGCACCCTTTATTGTTGTACTTGCTACACATTCAGTCCTTGTTACACACTCAGTCCTTGCTACACACTCAGTCCTTGCTACAAACTCAGTCCTTGCTACACAATCAGTCCTTGTTACACACTCAGTCCTTGCTACACACTCAGTCCTTGCTACACACTCAGTCCTTGCTACACACTCAGTCCTGAACCGCACACTCTAATGTTGGACTTGCTACACACTCAGTCCTTGCTACACACTCAGTCCTTGCTACACACTCAGTCGTTTTTGCACACTCAGTCCTTTTTGCACACTCAGTCCTTGTTACACACTCAGTCCTTGTTACACACTCAGTCCTTGTTACACACTCAGTCCTTCTTACACACTCAGTCCTGCTACACACTCAGTCCTAGCTACACATTCAGTCCTTGTTACACACACAGTCCTTGCTACACACTCAGTCCTTGCTGCACACTCAGTCCTTGTTACACACTCAGTCCGTTGTTAAACGCTCAGTCCTGCTACACACGCAGTCCTTGCTACACACTCAGTCCTTGCTACACACTCAGTCCTTGTTACACACTCAGTCTAGTTACACTCTCAGTCCTTGTTACGCACTCAGTCCTGCTACACACTCAGTCCTTGCTAGACACTCAGTCCTTGTTACACACTCAGTCCTTGTTACACACTCAGTCCTGCTACACACTCAGTCCTTGCTACACACTCAGTCCTTGTTGCACACTCAGTCCTGCTACACACTCAGTCCTTGCTACACACTCAGTCCTTGTTACACACACAGTCCTTGTTACACACACAGTCCTAGCTACACACTCAGTCCTTGCTTCACACTCAGTCCTTGCTTCACACTCAGTCCTTGCTACACACTCAGTCCTTGCTACAAGCTCAGTCCTTGCTACAAGCTCAGTCCTTGCTACACACTCAGTCCTTGCTGCACACTCAGTCCTTGCTACACACTCAGTCCTTTTACACACTCAGTCCTTGTTACACACTCAGTCCTTGTTACAAACTCAGTCCTGCTACAAACTCAGTCCTTGCCACACACTCAGTCCTTTTTACACACTCAGTCCTTGCTACAAACTCAGTCCTTGCTACACACTCAGTCCTTGTTACACACTCAGTCCTTGCTACACACACAGTCCTTGCTACAAACTCAGTCCTTGCTACACACTCAGTCCTTGTTACACACTCAGTCCTTGCTACACACTCAGTCCCTGTTACACACTCAGTCCTTGCTACACACTCAGTCCTTGTTTCACACTCAGTCCTTGCTACACACTCAGTCCTTGCTACACACTCAGTCCTTGTTACACACTCAGTCCTTGCTACACACTCAGTCCTTGTTACACACTCAGTCCTTGCTACACACTCAGTCCTTGCTACACACTCAGTCCTTGCTACACACTCAGTCCTTGTTACACACTCAGTCCTTGTTACACACTCAGTCCTTGTTACACACTCAGTCCTTGTTACACACTCAGTCCTGCTACACACTCAGTCCTTGCTACACACTCAGTCCTTGTTACACACTCAGTCCTGCTGCACACTCAGTCCTTGCTACACACTCAGTCCTTGCTACACACTCAGTCCTTGCTACACACTCAGTCCTTGTTACACACTCAGTCCTGCTACACACTCAGTCCTGCTACACACTCAGTCCTTGTTACACACTCAGTCCTTGCTACAAACTCAGTCCTTGCTACACACTCAGTCCTGCTACACACTCAGTCCTTGCTACACACTCAGTCCTTGCTACACACTCAGTCCTTGTTACACACTCAGTCCTTGTTACACACTCAGTCCTTGTTACACACTCAGTCCTGCTACACAGTCGGTCCTTGCTACACACTCAGTCCTTGTTACACACTCAGTCCTGCTACACACTCAGTCCTTGCTACACAGTCAGCCCTTATTGTACACTCAGTCCTGCTACACACTCAGTCCTTGCTACACACTCAGTCCTTGCTACACACTCAGTCCTTGTTACACCGACTGTCCTTGCTACACACTCTGTCCTTGCTACACAGTCAGTCCTTGCTACACACTCAGTCCTTGCTACACACTCAGTCCTTGCTACAAACTAAGTCCTTGCTACACACTCAGTCCTTGCTACACTTTCAGTCGTTGTTACACACTCAGTCCTTGCTACAAACTCAGTCCTGCTTCACAGTCGGTCCTTGTTACACACTCAGTCCTTGCTACACACTCAGTCCTTGCTACACACTCAGTCCTTGTTACGCACTTAGTCCTTGTTACCCACTCAGTCCTTGCTACACACTCAGTCCTTGCTACACACTCAGTCCTTGTTACACACTCAGTCCTTGCTACACACTCAGTCCTTGCTACACACTCAGTCCTTGTTACACACTCAGTCCTTGCTACACACTCAGTCCTTGCTACACACTCAGTCCTTGTTACACACTCAGTCCTGCTACACACTCAGTCCTTGCTACACACTCAGTCCTGCTACACACTCAGTCCTTGCTACACACTCAGTCCTTGCTACACACTCAGTCCTTGTTACACACTCAGTACTTGCTACACACTCAGTCCTTGCTACACACTCAGTCCTTGCTACACACTCAGTCCTTGTTACACACTCAGTCCTTGCTACACACTCAGTCCTTGCTACACACTCAGTCCTGCTACACACTCAGTCCTTGTTACACACTCAGTCCTTGTTACACACTCAGTCCTTGCTACACACTCAGTCCTTGTTACACACTCAGTCCTTGCTACACACTCAGTCCTTGCTACACACTCAGTCCTTGCTACACACTCAGTCCTTGCTACACACTCAGTCCTTGCTACACACTCAGTCCTTGTTACACACTCAGTCCTGCTTACAACACTCAGTCCTTGCTACACACTCAGTCCTTGCTAACACACTCAGTCCTGCTACACACTCAGTCCTGCTACACACTCCGGTCCTTGCTACACACTCAGTCCTTGCTACACGACTCAGTCCTTGCTACACACTCAGTCCTTGCTACACACTCAGTCCTTGTTACAACACTCAGTCCTTGCTACACAACTCAGTCCTTGCTACACACTTGTCCTTGTTACACACTCAGTCCTTGTTACACACATCAGTCCTTGCTACACACTCATTCCTTGCTAGCACACTCAGTCCATGCTACACACTCAGTCCTTGCTACACACTCAGTCCTTGTTACACACTCAGTCTTGCTACACACTCAGCTCCTTGCTACACACTCATTCCTTGTTACACACTCAGTCCTTGCTACACACTCAGTCCTTGTTACACACTCAGTCCTTGCTACACACTCAGTCCTTGTTACACACTCAGTCCTTGCTACACACTCAGTCCTTGCTACACACTCAGTCCTGAACCGCACCCTCTATTGTTGGACTTGCTACACACTCAGTCCTTGCTACGCACTCAGTCCTTGTTGCACACTCAGTCCTTGTTACACACTCAGTCCTTGCTACACACTCAGTCCTTGCTACACACTCAGTCCTTGCTACAAACTCAGTCCTTGCTACACACTCAGTCCTTGTTACACACTCAGTCCTTGCTACACACTCAGTCCTTGCTACAAACTCTGTCCTTGCTACACACACAGTCCTTGTTACACACTCAGTCCTTGCTACACACTCAGTCCTTGCTACACACTCAGTCCTTGTTACACACTCAGTCCTGCTACACACGCCGTCCTTGCTACACACTCAG
The DNA here is from genome assembly GCF_017639515.1 of Carcharodon carcharias. Lineage (NCBI taxonomy): Eukaryota > Metazoa > Chordata > Chondrichthyes > Lamniformes > Lamnidae > Carcharodon > Carcharodon carcharias. Next base: position 423,854 of record NW_024470549.1, read on the forward strand.
TCCTTGCTACACACTCAGTCCTTGTTAAACACTCTGTCCTTGTTACACACTCAGTCCTGCTACACAATCAGTCCTTGCTACACACTCAGTCCTTGTTACACACTCAGTCCTTCTTACACACTCAGTCCTGCTACACACTCAGTCCTTGCTACACACTCAGTCCGTGTTACACACACAGTCCTTGTTGCACACTCCATTCTTGCTACACACTCAGTCCTTGCTACACACTCAGACCTTGCTACAAACTCAGTTCTTGCTACACACTCAGTCCTTGCTACACACTCAGTCCTTGCTACACACTCAGTCCTTGTTACACACTCAGTCCTTGCTACACACTCAGTCCTTGTTACACACTCAGTCCATGCTACACACTCAGTCTTTGTTACACATCAGTACTTGCTACAGACTCAGTCCTTGTTGCACACTCAGTCCTTGTTACACACTCAGTCCTTGCTTCACTCTCAGTCCTTCTTAAACACTCAGTCCTGAACCGCACCCTCTATTGTTGGACTTGCTACACACTCAGTCCTTGCTACACACTCAGTCCTTGCTACACACGCAGTCCTTGTTACACACTCAGTCCTTGCAACGCACTCAGTCCTTTCTACACACTCAGTCCTGCTACACACTCAGTCCTTGCTACACACTCAGTCCTTGCTACATACTCAGTCCTGGCTACACACTCAGTCCTTGCTACACACTAAGTCCTTGTTACACACTCAGTCCTTGCAACGCACTCAGTCCTTTCTACACACTCAGTCCTGCTACACACTCAGTCCTTGCTACACACTCAGTCCTTGCTACATACTCAGTCCTGCTACACACTCAGTCCTTGTTACACACTCATTC